>NC_058419.1:31089853-31192782 GCF_002201575.2 Neomonachus schauinslandi | reverse complement strand
AGAAAGAAAGAAAGAAAGAAAGAAAGAAAGAAAGAAAGAAAGAAAGAAAGAAAGAAAGAAAGAAAGAGATGGGCCTGGATACCCTCTAGGTGGGGTCCTCCTTGTTTCTCTATTGACCAGCTCCCTTGGTCTATTCCAGATGCAAGTAAATTTAAAGCACTAAGAGGAAAATCGAGGGGGAAAGCTATTTACATTTGTAGTAATGGCAAAGTATCACTCAACTTGGCACAGCTTGAGCTACTAACTAGGTCCTTCCGGTAGTCGTGCTAACTAATTCCTTAGAGTACAGAGGACTCCCCAGAGTGAGTAGACCCTGACCTGGAAGACCAGTTTTTCTAATTAATTTTCCCTACTTGCACCTTCTAATCCCAGATTACGATACAAGCCTTTTGGTTTTTTGAGGAACAAAGTCTTTTCTTATCTCGCCTTCAGCAGACATGGTTTTGGGCTTTGGATGGAAACAGCACTAACTTTCTGACCACCTCTCAACATCCACAGGGCTACTTTCCCTCTGGCTGCTCCCAGGATGTCCCGTTTCTATCTCCTCCTCCCTGAGGCCCTGAACCCACACTGTTCCTATCCCTGCCCCTAGGATTATAGCATCCTGAATGGTCTGCAGTCTCTCTCTCTCTGTTGCCTCTCTCTAGGCTCCTTGGCTGCTGCACCTTCCAACTTCCATCATATATTCTGTACCCAGCTTTCTAAAGCTTCTTGCTGTCCCAGACTCTGGTTGTCCCACACATTTTCTGTCTCTTCTCTCTTTTTCAATAAACACTTTAGAATTTTGGATCTGTTTTTTTACAAATCTACCCCTAGGTATCACACCCACCTCCCCCAACATATAGGGCTGCATTTCCTTACCTCACTCTAGTTCAGTTTTCCCCCTCATTCAGGCTTGAATGACATGTATCTTCAGAACCACCCCACATACATACATTAACTGCCATCAAGCATTTACAAAGACTTCAAATTTTTATATTTATATTTTAATAGTCCTGGGGTGCCCTGCTGGCTCATTTGGAGGAGCATGTGACTCCTGATCTCCAGGTCAGGAGTTTGAGCCCCACAGTGGGTGTAGAGATTACTAATATATATATGTTTATTTATTACTAATATGTATACATATATTTATATTAATATATATAAAATAAGTACATTTATAAGTATGTAAGTACACTTCTATATAAGAGTATATATGTTATATATAACATATATAAGTATAAATATACACTAAAAAATATATATTTTTTAATAGTCCCACTATATAATAGTATACATATATTTATATTAATATATATAAAATAAGTACATTTATAAGTATGTAAGTACACTTCTATATAAGAGTATATATGTTATATATAACATATATAAGTATAAATATACACTAAAATATATATATTTTTTAATAGTCCCACTTTTAGACCTCCCCTCCCCAATGTCACAGTCACTTTAAGAAAGGAAGGCATTTTTTCTATAAATGTCTCTGAGTATTTATGGCTGGACTCTTCAGTTCAATGGCCAAATGGCAATTCTTAGGTATGAAAACATAATGTGAAGCTTCTTCAAATCAACCTTGTTTAAATTGTTGCCAAAGCACGACCTGCATCACAGTCACTTGGGAGAAGCTTCTTAAAATGCTGATTTCAGGGACACCTGGCTGGCTCAGTTGGTAGAGCATGTAGCTCTTGATCTCGGGGTTGTGAGTTTGAGCCCCACATTGGGTGTAGAGATTACTGAAGTAATTTTTTTTTAACTTTTGAAAAATAAATAAATAAAATGCTGATCTCAGAGCCCTCTCAGAGATCAGAATTCAATAGGTCTAGGGTAAAGTCCCAGAATCTATATTTTAACAGGCTCCCCACATGAGTGTATAGTTTGAAAATCATTGCAGTAAGACATGCTGCTTACATAGCTTTGTTTACTTTAGGTGTCAGGATCTTGACTGTGGTCATCAGATGAAGAACCCATTAACAGGATGTGGAGAGGTTTGTTTCTTTCTTTGTTAGAGAGAGAGAGATAGAGCGTGAGCAGCGGAGGGGGGCAGAAGGAGAGGGAGAGACAGAACCTTAAGCAGGCTCCACGCCCAGCACAGAGCCTGATGTAGGCTCGATCTCACATCCCTGAGAGCATAACCTGAGCCAAAATCAAGAGTTGGACGCTTAACCAACCGAGCCACCCAGGTGCCCAGAGTTTTTGTTTTTTTAATTTTTATTTTATTTTTTTACTTATTTTTTTAGTTTTTTCTTTTTTTAAGATTTTCTTTTTAAAATCAGTTTCAAACAGATTGAACCTCCATACTTCCTAGGCAGACTAGATACCCTTATACTCTTCCGGAAAGAATGGAGTCTCCCTTTCTACCCAAACAGTGCTTGATCCCCCTTCTGCAATTCTCCAGTCCAGAAAGTGTCCTCTTCAGGATCTGCTGCTGGTAGAAGTAGTTAACACACTACCTGATCCAGGACCTCAAACATCCTTATTTTTTCAAAGACACTATAAAATCTGATGACAACATATCCACCACCACAACTATGTCATAGCCTGATCAATATAAACCCAAAGGCAGAGCTTCTGTAGAGTCAGTTTTACTCTTTGCCTGACCCACTGCCTCCATGACAATTCTCCCAGGACTTAGCCCACCTATCCAAAGCCCTGTCTTTCTGTGGAGCAGAACTGAGTTGAGGTAATACAGCAACAGAGTTGGCTGAAGAAATACCTCTAGTATAGCACATCTTAAAATGATAGATGAGACAGAGAGAGAGGACAGATAGACTATGTCCTTTTAAAGATTTTATTTATTTATTTTGAGAGACAGAGAGAGAGAGAGAGAGAGAGAGCACGCATGCAGGGAGAGGGGCAGAGGCAGAGAGAGCGAGAGAGAGAATCTTAAGCAGGCTCCACGCTCAGCACAGAGCCCCACGCAGGGCTTGAGCTCAAGACCCTGAGATCATGACCTGAGCCGAAATCAAGAGTTGGAGGCTGAGGGGCGCCTGGGTGGCTCAGTCGTTGGGCGTCTGCCTTCGGCTCGGGTCATGATCCCAGGGTCCTGGGATCGAGCCCCGCATCGGGCTCCCTGCTCAGCGGGAAGCCTGCTTCTCCTTCCTCCACTCCCCCTTCTTGTGTTCCCTCTCTCGCTGTCTCTCTCTCTCTCTCTGTCAAATAAATAAATAAAATCTTTAAAAAAAAAAAAAAGAGTTGTAGGCTCAACCACCTGTGCCACCTGGACACCCCAGACCATGTCCTTTTAAATGCAGGCTGATGGTTGAGATGGTGGGAAAATAAGAGCCAGTAAGAAGATGTCAGCACTAATCCAGAGGAAAAAAAGGAAGCTATAAAGCTGGCATTTACCTTGGGATAGCTATTGCTTCTCAGCAACCCCAGAGAGTAGTTTTAATGGGCCAATCAAGTGCAAGGGACAAAAGGAACAAATCCGGGGGCCCAGGCAAGGTTACAAGTTGGATCAGGCACACAGCCTCTCCCTTCTTCTCTGCTTAAAGTCACATCCCCAAAGATGATGCCCTTAATGGATGAACAGGGGAAAAACAAAAAACAAAAACCAACAACAACAAAAATACACTACCTAGAGGCAGATGGTAGAGATATGTGCTTGTCTTGGTTTTGTCTCTGGATAGAATAAAAAAAGAGGAGAGAGAGAGAGAAATTCCCTTTAGACACCATAACCCCAAACCTGTACTCAGGCATGTTTGGGTCCAGAATTCACATTACTCATATGGTCAAAACACCACACACCAGAAATTTAGCTTAAAATAGGTCTGTATTGGCAATGCAATTGATCCTTGAACAACACAGGTTTGAACTGCATGGGTCCACTTATATGAAGATTTTTTTCAATAAATACAATATAGTACTGTAAATGCATTTTCTCTTCCTTATGATTTTTTTTTTTAAGATTTTATTTATTTATTTGAGACAGAGAGAATGAGATACAGAGAGCATGAGAGGGAGGAGGGTCAGAGGGAGAAGCAGACTCCCTGCCGAGCAGGGAGCCCGATGCGGGACTCGATCCCGGGACTCCAGGATCATGACCTGAGCCGAAGGCAGTCGCTCAACCAACTGAGCCACCCAGGCGCCCTTCCTTATGATTTTTTTTAAGTAAGCTCTACACCCAGCGTGGGGCTTTGAACTCAAAATGCTGAGACCAAGAGTTACATGCTCTACTGACTGAGCCAGCCAGGCGCCCCTCTTATGATTTCCTTTTTTTTTAAAGATTTTATTTATTTATTTGACAAAAAGAGCACAAACAGGGGGAGTGGGAGAGGGCGAGCAGACTCCCCGCTGAGCAGGGAACCCAACACGGGGCTCGATCCCAGGACCCAAGCTGAAGGCAGACGCCCAACCGACTGAGGCACCCAGGTGCCCCTTATGATTTTCTTAATATTTTCTTTTCTCTAACTTACTTTACTGTAAAATACAGTATAAAATACACATAACATACAAAATATGGTTAATTGGCTGTTGATGGCATCACTAAGGCTTCTGGCCGACAGTAACCTATTAGTTAACTTTTGGGGGAGGCAAAAGTTATACAGATTTTGACTGCATGGGGGCTTGGTACCCCTAACTCCCAAGTTGTTCAAGGGCCAACTGGATTTCCAGGTGACTCGTAGGAATAAGTGCAACTCTTTTCCAGGAGAATTCACTTTAAACCCAGATCTCAAAGAATCTCCAAAGAGAAGGGTCCAATGAAGGTGTGCTCACAAATAAATATCACATACACACAAGGAAAAATATGAAGGACAGGTTAAAACATATAAAGGATATAATGAGAAGGACAACATGCATCTAATGGGAATTCTAGAAGGAAATATTAAAGAAAATAAGAGAGATGCGGCACCCAGCTGGCTCAGTCAGTAGAGCATGCGACTCTTGGTCTTGGGGTTGTGAGTTCGAGCCCCACATTGGGTGTGGAGATTATTTTTTTTGAGATTTTTTTTTTAATTAAAAAAAAGAGAAGAAGAGAGAGACAATATCTAAAGATAATGGCTGAGGATGTTCCAAAAGTAGTGAAATAAAAAAAAATCCTCAGATTTAGGCCACATTTAGGTAGCAGCCTTACTCTGTCTACTAAACTTATTAGGCTAATGACAACCTTTCACTTGCCCACATGAGGTACCCAGTCATGTCTCATCCCCAAAAGGAGGAAAGGACAATTAGTGCAGTTGCTTGACTAAGTCTCAGAAGGACTAGGCCATACCATTGTCAATCCACTACATGGCACAATGCCTGGCGCATAGTAAGCCCTTAATAAACATCTGTAGAATGAATGAATGGATGGATGATCAAGCAACCACAGTGAAGCCAGATAACAATACTGGAAGGTCGGTAGTAAGATTAACATTGAAACTGAACCCAAATTCTGAATGCAAGCAGGTTCCCTCAAGAGTAAAAGATCACAGAAGCAGGGGATCAGACAGTCCCTAATACCACATGGGTAGCAGGATTACTAGGCTTCATAGGAGATTTTGCAAATGGAGTTGAATTTGGGGTGCATTCTGTGTGTGAGTGTATGTGAAGCAAGATACTGCTTTCATATTGTAAATGTATGTTGGGTTATTTTTTTCTAAATTCACTGTTTTTCTTTTCTGTTACATTATACCTTAACGTTCACTCCAGTGTTACATTTATTCCCAAGTGCACTCAAGGACTTCAGGAAGCAAACAGCATCTGTTGACCTATTACACTTGTTTTACCATGACCTACTTAGATCTGTTGTCCTTTTTTTTTTTTTTTTTTAAGATTTTATTTTTAAGTAATCTCTACACCCAGTGTGGGGCTTGAATTTACAACCCGGAGATCAAGAGTTGCATGCCCTGCTGACTGAGCCAGCTAAGCGCCCTTAGATCTGTCGTTCTTAACTGACAGAAGGAGGATAGTGATATTTATCCCTGTAATAATTTTTTTGTTTTGTTTTGTTTTGTTTTTTTAAGTAATCTACGCCCAACATGGGGCTTAAGCTCATGACCCTGAGATCAAGAGTCACATGCTCTACCGACTGAGCCAGTCAGGTGGCCCTCCCTGTAATAGTTTTTATTGCTTTGTAACAAATCACCCAAAAGTTAGAGGCTTTAAAAAAATACAAATTTGTTATCTAGCAGTTCTGTAAATCAGAAGTCTGGGGACAGTTGTGGCCAGGGTCTGTTCAGGATCTTGCAAGGCTGAAAAAAGGTATTGGCCAGTCTGCATTCTCATATGGAGCTTGAGGTCCCTTTTCCTGCTTGTTCAGACTGTTGGCTGAATTCAGTTCCTTGCAACCACAAGACAGAGGGCTCCAATTCCTTCCTATCAGCAAGGGGCCATTCTCAGTTCCTAGAGGCCACATTCCACACCTCATCAGCAGTTCACAGCATGTTTGCTTTCTTCCAAGCCAACCAGAGTGCATTGCTCTGACTTCCTCTTCCCCACCAGCCAGAGAAAACTCGGCTTTTATAGGGCTCATGTGATTAGGTCAAATCCACCTGTATAATCTCTCTATCTTAAAGTCAACTGATTTGGGACTTTAATGACATCTGCAAAATCCCTTCCTGGCAGCACCTAGATTAGTGTTGAATTGAATAACAGGGGGGAAGGGTGAGTATACTAGGAGCTAGGAAATCTTGGGGTCTATCTTAAAATTCTGCCTACCACAACTCCCAACGTTGAGATGTACCCATTTAGATTAAGAATACCATTACAAAATGGAAAAAAAAAAAAAGAAATATCAACTACTTGCTTTAATTTTTTTTTTGGTAAGATTATAATTTCTGACACTTCACTCGTTAACATGGCTCAGTTGCTACAGGCTAGTAAAACTAAAGCAAACTCTGGGGAGATAATGAATAAAATAAAATAAAAGTGTGACCTTAGGCTCAAATCTTAACCACTAAATGCTAGCTGTGAAACTTTGGGCACGTTACTTAACTGTTCTAAATCTGTTTCCCTACTTATAAAATAGCATATTCCCCATATATTATATGGATTAAGTGAAATAATATATGCAAAGTGCTTAATAAAGTACTTAGAACTAACTTAATGAGAGCAATTATTATTTTATTATCATTGAATGACGTAAGAGATGTGAAACTATCTCAGAAAGTATAGAGTTATTCTAATGTAATATAGAGTTATTCTAATGTAAAAGTATAGTTATTCTAATGTAATATATTCTAATGTAATACAAAAAAGTAATATATTATTACTAGGTATACACAGAGAACATACCATTAGGCAGGTTCCCTATACATAGGTAGACATGTTTAGTATGTACACATATCCCATACTTATTTAATATACATTTGTGCATTTGAAATTCCCATTTGTCTTCATCTCTGAACACATTTAGTGTAAACACATCAGTGTATATTCTCAAAATAAAAAATAATAAAGAGGACTGATAACCACCTTTAAATAGATTAAAGGTTTTGTATAGACTTAGTAACCAGAATTATAACCAGTAGATGTAAATTAGAAACACAGATTTGGGCTAAATACAATGAAGAAATCTGTTAACATTTATCAAAAGTGGATTGGGTCAGGGTGCCCTGGCTGGCTTAGTCAGTAAAGCATGTGACTCTTGATCTTCAGGTCACGATCTCAAGCCCCACACTGGGTGGAGAGATTACTTAAAAAAATAAAATAAAAGGGCGCCTGGGTGGCTCGGTTGGTTAGGCGACTGCCTTCAGCTCAGGTCATGATCCTGGAGTCCCTGGATCGAGTCCCGCATCGGGCTCCCTGCTCAGCGGGGAGTCTGCTTTGCCCTCCGACCCTATCCCCTCTCATGTGTTCTCTCTCATTCTCTCTCTCTCAAATAAATAAAAAAATAAATAAAATAAAATAAAATAAAATAAAATAAAATAAAATAAGGGGCGCCTGGGTGGCTCAGTCAGTTAAGCATCTGCTTTTGGCTCAGGTCATGATCCCGGGGTCCTGGGATCGAGCCCCGCATCGGGCTCCCTGCATGGTGAGGAGCCTGCTTTTCCCTTTTTCTCTGCCCTTCCCCCTCACTCATTCTCTCTCTCTCTCAAAATGAATAAATAAAATCTTTTTAAAAAATTAAAAAATTAGGTCTATTCAGATTTTCTATTTCATCCTGGTTCAGTTTTGGTAGTTGATACATCTCTAGGATCAATGCAACAGAACAGAGAGCCCAGAAAAGGACCCTCAACTCCATGGTCAACTAATCTTTGACAAAGCAGGAAAGAATGTCCAATGGAAAAAAGACAGTCTCTTCAACAAATGGTGTTGGGAAAATTGGACAGCCACATGCAGAACAATGAAACTGGACCATTTCTTTACACCACACACAAAAATAGACTCCAAATGGTTGAAAGACCTCAATGTGAGACAGGAGTCCATCAAAATCCTAAAGGAGAACACAGGCAGCAACCTCTTTGACCTCAGCTGCAGCAACTTCTTCCTAGAAACATCGCCAAAGGCAAGGGAAGCAAGGGCAAAAATGAACTACTGGAACTTCATCAAGATAAGCTTTTGCACAGCAAAATAAACAGTCAACAAAACCAAAAGACAACTGACAGAATGGGAGAAGATATTTGCAAATGACATATCAGATAAAGGGCTAGTATCCAAAATCTATAAAGAACTTCTTAAACTCAACACCCAAAGAACAAATGATCCAGTCAAGAAATGGGCAGAAGACATGAACAGACATTTTTCCAAAGCAGACATCCAGATGGCCAACAGACACATGAAAAAGTGCTCAACAGCGCTCGGCATCAGGGAAATCCAAATCAAAACCTCAATGAGATACCACCTCACACCAGTCAGAATGGCTAAAATTAACAAGTCAGGAAACGACAGATGTTGGCGGGGATACGGAGAAAGGGGAACCCTCCTACACTGTTGGTGGGAATGCAAGCTGGTGCAGCCACTCTGGAAAACAGCATGGAGGCTCCACAAAAAGTTGAAAATAGAGCTACCATATGGTCCAGCAATTGCACTACTGGGTATTTACCCCAAAGATACAAAGGTAGGGATCCAAAGGGGTACATGTACCCTGATGTTTATAGCAGCAATGTCCACAACAGCCAAACTGTGGAAAGAGCCAAGCTATCCAAGGACAGATGAATGGATGAAGAAGATGTGGTATATTATACAATGGAATATTATGCAGCCATCAAAAGGAATGAAATCTTGCCATTTGCAACGACATGGATGGAACTGGAGGGTATTATGCTGAGCGAAATAAGTCGATCAGAGAAAGACATGTATCATATGACCTCACTGATATGAGGAATTCTTAATCTCAGGAAACAAACTGAGGGTTGCTGGAGTGGTGGGGGTGGAAGGGATGGGGTGGCTGGGTGATAGACGTTGGGGAGGGTATGTGCTATGGTGAGCGCTGTGAATTATGTAAGACTGATGAATCACAGACCTGTACCTCTGAAACAAATAATACATTATATGTTAAAAAAAAAAAAAGAAGAAGAAGAAGATAGCAAGAGGGGAAGAATGCAGGGGGGGAAATCGGAGGGGGAGATGAACCATGAGAGACTATGGATTCTAAGAAACAAACTGAGGGTTCTAGAGGGGAGGGAGGTGGGGGGATGGGTTAGCCTGGTGATGGGTATTAAAGAGGGCACGTTCTGCATGGAGCACTGGGTGTTATACGCAAACAATGAATCATGGAACACTACATCAAAAATTAATGATGTAATGTATGGTGATTAACATAACATAATAAAATTAAAAAATGCAAAAAAAAAGAAAAAGAATTTAAAAATTTAAAAAATAAAATAAAAACAATACTGGGGCTCCTGGGTGGCTCAGTCATTCAAGTGTCTGCCTTCAGTCATGGTCCTGGGGTCCTGAAATGGAGCCCCGCATCAGGTCCCTGCCCAGTGGGGAGTCTGCTTCTCTCTGCCTCTGCCCCTCTCACTCTGCCCATCTCCTCACTGGTGCTCTCTCTCTCTCTCTCTCAAATAAATAAATAAATAAAATCTTAAAAAAAAAACCAAAACAACCCAATAGTTTAAAAAAAAGTGGATTGGGTAAACAGTAAACTCCATGTCCCTGAATGACCATTTATCAGGGAGGCTTGTAAAAGGAATTCATACTTCAGATATGAGTTCTGGACTAGTGACTTTAAAAGTCCCTTCCAGTTGTGG
This sequence comes from Neomonachus schauinslandi, assembly GCF_002201575.2. Taxonomy (NCBI): domain Eukaryota; kingdom Metazoa; phylum Chordata; class Mammalia; order Carnivora; family Phocidae; genus Neomonachus; species Neomonachus schauinslandi. Next base: position 31,182,664 of record NC_058419.1, on the reverse strand, counting down.
GGCGCCTGGGTGGCTCAGTCGGTTAAGCAGCTGCCTTCGGCTCAGGTCATGATCCCAGGGTCCTGGGATCGAGCCCCACGTCGGGCTCCCTGCTCAGCGGGGAGTCTGCTTCTCCCTCTCCTTCTGCCTGCCTCTCTGCCTACTTGTACTATCTCTCTGTCAAATAAATAAATAAAATCTTAAAAAAAAAAAATAAAAGTCCCTTCCAGTTGTAAGAGTCCATGAAATTCTAGTTGTTGCTGTTGAGTGTATATGCACCTGTTTGTATTAGCCTGATGATGGATATTTCTATATAAATGTTTGCCATTTGATTCAGTTTTAGCAATTAAAAATATATGTAAATGTCACAGGGAAAAAAAATCTTCTCTAGTTTTTGACCTTAAGTAATATTTTGAAGCATAAAGTTCATATGTTTTAGTTTACCCCTGCTTAGATCAGGCCATATATATTGCTTATTGTTCTGAAAAACAAAATTATGATGAGTTCATATTATTAGACGTGAATCTCTAATATTATACTTTGCCTCTAGAAGCTTCACATCAATCCATCATTTCATAGCTGCTTTGGAAATTCCCATTACCATTCTCTGTGTGTAGTGCCTGTAGTGCAAAAAAATAGTACTTTATACTGGTAAACTAACTACATTCCAAGATTTGCTTTGTGGGTATTTTTTCCAAGTTCAGCTTCTTAGTGGCACTTATTGAACTGGTCTAGAAGCTAAGTGTGACACCTGCAGTAGGCCCAGGACTCATAGTCGTGTACTATATGGGCAACAAATCTCAGCTCTTTATTTTGTATTTAAGTCTACTGGCTATATATTTTCTTTTACTATTTTCCCTCATTTATTTTATTTCTTTAAACTTTTTAAAAGATTATTTATTTATTTATTTATTTGAGAGAGAGAGAGAGAGAGCATGAGCAGGGAGAGAGAAAGGGAGAAGCAGACTCCGCTGCTGAGCAGGGAGCCCAACATGGGGCTCGATCCCAGGACCCTGGGGTCATGACCCGAGCTGAAGGCAGATGCCCAACTGACTGAGCCACCCAGGAGCCCCTATTTTCCCTCATTTAAAAAGTAATATGGAGCACCTGGCTGCCTCAGTCAGGGGAGCATATGACTCTTGATCTCGAGGTTGTGAATTCAAGCCCTGCTTTGGGTGTAGAGATTACTTAAAAGTAAAATCTTAAAAAATAAAAACAAAAAGTAATATACACTCACTGTAGAAAATTCAATCATTATATGAAGGTATAAATAAGGTACACATTTCCTATTATTTTAATCAGCAGCCAAAGACCATCATCATCAATCATTTCTAAACATTCTTCCAGAATTCTCTATGCTTATATACACATATACATAGATAAATGATTTTACATAAATGGGATCATTCCACATGCAGTATTTCATAACATCTGTTTTCATTTAACACATCGTGAGCTTTTGTCATGTCAATGAATACAGAGACTGAACCATTATTAACTGTGGTTAGCACATTGTTCCTGTCTGCTAGTAGCCCTCTTTTGGAAAAAACAGCCATTGCATATTCCATGTGGTCCTAGTGAGAAAGATACTCACAGTAGTCTCTCCCTACTTGGTGTGTAGCAAGGAATCAGCTGGCCTAGGCCTGACAAGAGTTCTCTATGCCCTTAGCTAGAGGAATTTCCTAAGGCCAATCAACATCATCTCTGAGACTTAATATACCACTACTGGGACAAAAAAAGTCTCACTTCCTTTGGGATTGAGAATTATTAGGACATTATAAACTAATGCCTGCAGCCCTCTTCACTGACTTCAAGAAGGAAGCTGTCTGTGATAGGAAAATTGAAGCCACATCACAAAAAGAAGAAGAGATAAGCAAAGATGAGAGATGGCAAGGAGAGAGAGAGTACTGATATATTGGACCCTGGATCCAGCCATACCTAAAGCTACTTCATCTGGACTACAGTCAGAGCTGCCATGTGGTAACATTTGCTTTCCTAAAAATCACTCCACTACACAAAGTTGTTCAGTAAAAACCCCAGGGTTTATGTGGAAAATGTGGCTAGGAGTACACCATTCAAAAACTTTGTGTATAGACAGGGCACCTGGGTGGCTCAGTTGGTGAAGCGTCTGCCTTCAGTTCAGGTCATGATCTCGGGGTCCTGGGACCGAGCCCCACATCGGTCGGGCTCCCTGCTCAGCAGGGAGTCTGCTTCTCCCTCTCCCTCTGCTCCTCCCCCCTGCTCGTTCTCTCTCTCTCTAGCGCTCTCTCTCTCAAGTAAATAAATAAAAAACATTTTTAAAAAAACTTTGTATATAGAGATGTGAAGTCACTATATTGTACACCTGAAACCAACGTAACACTCAAATAAAACATTTTTAAAAAAACATACCAAGAAAACATGTGCTCTGAAAACTGAATAACACCTAACTGCTCTAAAAAACCCCCCAAAAACCCAAATCAAAACCTTTGTCGGTGACACATACACAAAAACATACAAACCTAATAAAAACGGTAGTGGCCGAGTTTTATACCTATTAAATGGTCATGAAATAAACACATAAATAATGAAACACATAGAGCACTTTATTTTGAAAAAGACCTGAAGTTTGCTTGTGGAAATGGGTATCAGGGGAGTTGTAGCTTGTGAGTTATTGTGAAGTGGTAGAAGGAGGGTTATCTGAAATCAGATTCTGAAGGAAAGTTCTAACGCTTAGATATGGATGGGTGTGACTCAAAATACACACAATGAACTGAGGTAGCTGGTGGTTGTCTGAGGCAGATATGTGTGTATTTTGTGCATTCCTATGTGTCTTGATTCAGCTGGGTGTACTTTTCTGCTTTTACCTAGTGCTTCTGGCTGACAAAAATCACACTTAAGCGAATGCAAAATTCGCTTTATGCTCAAATTCTTCCCCAATACATTAATCACAAAGGAACAGACAAGTGTTATAGCAGTCTATATTTGATTATGCAAATGAATAAATTCCTTTTTTTGTTTTGTTTTGTTTTGTTTAAGATAATCCCAGTTAGTTTTATTCCAGAGTCTTGAACTTAGTATTCTACTACATAATAGTAAGACAATTTAAATCCCAAACTGGCTTTTCTGCATCTTTTTTTTTTTTTTCTGCATCTTTTAACAAATTTCTAGACTCTCTTTCTCTACTTTCAGTTCTTGTGTGCTCAGAGATTGAAAATTCATTTTAATATTAATATCGAGAAAACATCATTAAGAAGGTGGTATGGACCTAAAAAAGATATAAAGATTCCAAAGCCAAATAGAAATGAGTTTTTAAATATTTACCGTCATAATCTGGAACACAGCTGACCTTTCAAACATAATTGAAGGTTGATGATTACAGAATTTTAGCTTGGTCCTGAGAAATTTTGGCCAGTTCAGATTGATTTTCTTTTATGGATTTTGATACTTCAAAATCTATAAAAACTCTCCCAGAGATTGCAATATTAAATCAGTTCATGTCAATATTGTATCTCAAATCCTCTGACTTCGTATGTAAAAAGTTTTTCCCTGAGTTATCACTTTAGCTGTTGTTTGTAACAAAAGCCTACACACGTGACAGTCTTTTTTTTTTTTTTAAGATTTTATTTATTCATTTGAGACACAGAGATAGAGAGAGAGAGAGCATGAGCAGGGAGAGAGGCAGAGGGAGAGGGAGAAGCAGGCTCCCCGCTGAGCCAGGAGCCCGATGTGGGACTCGATCCCAAGACCCTGGGATCATGACCTGAGCCGAAGGCAGACGCTTAACCATCTGAGCCACCCAAGCGCCCCTACACACATGACAGTCTTGTCACTGATGTTCCCAGTGATTACCCTTGAGGTTGGAGCACAATTGGCTCGAAGTATACGGCCAGTTTGTATTATTCTTGCCAAGTGAAGAGAACAAGCATCCCACAAATTGTTCCATACACTGACTGTGACTTGTCGCCTTTGTAACTCCTAAGTAGAGTTTATGCTGTGCAGATAAGGAGACAGAAAAAGTTTCCTGAAACCCACTTTAGCCTTAGACCTGGGTAGTTTTTAAAGCCACTAGGAATGAGCCCGGTGGGAACCGGTTTTATCCTCATTCTTATCTAGGTGTGTGATTTTGTGGCATTATACAATTCTGTTGTGAAACTAATTCAAATAACCATTTAATATGCATGTACTTTCAGTTCTGGGGTACCCTAGAAAGTAGTATCCTATGGACCAAACGTTGGCAAAATTTTCTGTAAAGAGCCTGGTAGTAAACATTTTAGGCTTTGTGGGCCATACAGTCTCTGTCCTAATTGCTCAACTCTGCCCTAAAAGCAGACATACAATACATAGACAGCTAGGCCTGGCTGTATTCCAATAAAACTTTACAGTAGCCCTCCTTTATCCACGGGGAATATGTCCCAGGACCCCCACTGAAACTGAACCCCGCAGTGCCTGAAACTACAGAGAGTACCAAACCCTATATATACTATGTTTTTTCCTCTACACACATACCTATGATAAAGTTTAATTTATAAATTAGGCTCAGTAGAAGATTAACAATAACAATACAGTAGTATAATTATAACAACATACTGGTAATAAAAGTTATGTGAATGTGGTCTATCTCAAAATATCTTATTGCGCTGTACTCACCCTTCTTCTTGTGGTGATATGAAATGATAAAATGCCTATGTGATGAGATAAAGGGAGGTAAATGATGTAGGTGTTCTGATGTACTGTTAGATGACACGTCAGAAGGAGAAGCATCTGCTTCTGAACCACAGTTGATCTTGGGCAACTGAAACTGCAGAAAGCGAAACCATAGATAAGGGGGAATTGTATTTACAAAAACAGACAGTGGGACAGATTTGTCCAGTGAACCATAATTTGCCTACCCCAGCTTTGGACCAATAGCCTCCAATTTTTTTTAACGGTGTCTTGGGGCAGTCTCTGGACCCTCAGGGACCTGAACTATTCCTGCTTCAGCTGCAGCAGTTATTCTTTTAATGATAAGTAGACTTTTGCCGGAAATTAGGTTTGATTAAAAAGTTTCATTTCTAATAAGGAGAAAAGCTTTAAAACTACTCCCTTGGACTAAACCTAAAACCTGCTGCTTTAAAAATTTAGATGATTCGGGCAAAGCATCTTTTAAAATGATGACACGGGGTGGGGAGAGGTGGCTGGCTTACCTAGTGGAGTATGTGACTCTTGATCTCAGGGTTGTGAGTTCAAGCCCCACATTGGGTGTAGAGATTACTTAAAAATAAAATCTTAAAAAAATTATGAGGGGCGCCTGGGTGGCTCAGTGGGTTGAGCATCCAACTCTTGGTTTGGGCTCAGGTCATGATCTCAGGCTTATGGGATCAAGTCACATGTCAAGCCCCTGCCCCTCCCCCAACTCGTGCTCTCTTTCTCTCTCTAAATACATAAATCTTTTTAAAAAATATTATGACATGTTGGGACGCCTGGGTGGCTCATTCGGTTAAGCGTCTGCCTTGGACTCGGGTCATGATCCCGTGGTCCTGAAATGGAGTCCCATATTGGGCTCCTTGCTCAGCGGGGAGCCTGCTTCTCCCTCTGCCTGCCACTCCCCCTGTTTGTACTCTCACTCTCTCTCCCATGCTCTCTCTCTGGCAAATAAATAAATAAAATCTTAAAAAAAAATTATGACACTCAGTAGACATGTGTTTTGATGTTACCAGAAACTCACTTCCTCACATAACTGATAAAAGCATTTAAACAGACAACTTTAATAGCTGTAAAATGTTTTCTGCTTATCATTTCTCCACTTTGATTTTTTCTAAGCATAACGTTTAAGGTACCTTAAAAGGTCCAAGAGAGAGAAAAAAAAAAGATTCAAGAAAGGTGATATGGTATAGAGAAAAAAAGGCACCAAATTAGGAATCCATATTTGGATCTGTTGCTAGATTGTGAGCTCCTGGAAGACAGGAACTAAATTATCTTATTCATCTTTCTTTCTTTTTTTTTTTTTTTTAAATAATCTCTATGCCCAACGTGAGGCTCAAACTCAGGACCCCAAGATCAAGAGCCACATGCTCTACCAACTGAACCAGTCAGGCACCCCAACACCAAACTTAATTTTTAAGGCAAACATAAATTCACTCTTAGATGACTAGGAAGAGAATAAATTCAGGTAGTTTGTCTACTTTTATCTTTTCATAATCCATAAGGAAAAAAAGCATATCTTTTCTAGTGATCAACAAAAATAAAGTTAGTATTAGAGATACAGTTTTATACCTGGGAAATTAACATGTTTAAAACACATAAAAGCTAATAATTACTAGATTGTGACAAAAGGACACAAAGACCCAGAAATAACTTGTCTGCAATTTTGAAATCCACAAGGCTCTGGAAACTAAAAATTTTGTTTTGTATTTTTAGTAACTTATTTGCCAGTCAAATTGACCTAACCTAAACTTATTTGGCAGTACTATCTGACCTGAACTGAATGAGGCTATTCACTGCTATTCATTTACTCCATATGAATAATTATATGGTTTGCTGCAAAAAAATATTACCATATTTGAACATGCAGTGTTTCCCCTTAATTCCCTGGGATGTTACAGAAGTTACAGTATATGGCATTTGGTTTTACTCAGGTATACCAGACAACGCCAGGTTTTTTCCTGGTTGCTTTACAAGGAGAAATTTAGAACTTCATTTTAGCCTCTGAGGCCAAGTGCCCAGACCCAATCCAGTCTTTCCTGCTGCCATCTTGAGCAGTAGTTGAGGCTGAACAAACAGTTCTGAGAGCCTTCCTGTCATGACTTCAATGGGAAACAAATGTGATTCAGCGATCATACAAAAAGCCAATGTTATCACCCTGGTGGTGAATGATCCGGTAAGAAAGAACATCTTGGTCTTTCAAAAAGTACTTTTGCGGGGCGCCTGGGTGGCTCAGTCCTTAAGCGTCTGCCTTCAGCTCAGGTCATGATCCCAGAGTCCTGGGATCGAGCCCCACATCGGGCTCCTTGCTCAGCGGGAAGCCTGGTTCTCCCTCTCCCACTCCCCCTGCTTGTGTTCCCTCTCTCGCTGTGTCTCTGTCAAATAAATAAAATCTTTAAAAAAAAAGTACTTTTGTATTTTCATCACTGGACATAGGGCAATCAAGGGTCAGAATTAAGTTACTAGCTCTTAGTTTTGCAACGGTATCTGTTCAATATATATTTACCATGGACTGATCTGCATCTTGGCCAGTCTGTAAGAATTTCTCTCACATTAAGTGTGGGCAGCAACAAATATTTGTAGAGAAAGAGTAACTGGAGACCTTATGCTGGCTCCGCTCCGGCAATAAATCCATCATTACTTCATGGAACTGGCACACTGCCCACGTATCTCTCATGGACCCCACCCTCTGGCCGGCAGGAGCGTATTTAGGGATCTCAATTAGAGATCCTGTAGTAAATAGGACGAGTTATTCCCGTAACACTCGAGGAGGTGGACCTGCCTTTGCCCTAGGGTGGGATATGCCGGGCTTGGATAAATTAAGACGACGTAAGTAAATGTAAACCACAATGCCAATGCTTCCCGACAGCATTTCCTCTCAAGGAAAAAAAGCAGACTCAAAACCATCCCTCTGAAGTTGCCTCTCTTTGGAGCAGCAGAACTAGAGGTAAGACAATCAGCCAGACCCCACCCACGTCGGGCTCGCTCGCTCAGATCTAAGGCACCACGCCGCTCCTGCGCAGGTTGTAGGCTCCACCCTCCTCGGCTACTTCCGGCCTTCACCGAACGCCCTCAACGCGCTTGCGCCGTTTTGATAGGCCTCTCGGGTAGGAGAAATCTGGGCGCTGCCGCTCTGGAACCGCCCCCGCCTCCTCGTCGCCCCGCCCACGCTTTAACCGGCCCCTCCCGAAATCTCGCGAGGTTAAGTGCGCGTCGGTATTTTGCGGGCAACTGACTCTCCCAGCTGCTGTAATTGCTGCTGCGGGAGAAATTGGAGCTGCTGTCGTCTGCGCGCCCGCCCTCCCCCACAGAGAGCCGCCGCCTCTTCTCTCGCTCTCCTTGTACACCTATCGCCCGGAGCGGCGGCTGCAACAGTCCCTGGACCCACCGCCGCCTCCTCAGGCTGCCGCTCGGCCGGTCATTCCCACAGCCCGGCAGCTGACGGCGGCCCCCTGCCCCTCACCGGCTCCTCACTCTAGATCGTCTCCCCCGTCCCTCTCCTCGCCTGGGACCCACCTCCCCACGGTCTCGCCGGGGTGGAAGACGACGAGGAGGAGACGAAAGTCACCCTCCCTGCAGGCGGCGCCGGCCCCCTCACCCGCGGGTGTGTCCTATAAATGGCGTCGGAAAGCGACACCGAGGAATTCTTTGATGCCCCTGAAGATGTGCACCTAGGGGGCGGCTACCCTGTAGGGTAAGTAACTGGAGCTCTGGCCCAGAAGCCGGGCGCTCCAGTCCCCCGGCTTCCCCTGTGCCTTCCCCCGGCACCCCTCCCAGGTCCCGCTGTGTCCGCCACCGCTGCTCCTCTGTGTTTCACTCGGGCACTTCAGAGGGAGTCGGGGGAAGGGGGAATCGCCCACCTGGGCCAAACCCCCTCCTTTCCCTGGTGAGCGGCCCCTGGGGCTAAGGAGCCCCTTTCTCGTCCTGTCCAGCTTTCTTCGAGGTGGGACAGCTTACGTGCCCGAGAGCTGGCGATTTGTATTTGTGGGGTTCAGCGCTTTATCTTCGAAACATCCGTTTTGGCCCTGTGGACCACAGATTAAAGGAGCAGTAACAGGAGAAATTGCGTTTCCCATTGGTTTTTTCTTTTGCCGCTAACTTACCTATTCGTTTCAGAGGTAGCTGTAACTATGTGCCGTCCTCTTCGTTGCACAGAAAGAAAAGGAGCGGGGGAATGGTTGGGTATTTTACTTAGGAAAGTGCTCTAGCTGATGTACTCTAGATCAACAGTGTTTTATTAAAATAGCACCTTACGGTGAGGCAAAGGAAATCGGAGACAAGGTCCTTACCATTAGGGAGAATGTCATCCTAAAAGGGTAGCCGGACTCAGTTGTACATAACCAGCTACAGAGATACAAACAAGTGCTGAGTAATCTGGTGGTTGGAAGGAGAGCCACAGCTTTGTGTTATTTATCTAATTCTGCAAGATGTTTTAGTGATGATTAGTATGAGATTCTGAGTAAGGAAGTGCAGTAGTTGGAATGCTTCGCTTGACTTGGACTTCTACTTACCCACTCCTCCAGTTTTCAAAGTTGAAACAGGGTTTGAAGCTATTTTGCCGAACTCTTCTATGGACTTGTGTGGAAGTAGAGGCAGTGAAATATATTTTCATGCTGTAAGAACTTGAGAGTTGGTAAAATTTGTATGCTAATGGAAGTAGACACTAATAGGGTTACAGGAGTTCAACTGCCTACAATTCCCAAACTTACCCCCTGGAAGAAAGACCGTGTTTGATGCAAGAAAATTATCTGTACTTTCTAGAAGTCATTCTAAAGCCTAATATATTTTATATATAATATACCAAAAAAGTTATAGCAGCAAAATCAGAAAGAAATGTACGTTGGTAGATCACAGATGTGTTTCCACCAACCTTCCTATCACTATTATGAGATTTTTGGGTGGCAGTGGCCAATCTTGAGGTGGCATTGAGTCTCCTTCAAGTTCAGCAAGTTCATAGCTAGATGTTAGAGGATTGAAAATACTTTTGGATTTCCAAATAGATTGGATTCCCTTGAAATTACATTTTGTTTTTGTGGTTTTCCTCTCAAAGTAGTGAACTGTCGATTTAGGTTAAATGACAGACCTAATCTTTTAGTGCTTCTGAGTGTATACGTGTATGTGGAGTGGGGGAAGGAAATAACAATTTATGTATATGATCGGAATCAGTTTAGAAATATGTGAATATTGTTTCTTTCAATGAATGAAACATTTACTTTTGAAGGACAGTTATATCAGGAGTGTATATTGTCTAGCCAGCCTAGTACCTGGCACAGAGAAAGAACCCAAATGTCTATTCCCTTCTTCCTTTCTTGGAATTAACAAATTTAACTTCACACCATGGTTACTTTGGGAGGAAGTATGCAGAACTTGGAGCTATTTAACTTATTTAAACCCAATGAGTCATTTTGATAGAATTGATAGAATCACTTCTTGGCTCGTGGAATAATAGAGCTTCTCAAGCACTTTGATCCTTTGATAGTAGGTGAAAAGTAAAAACGTCTCTTGGGACCCTACCTTCTAATTTTAACTCTGACCTCTCCAACCTCTCCAAATAGTGATCCTGTTGAACTCTGTGGGTAAAGCTATAGTGTCAGTCTGTGAATTTCATGGCTCCATTCTGTATTAGTGGGGGGGGGGGGGGGGGGGGATTTGGAAGAGAATTAGATTCGTCTGGAGAATTGCATCTGAAAAGAACTAGCAGTACTGGGAGGACTGATAAAGGTTGGTATCATTAACATTTCCTATGTTCTTTGTGACTGGTTTTGTCTTTTGCATAAGGTACCGTGAAGAGAAATGCAGTGAGAAATCTTGATTTGTGGAAACAGATGCTATCACTAGATATCTGGTCATCAGAAATATCTTCTGTCCCTTGATATGAATTGGAGTGGCACACCATACAAACTCTAAGAGGTTAACAGACTGCGTTTGCAAACTTTAAGAAATGTTCCTTGCGGGGCGCCTGGGTGGCTCAGTTGGTTAAGCGACTGCCTTCGGCTCAGGTCATGATCCTGGAGTCCCGGGATCGAGTCTCGGGCTCCCTGCTCAGCGGGGAGTCTGCTTCTCCCTCTGACCCTCCTCCCTCTCATGCTCTCTTTCATTCTCTCTCTCTCAAATAAATAAATAAAATCTTTAAAAAAAAAAAAATGTTCCTTTCTGTTGGGTGTGCCACAGTACACAGACCATTTTCATCAAATTGTAGTAAACTGATAGGCGGTGAAAGTTATCTCATATGTTTTGTTAATCAGAATCCAAGTACACAATCTGTCTCCTAAAATTGATTTATTTCTTCTGTTCCCCTCCAGTGGTGTCTTCAGCTTTGTTCTGCTCTTTGAAAGTTCAAACTCAGCCCAGTTTTTTTTTTTTTTTTTTAAAGATTTTATTTATTTATTTGAGACAGAGAATGAGATAGAGCATGAGAGGGTCAGAGGGAGAAGCAGACTCCCTGCCGAGCAGGGAGCCCGATGTGGGACTCGATCCCGGGACTCCAGGATCATGACCTGAGCCTAAGGCAGTCGCTTAACTAACTGAGCCACCCAGGCGCCCAAACTCAGCCCAGTTTTTAAATAGAAGGACTTGATTCCAGTACAGCCTACTTTTCCACAGTGGCAGATCTTCTCCAATCGCCCAGCTTTGCAATATTACCACGTTTATTTTTTTTAATTTTTTAAAAGATTTTTTATTATTTGAGAGAGAACAAGAGAGCACAAGCAGAGGGAGAGGGAAAAGCAGGCTTCCTGCAGAGCAGGGAGCAAATGTGGGACTCGATCCCAGGACCCTGCAATCATGACCTGAGCTTGAAGGCAGACGCTTCACTGACTGAGCCACCCAGGTGTCCCTTATACCACATTTATAATGCTTTCTTTTGATTGATATATTAGGTCAGATTTCCTTGTTTTCTCCATTTTAACATATGAGGAACCTTTGGCTTAGAGAGGTTAATGAATTGGCCTATGAGACACAGCTTGTAAATGACAGAACTGGGATTTGAAGCCAGTTCTTCAGACTCCAAGTCTAGTATTTTTTTTCCAGTACATCATAGCTGTCCCGCATTGTGTGTATGCATTTGTGTGTAGAGATTCTGGAGTAAAATGCTTTAGGACCAGCTTGCTGAATTGAACTGATGCATCTATTTAAAACTAGCAGCCCACTTTTCAGTTCTCTTGGCTAGAAATTCCCATTTTTCTCTTTCAGGAATGTTTATTTTGTTTTGTTAGATAGGAATTTTTTTTTTTTTTTTTTTTTTTTTGTGGGCAGCAAAGTTTATTGAGCGATATTGAGTGAGAGTACAAAGCTCCCAAGAGGGAGAGGACCCAAGAGGGTTGCCCTGACAGATAGGAATTTAATAAGATCATAGCATGTTACAGCTAGAAGGGGCATCTAGTTAAATTTCTGCATATAAATTATTGTGAAAACCGAAGCCTAAAGAGGGAAAGCGACTTGTCCAAGGTGCCACAGCAAATTAATGGCAATTAGGACTAGAATCCAGGTCAGTTTCACAGTCTACTGTTCTTTTTGCTACTATGCTGTCTTTTGATAAAGCAGGAAAGGGAGGAGGAAGTGTGGTATAGTAGAAAAAAGCCTTGGACTCTGAGTCATTTCATTTCCTCATCTTTAAATTGAGATTACACTTTGAGAACTCTTCCAACTCTAAAAGTCTCTCATCGTGTTGAGCTTTAATAGTGCTTTTATTGGTAAGTTTTTGTTCTTGGGAAATCTTGCCATGACATTTTTTTTTAGTTTTTATTTAAAAAGTTTTTTTAAATATTTATTTGAGAGAGAGCGCTCGCACAAGCAGGGGGAGCGGCAGAAGGAGAGCGAGAGAGGCAGGCTTCCCGCTGAGCAAGGAGACCCGTGGGATCATGACCTGAGCCGAAGGCAGACACTTAACCAACTGAGCCACCCAGGCGCCCTTTTTTTTAGTTTTTAGTTTAACAAATGATGGTATTTGGTACATGATTCAGGACCCATAGATTTTATTTTATTTTAAGGTCCATAGATTTTATTTTATTTTTAAAAATTTTTTAAAGATTTTATTTGAGAGAGTGAGTGCGTGCATGCATGCACAAGAGGGGGAAGGGGCAGAGGGGGAGAGAGAGAAGCAGACTCCCTTCTGAGCAGGGATTTCGATGCAGGGACCCAATCCCAGGACCCTGAGATAGAGACCTGAGCCAAAGTCAGATGCTTAACCACCCAGGTACCCATAGACCCATAGATTTTAAATTAAATGTTTACTGGGTAAATTATATATGAGATGAATGCTCTTGCTAGTTTGTGTGGATTATACATACACATACTAAAGGTTGGCAGTGAGAACATGTTATAAAAATAAATGTGACATTTTGAGCATTATTTTTTTAGTGGCAGCCAAAATATTTTTGAGGCCTTGAAAGGATGGATAGAATGGTGACATTTTTAGGAAAGGATCAGAGATCATTCAGCCCAGCCCTCCCATTTAACTGAAAGAGAAACCTAGGCTCAGAGGGGGGAAGTCAACACATTGCTGATTAGTGGCAGACTTGAAACTAGAACCCAAGTCTCCTGATTCCTCATTTATACCATGCTGCCTTTTCTCTGGAAGGAGGGAAAGTATTGCTAGCTATCCCTGCTCTAGGTTACTGACACTTACCCTTTTGGTGGGGATCTTCCCCCCCCCTTCTGTTAGTGGGGATCTTAAGATGGTCTTCTATCTACTGTGATTCTATTTGTTGCTGTCAGAGGACGTGGACAGTTCTGTCTAGGATTCTAACTTTTGCCCACTAATTTTCTCCAAATGAGGATGAAAACTGGTGGCAGAATAGTTGATCTAAGAATAGTGATTGTTATTTAGTTCAGTTTCAGTAGTCTAGTTAGTATGAACCCCAGTCTGTCATTTTTTTATTTTTTTATTTTTTATTTATTTATTTTTTTTATATGACAGAGAGAGACACAGCGAGAGAGGGAACACAAGCAGGGGGAGTGGAGGAGGGAGAAGCAGGCTTCCTGCGGAGCAGGGAGCCCGATGCGGGGCTCGATCCCAGGACCCTGGGATCATGACCTAAGCCGAAGGCAGACGCTTAACCATCTGAGCCACCCAGGCACCCCCATTTTTTTTTTTTTAAATAGGCTCCATGCCCAACATGGGGCTTGAACTCACGACCCTGAGATCAAGAGTTGCATGCTCCACTGACTGAGACAGCCAGCTGCCCCAATAGTCTATCATTTTAGATTGGAGTAATGGTGAAATCTTGATTTTTAAGTCATGAGAACTGAGATCAAACTGTCCTGAAGAATTGTTCAGTCTGAAAACAAAAAGTTGCATAGCCGCCTTTGTTGAAAATATAGCTTCTCACTTAGGCATTATTATTATTTTTTAAAGATTTTATTTATTTATTTGACAGAGCAAGAGAGCACAAGCAGGGGGAACAGTAGAGAGAGAGGGAGAAGCAGGCTCCCTGATGAACAAGGAGCCCGATGTGGGGCTCGATCCCAGGACCCTGGGATGACCTGAGTGGAAGGCAGTCGCTTAACCAGCTGAGCTACCCAGGTGCCCCTTTACGTAGGCATTAGAAACATTTCCCTCTGAAGTGAAAATTGATACAAGTTTCAATAAAAAAAGTTTTTGCCATATGGGTTACTTTAGAAAAAATTCCTTAAAATGGTTGTTCATGGGTTGGCATTTAATCAGATTATATTTATAAATCCTGGATTATTGTTGATTGCTTTGGCTTTGTGGATTGATAGAAATGTATTTGTAAAAGCTGTTTATCACACCCACGTAACATGTTGAAGTTGGGGGGAAACCTACATATAAGGTAAATTCAGGCTCTAAATTTAGTGTCCTCCAACTGTCAATTGGTGATTCATGGAGGTAGGGCGGTCCGTTTTAGTATGGCAGTTTGGGGGCAAACAAAACTTAGAGTAACAAAAATTATAGGTACTTTATGAAGTCCTCCTGATAACTAACTTGAATTGATAAATAACCTACATTTCTTTTTTTCTACCCAGAGCTAAACTAATTTCTACAAACTTTCACAAGGTCTGTTCTCTTTTAGCTGTGGGATATTATTCAGCTAAACAGCTAAACCTTTAATTGGGTGCTTTCCTTACTCTTCAAGCAGAACCCCATTCTCTTATTTCAAACCGAGTGCTCTTTGTGTTAGTTTGTCATCTCATGATTCAAAATTGAGGAAAAAGCACATGAAACATAATGTGGGCCTCATACCTGATGGCAACCCCAATGTTTTTCCCCAGTCAGTATACAAATTTATCTTGGTTACCATAGCAACCAGCCTATCAGTTATTCTTCTAGCTCCTTTGCCTTGTCTCAGATACTAGGATTACCATATAATCAGGTTTTGCTAAAGCTCTTCAGGTTTTAGCATTTTATTACCAGCTGCAGCTGTCGGGCGGTTTACAGTTTGGCATTCCATCAGGGTCAATTAGTTTTAAGTCCGCAAAACCTTTTTGTCTCCAAACATTTTAAGCATACAGAATTTAACAAGAATGCCTTTAGGCCACAGTTCCTCATACTAATGTTCCCAGTTCCATTGTTAGTCATTGTCTTGAGGACTGAATACATGGCATCACTGACATCCAATGGCTGTCCTTTTGTAATATCAGCCAGAATAAATTTCAAGATCAAGAGTGACCATTTAAGAAATAATATTTGCAAATGTGATTTTAGACTCAGTATCATCAGAAACTAGCTAAAGTGACTTAAAAGCACCTTGATTCATCAGCAGCTACCAAATAAGTAATCTGGCTTCTAACAAAAATGATTTCTGTAGGTTATAGAAAGAATAGCCCGTAGATTAATTCATTTTAATTTGAGAAAATTGTTTAGAAATTTAATAGGAAAGGTTATCTTTCTTTTGCAGCCTTCGAATAAATAGGAAAGGGAAGGTAAAGACTGAATAGTGTGGGTCATTATTATAAGCCTTTCTATTTACTTAAGTGCATTCTTTATCTCTTAAAAACCTCAGAATTCATATAAATAAAATAGTTTTGAATTATAAATGTTTACTTGTCTTGCTAAAAATAAGGATATTGAAGGGGCATCTGGTGACTCTTGATCTCGGGGTCATGAGTTTGAGCCCCATGTTGGATAGAGTTAAAAAAAGATAGAGGAAATATTTAGGATTGATAAACTGTTTGTTTATGTATTAGTGTTTGTGTTACTGTTTGTCTTTGGTGCTCATGCTTGTTAATACTGTATGGTGTAGTAGTGACTTCTAAATACACACGATTAATCTCTTGGGTTAACTCAATTGGACATGATTAATCTGGTAATGATTTAGCCAATACTGGTATCTGTTTCCATAGATAAGTACTGTCTTTTTAAAAATCAAAGTAGGGGGCGCCTGGGTGGCTCAGTTGGTTAAGCGACTGCCTTTGGCTCAGGTCATGATCCTGGAGTCCCTGGATCGAGTCCCGCGTCGGGCTCCCTGCTCGGCAGGGAGCCTGCTTCTCCCTCTGACCCTCCCCCCTCTCATGTGCTCGCTCTCTCTCTCTCAAATAAATAAATAAAATCTTTAAAAAAAAAAAAAATCAAAGTAGAATTTCAGTCTTAAGATTTTTTTTTTTACTTTTAAAAACATGTTTGTCTTGTTGAACTAGAAAATTATGTAGTAATATAAGTTTGTGAAATGATTAAATCTTCCTGGTTTGAATTTTTGTTGAAATCATGATTTGAATGGCTTCATTTTAAGACTAGTATATCCTAATCAAAAGTGTGATTAAAGTCTGATAATGCTCTAGAGAGAACTTTATTTTAGTTGCACAAATAGATTTAGGGGCAGTAAAAGTTTTACTTTGTCCACAGGGCCCTAATCCTGAACATTTTTATATAGAAAGCGGGGGGGGGGGGGCGGAGATAAATAGTTTTGTTTTTAAAAGCGTGAAGCGTAATATTTTTGGAAACTTCTGACAGAAACCCTTAACAATATTTTCCAGTAGGCAGCCTGTACAGAGCAAGCCATACTTGTGTAAAACCTACTTGAGCACTACTAATTGTCATAGACTGTTCCATTACAAACTCACTGAATGTGGGCATTCTTAGGAACCACAGGTCAGACTTTCTAGAGAACCAATAAATAGAATGTAGAGCTGTATTCAAACCCACTTTCTCAGAAGCAAGCATCCTGATTACTAAGTAGGCTCAAGAGAAGAGGTGGGAGTGTTTTTTTCTGGCATTGCTCTCGAACTGGAAAAACGAGCCATGGATGAACTTAATATCCATAGTTCTCTTTCAAATTTGTTCCTGAAAGTCTGTTTAAATTGGGAGACTGAGGGAGTCCTCTTTCTGGTTATTAGCAGTACTATTAATAATTTGTGTGTTTTAAACAAAAAAATCTTTGAAAATGTGCTCATCTACTCATGTCAAACTGAAATGGCAGGTTGTTTGAACATTTCTCCAGCCCCAGTTCCACCCCATTTACGCCCATCTTTGTCCTTTGCTTACCCGATGTCATTAGTACAGAGATTCACTAGCCTATAATAACTTATTGTCCCTTAGGACTGAGAAGGGACCCTGATGGCTGAAATACAATGGGTGGGTCTTTGGGAAGAGTTAGGGAAAGATTGGTTAAATAGGGTATAGTGAATGTGTTGGTAAGTGGGATTGGTTAGCATCACAGGTGGGGGTAGGTTTATTGGGTTAGTGGAAGATAGGTGAGCAGAAAGAATGAATAGGTAGCTCGATAAAACTAGTACATTTGTGAGTGAAAGTGAGCAGGTTTGTCAATATTTTGCAATTGGTATTTTATCTTTATTGGGTTGTCTTTAGAGATTAGGGCTGATGACTGAGATCAGTCTTTTCCTTTAGGTGAACTTTACTATCCCTATTTTGTTTCAGGTCATAGCTCTTGGCTGTTGACTTTTAACCTTTGCCTTATTTCCCAGCACAGAGAGATGTCTACAGCTGCTATGTAGTAGCAACGAAAGGTTTAGATGATGATAGGGATGGTGAGTAGGCATGCTCTGTGGTGTCCCACGTCTCTTCACATTTTCTTCTACTTTTGGACTTCCTAGTTCTCTCAAATCTGCACCCCCACCCCAGTTCCTATAAGAGCAAAGAGGGAGGAAATGGAGGGGGCTGAGGCAAGGACAGTGGTTTGGATCTATGGAACCTTTGTAACTTGAGGACATCTTGTACTCAGCAAATATTAGGTGTTAACAGTGAAGCCTTGGGAGGGGTTGCCAGTTATCCCGTAGTCATATCAATTTCTTGTTATCAACTTTTTCTTCCAGGGATGAATGGGTTCATAATAAGAAAGAAATACTATAGTCCTACATGTTGTTACATATAAAGGATGGTAATGACATACCATCAGCCAATGTTGGGCATTAGTTTTCAAGGTGCTTTTTTAGTCACATTATCTCTTCTAATTATCCTGCAGCTCTGTGAGACAAGACAATTTTTGTGAGATAGGTAGGACAATTATTATCCTAATTTTGCAAATAAAACTCAGGGTAGATAAAGGCCAGCCAGCAGAAGTGGAACTTCACTACTTTGTGGTAATTAGGTGATGGCTTTGAATGAAGATATAAAACATTAGGTCTCAGGGCACCTGGGTGGCTCAGTTGGTTAAGCGTCTGCCTTCTGCTCAGGTCGTGATCCCAGGGTCCTGGGATCGAGTGTTGCATCCGGCTCCCTGGGAGCCTGCTTCTGCTTCTGCCTCTGCCTGTCTCTGTCTCTCATGAATAAATAAATAAAATCTTTAAAAAAATAAAACATTAGGTCTCTCCCTACTTTCCTTTTCTAAACTATAAACATTTGTGATGTTATATTTTAAATGTGAATTATTAGAATGATGAGATTTACTCTCCTGCCATTTGTGTATGTATAATTTGTTTAAAACAATAAAAAGCAGTATATTTTTAAAAGATTTTATTTATTTATTTTGACAGAGAAAGAGAGAGACAGCGCGAGTGCACATGCACACACAAGCAGGGGGAGTGGCAGGCAGGGGCAGAGGGAGAGGGAGAAGCAGGCTCCCCGCTGAGGGAGTCCGATGTGGCAAGACCTGAGCCAAAGGCAGCCGCTTAACCAACTGAGCCACCCAGGTGCCCCTAAACAGTATTTTTAATGTCTTTTTAAGCTTTGATGGAATTGATTATGGTACAGTAGCTAGGTCAGAAAATGACCTTGCTACTGCAAGAGCTGGAATCCCAGATACTGCTAACTACATTTCTTAGGGTATGTTCTTTGTTCCTAAGCGAAAACCGCTCAAGATGTAAGCCACTGCTGATTGGGCTTCTGTACCACATTAAAAAGTCTTGATCCTAGATTTTTTTTCCTTTATTTGTTTTGTAGATTGTTGTCAGTTGTTCACTTAGGCCACAGTTTTGTGGGGGTTTTTTTCTGTTTTGTTTTTGTTTTTGTTTTAGTATAACTGATTCATATTTTTGGCTACAAGCCACTAATTGGAAACACAATGCTTCTGTTTTTTTTTCCCTTCAAAGGTGTTTTCTAGCAGTCACAATGAATGCATGTGGTAGTTACTAATATTTTCCACCTAATCAAACCTCTGTGGGCTGTCAAATTAATGGGAAAAATGCATTCCTCGTAGCTAAGTAATTAGAAAAATAACATCAGTAATTACTATTTTAAGATCTAAATAAGATTGAATAACCTTTTTTATAATAAATAATACACTTGCCACTCAGAATGTTTTATGTGGGTAAGCATTCTAGGTAATTTGAGATTTTTCTAGAGTATTATCAAGTCTTTAACATGTTTCATTAAAGAATGCAGAAGTAGAAATTCAAATACATAAAGCACAATAATCAAATTTATAAAATAAAATGCTTAATTTAAATGTACTGAAATATACTCATTTTTCTATTATTCATGATATGGAAGGAGAACATGAATAATTAAAAGCTATCAGTTACACCAAAACCTTAGTTCAGTCATTAGTTTACAACCTCCTTTCCCATCAAGCCTTTTGTCACAGATAGCAGTAAATTAAAAAAAAAAACCTAAAAACAAAATAAATGGTTTGGTTTGATTTTTGTTCTTCTGCCCATCTTTGGTAATGAGCAGTAAACTCAGAAAAGTAAAGAATCTCAAAGTCTGAATAATCAGTTCACTGATCATAGAATTGATTTATGTAAAAATTTTTAGAGGTGCCTGGGTGGCTCAGTCGTTGAGCATCTGCCTTCCGCTCAGGTCATGATCCCAGAGTCCTGGGATCAGCCCACATCGGGCTCCCTGCTCAGTAGGAGGCCTATTTCTCCCTCTCCTACTCCCCCTGCTTGTGTTCCCTCTCTTGCTGTCTCTCTCTCTGTGTCAAATGAATGAATAAAATCTTTAAAAATAAAAAAATTTTTTTAAGGGGGGGTTGTGACAGATTCTTTAAAGCTCTAATTTTTATATAGGATGACCTTAGAAGTTATTGGCATTTACTTTTTTTTTCTTTTTTAAAGATTTTATTTATTTGACCAGAGAGAGAGACAGCTAGAGAGGGAACACAAGCAGGGGGAGTGGGAGAGGGAGAAGCAGGCTCCTGGCTGAGCAGGGAGCCCGATGTGGGACTCGATCCCAGGACCCTGCGATCATGACCTGAGCAGAAGGCAGACGCTCAACGACTGAGCCACCCAGGCGCCGCCCCCCTCCTTTTTTTTAAAGTAAGCTCTCTGCCCAACATGGGACTTGAACTCAGAACCCAGGATCAAGAGTCGCATGCTCCACCGATGGAGCCAGAGAGGCGCCCCTGGCATTTACTTTTTAAGATTAGTACACCATTGGATGTTTTAGATAACTTGCAAAATCATATTAGCACATTAACTTGCTAAAGCTTCTAATATGGCCTGTAGACCAACCTCTTGTTTGTTTACTTTTTAAAAAGTAAGTTACAGGGCGCCTGGGTGGCTCAGTTGGTTAAGCGACTGCCTTCGGCTCAGGTCATGATCCTGGAGTCCCGGGATCGAGTCCCGCATCGGGCTCCCTGCTCGGCAGGGAGTCTGCTTCTCCCTCTGACCCTCCTCCCTCTCATGCTGTCTCTCATTCTCGCTCTCAAATAAATAAAATCTTTAAAAAAAAAAAAAAAAAAAAAAGTAAGTTACAAAGTGATTTAGCATGATTGCATTAGTATTGACTAGGGAAGTCATAAATTTAGTTACCTGTTTATGATTTTACTAAAAATTACTTTAAATCATTAAGAGATGTGACTTTTATCTAACCCACTTTGACAAATTGGGGCATTGTGAGATAGATGCCCTCTCCTGGAGTTATTGTTTTAATGTGGGTATTTATTGAAAGTCTGTAAATATGCAAAAGAGAATGTTTTTAGTTTAGAATTCTTGAGTAGGCCCAGGGAACGGATATATTTTTCTGTTATTTTTGTCAGTAAATAGATTATCAAGATGTTCTCTCAGGAATATGGCATAAAACTACATGAATTATGTAAATGAGTTTTGAAAAATCCGGTTATCATTTTAGACAAAATACACATCCTTGCTTAAGGATCTACTTTGTTTGTAATTACTTTATATGTGACTAGAATTATATTTCTTTATGAAGTTTTCTTTGATTTTATTTCAGATTATTTATAAATATTGCCACAAAACCTACTTTCAAAAAACAGAGCTATTGTGCCAAATTTTCTTCACCATCTATTCCCATTAATATCATGGATAAAATAGTTATTAGGTATTTTAGATATATTCTACTTCTTGGCTTTCATAGTATTTAAAACTTAAAATGGCCTTTCAAAGAGTAATCGAAGTAGTAATTCACATTTTGAGGATTCAGTTAATTCCCTATTTGATAATTATAACTATATTCTTGGCTTTTTGTTAATCTTGTTAATAAATCAGCGTTGCCATGTATCTAGGGAAATATGAATGAGTCCTATTTTCAACTGCTTAGTTAAAACATGGCATTATGGGTTATACTAGGAAAATAAAACTCATTTGTGATTGCCTAACACTTTTTCCTGCTATTCCTAGACTTTTCAGGTTTAGTTGGGATTGTCACTTTTGGTACCAGCCAACTTAAAATAGAGTTGTGAGAATGGGTGTGGTGCTGTCACAGATGATTTGATTGATTGATTTTTACAAATGATTTGATTTTGAAAGGCCAGCAAATGATTTTCTCTTAGATCTCATTTCTTTAATTTGAGTACTGTTATTAGTTGAAGGTGTTATTTGACTTAGCACTTTCTTTTTTTTTTTTTTTAAGATTTTATTTATTTATTTGACAGAGAGAGATAGCGAGAGGGAACACAAGCAGGGGGAGTGAGAGAGGGAGAAGCAGGCTTCCCACTGAGCAGAGAGCCTGATGCGGGACTCGATCCCAGGACCCTGGGATCATGATCTGAGCCAAAGGCAGATGCTTAACGACTGAGCCACCCAGGCGCCCCTGACTTACCACTTTCTATGGGTGATTTTATTGCTTCATATATGATTAGTAAAACTTACCATAAGAATGTACCTGGGGCACCTGGGTGGCTCAGTAGGTTGGATGCCTGACTCTTGATTTTGGCTTGGGTCATGATCTCAGGGTAGTAGGATTGGGCCCCGCATCAGGCTCCACACTCAACGTGGAATCTGCTTGTTCCTCTCTCTCTGCTCCTCCCTGAGCGTGCTTGCGTGCGTGCTCTCTCTTTCAAATAAATAAATAAAATCTTAAAAGAATGTAATAAAATCAGTATATACACTTCAATTCTAATGAGTAATACTGCATATCAAATTTTTAAAAACAATACACTTAGAGCAAGATTTATTTTTAATTTTTTAAAAATATTTTATTTATTTTTGAGAGAGAGCACAAGTGGTAGAGAGGGGCAGAGGGAGAAGCAGACACCCCGTTAAGCAGGGAGCCTGTTGTGGGACTCCATCCCAGGATCCTGGGATCATGACCTGAGCCGAAGACAGATGCTTAACCAACTGAGCCACCCAGGCGCCACCCCCCCCCCGCCCTTTTTTTTTTTTAAGATTTTATTTATAGAGCAAGATTTAAAAGATAAAACAGTATCTTATCTAAATTTGAACTACTTTCAATTTTTATTCAACCCTGGGGTTTTTTTGTTTTTGTTTTTGGCTTTGTGTTTGATGTTATTTTCCTGCCTGATCTAAGTGGGGAGAAAATCTTCATGTCAGGGTTTTCTGATCACCAGAACCCCTCTGATTCCTAATTTAGACCTAGCCATTTGCGTGTTGGTCTTAGTTTACCATCAGATCTTCCTGTTTCAGCTTACTGGGCTTTAGAAATAAAAACTCTTTAATTACCTGCTTACTTTAATGACTTGGCATTATCCCCATAGATAAGATATCCCTTATCTATGCTCATATCCTATTCACCTCAAGGACCTTAGAATCCCAGCACCTTCTTTTGTACAGGCAAGCTGTTCTTTGTTCTGCTTGATTCAGTTCCCTGACAAACTGCTTAAGCTCATTTTACTTTTATATTTTCCTGATGGCAAAGGCCAGAAGAAGAGGAGGATAAAAACAAAATCAAGCTATAGGTAATTCTCTGTTAAGCCCTTGGTAGTCACCTTCCTATAAGAAAAATGTTTTCCCAGCTTTATTCCAGCTGACTCACTCTATACTCCTCCTTCCATGTCATTGCTCCTTCTTACCTCTTTAGGAGTCTGTCAGGAATTTTGCAACCTGACAAGAGGCTTCTTCAGAGCCAACCACCTTTTTTTTTTTTTCTCAGAGCCTAGAAAAAGGTACATCCTCTTACTGACAGAAAAAGAAGACTTTGTTCGTCCATTTTTCATGTTGCCAAATTGTTTTGGTATATTCTTTTCATCCAGTATAGTATAATGTCTGGAAATGTGAATGTTAAGTGTGAGATTGCTCTTAATATTTTTGTGTGTGTATTTTAGGAGGGGGGTCTTTGAGTTCCTAGTTGTTTAGTTGACTATGAAGCAGGTGGCAAATATAAGTTTAGTTTGCACTCTCTTTCCTCCCTATTCTCAGAAGGCTTACAGATTGTGTTTGTTTGCTTTTCAGGTAACTCTCAGGTAAGAGGTAAAGAAACACCAAGCCCAAAAGGCAGAAGGATCTGTCTTTAGCTAAAGGGTGAGAAACTAGAGGTAGGGTGGTTTAAGGGATCTGGCTCTTTGAAACCACAGAAATGCAGTGTTCTTTTCAAAAGCAGACTTAAGCGCTTCCACCATGATTTTAAGGCCTGATTACCCTAAAGCCATAGCACATGAGTGATGAAGATTTAACTTTAAAATTGGAAAAGGTGGGGCGCCTGGGTGGCTCAGTGGTTAAGCGTCTGCCTTTGGCTGAGGTCGTGATCCTGGGATCCTGGGATCAAGCCCCGCATCGGGCTCCCTGCTTGGCGCGGGGCCTGCTTCTCCCTCTCCCACTCCCCCTGCTTGTGTTCTCTCTCTCATTCTTTCTCTGTCAAAAAATAAAATCTAAATAAGTAAATAAATAAAATCTTTAAAAAAACAATTGGAAAAGGTGATCCAGTGATTGCCTGGAGAGAAACCACTTGCTGAAGCTCTGAAAAACCAAGACTCCTACCTATAGTCAGACATGTCAATACCTGATTTCAAAACGTGGGTTTTGCAGTAAGCCAGGCAAAACAGTGCATGCAACTAGCTTCTATTTGGGGAATTTAATCTATAAAGGTTCTTAATACACACTTGTATTGATTGCCATTCAAATCTAGGAGCTATTAGTGCTTCTGGTTGTGGAAGGATTTTGAGATTATGTAATGACAGACTTGGGAAGCAAATCCTTCATATTGCAGAAGACTCATTAGTTTTTTGGTTGACAAATAATGTATCTGAAATATTTCTAGTATCCTTTTTATAAAATGAAGAGTGTCCTGAAAAGGTTTTATATATATAGTAATTGAATCCCTTTTTATTTATTTATTTATTTGGCACACGAGCAGGAATGGGGGAGGGGCAGAGGGAAAGGGAGAGAGAATCTTTTTTAAAGATTTTATTTATTTATTTGAGAGAGAGAGTGGAGAGAGTGAAAGAGAGAGGGAACACAAGCAGGGGGAAGGGCAGAGGGAGAAGCAAGCTCCGCACCGAGCCGGGAGCCCAACGTGGGGTTCTATCCCAGGACTCCAGGATCATGACCCAAGCTGAGGGCAGATGCCTAACCGACTGAGCCACCCAGGCACCCCGAGAGAAAGAATCTTAAGCAGGCTCCATGCCCAGCACAGAGCCCAAGCAGGGCTTGATCTCACAACCCTGAGATCATGACCTGAGCCAAAATCAAGAATCGGATGACTAACCAACTGAGCCACTCAGGCGCCCCTTATTTATTTTTAAAGGTGTTAGTTTTTTAAAGTAATCTCTGTACCCAGTGTGGGGCTCAAACTCACAACCCCAAGATCAAGAGTCACATGTTCCACCTACTTAGCCATCTAGGTGCCACTTGAATCCCTTTTTAATGATAACATAATTTTTTTAAAAGATTTTATTTATTTATTTGACAGAGAGAGACACAGCGAGAGAGGGAACACAAGCAGGGGGAGTGGGTAAGGGAGAAGCAGGCTTCCTGTGGGAGAAGCAGGCTTCCTGTGGAGCAGGGAGCCTGATGCGGGGCTTGATCCCAGGACCCTGGGATCATGACCTGAGCTGAAGGCAGATGCTTAATGACTGAGCCACCCAGGTGCCCCATAATGACAACATAATTTTAATTGATAGTGATCTAGAAAGTTGGCTATTGATGTTTATTTGACCTATATAGGTTAACCTCATTTTGAACATGTTGACTGAGGACAGCTTCAAAATGATACAAATAGCTTTAAATAATGGTTATAAGTCAATTTACGTATCTAGAGATTTTGTCAATTTGTTACAGTAGCCATCTTGTTTTTGGGGTTTTTTTGTGAGGGGACAATCTAAGCCAAAATAATTAAGCGATTAATATACCTTCCTACTCTTCACTGAGCGCTTTTGAAAAATGTACTTAACTGCATATGTACAGTAGTATTTGCATTTGGGCATATACACTAAATGCACTGTCTGGGAAAGCTTTGACTGAATTCACAGATGCGCAAATTTTTTTTTTCTGGTCAGTGAACATTATTGAATACTTAGATGAATATTTATGCAATGATATTGGCCATTCAATTCCTCCCACTTTTTCCCTTTATCACACACTAACAGATCATAGGATTAATTGTCCACTTAATTAACTTGGGTGTGGGGTAGAGTTGCCAGATAAAATACAGGACTGCCAGTGAAATTCCAATTTTAGATAAACATACTGAAAATGTATTTGTTGTTTATCTGAAATTGGAATTTAACTGGACAGCCTATATTTGTAGTTGCTAAGTCTGGCAGCCCTAGGTGGGGGAGAACTGGTGGTTATGGGCACAGTTGTGAGATTTAAATACAACTGGAGTGTGCAATGATAAAGGTAGCCTTTACTCTGACAGGAATATTAAAATTTTTATTTTAGTGCAGTGTTTATTTTAGAGTCCAGCACTTTTTTCTTTGTGCATCAGTGAAAAAGCTCAGAAACTTAATGTATTGTTTAGGGATACCTTGCATTTTTTTTTTAATGCATCACAAGTAGGCAGGGCAGCAGGCAGAGGGAGAGGGAGAAGCAGGCTTCCCACTGAGCAGGGAGCCCCATGCGGGGCTCGATCCCAGGATCCTGGGATCATGACCTGAGCCGAAGGCAGACACTTCACTGACTGAGCCACTCAGATGCCCCGACACCCTTACATTTTTAAATAATAAAGTAAGGGAACAATAAATCAAATCTGGGCTAGTGGTTTCCTCTAAGGGGAAGGCAGCAGATGGAATAGAGCAACACAGTAGCCGTACTGGTCTTGATGCTATTCTCATTCTCAGGTGACATGGTGAATCACTGTTCATTTTATTTGTTATGCTTCATAATTACATGCATATGCTACATATACTTTTTTGTACATATCAAATATAAAGTAACAGTTTGGAAATTAAAATATGTTCAATGAGAAAATTAGACTATATGCAAAGTTTCACTTCCTGTACTTTCCAAAATAAATCCCAAATCCAAAAAGTAAAGAGGCATTCATTTCTTCCTTATCTTCTCCGGGTTAGCATCCTTAGTTCTATATATCATTCTACTTGGTTTCTAGAACATTCACTAAATTGGTTTCTCTTTTTCAGATATGTTCTGTTTCATCAGTGCTTCTCTTAAAATGTGGTATCCCAGTGGTACACAATATTCTTATTTATATTTTTTACAGAGGGAGAGAGAGAGCGGGGTGGGGGTGGGGAGAGGGAGAGAGAATCTCAAGCAGACTCCCCACTTAGTGCAGAGCCTGACGCCGGGCTCCATCTCATGACCCTAAGATTGTGACCTGAGCTGAAATCAAGAGTCCGACACTTAACTGACTGAGCCACCCAGGCATCCCTGGTACACAATACTCTTATCAGTGTGAAGTAGATCAGAATTTACCACTCCCCTTGCCCTGGGCATAATAGTTCTGTTAACTCAGCCTAAGATTACACTAACTTTTTCGACAGCCGTATCACAGCCTTTACTGAGTCTAAGCAATCAACAAAAATAAATATTTTTACCTGGTTTGTTGTTAAGTCATGTCTCCCCAATCATGTATTTT
Organism: Neomonachus schauinslandi; assembly: GCF_002201575.2. Classification (NCBI taxonomy): domain Eukaryota; kingdom Metazoa; phylum Chordata; class Mammalia; order Carnivora; family Phocidae; genus Neomonachus; species Neomonachus schauinslandi. The sequence continues at coordinate 31,155,501 of NC_058419.1, read as the reverse complement.
ACCGTTATCCCTACTACATTGCATTCTGTTAAGATTTGGCTTATTGTTCTAACGTGTTAAAATATTTTTGGGTCTTGTCAGCTAGTATATTCCCTATCCCTCCCACTTTCTGTTGTCTGCAAATTTGGTAGATATGCCATCAGTGTCCATATTCAAGATGTTAATACAAATAAGTAGAATAGGGGCACCTGGCTGGTTCAGTCGGTAGAGCATGAGACCCTTGATCTCGGGGTTGTAAATTCAAGCCACACGTTGGGTGTCAAGATTATTTAAAAAAAAAATCTTAAAAAAAAAAAAGGAAGGATAGAGCGCAGGAGAAATTATTTAATAGTTCCTTATGGCTTTTCATTGATCCATTAATCAGCATACTTTGAGTAATGTTCAACCAGTTACAAACCTACCTAAGTATATTCTAGCCTACATCTCTTTGTTGTCTACAAGGATATCATGGCTTGTTCAGTTGGTCAAGCATGTGACTTTTGATCTCGGGGTTGTGGGTTTGAGCCCCACATTGGGTATAGAGATTACTTAAAAATAAAATCTTTTTTTTAAAAAAGGATATTGTGTGAGTATTACAAAATTTAGTGCTTAAATCCAGATTTTTTGCATGTGTACAGTATTCCCTTTATATTCCAGGCCAGTAACCCTATCAGAAAAGGAAATTAGGTTAATCTCATATGATAGGCTTTCTGTGAATGCTTACTGACTATTAATGATTATCTTTTACCCACACCTAGGGCCCTTAAACTATTTAACAATGTGCTTAAGAATTTTGCTTAGGATTGAATCTGCTTATAGTTTTTAACATTTACCTGCTTTCCAGTGTTGACTATCAAGTGTTTTCTCATTTTATTCTTCCAGACTCTGATTCTTTAAAGGTTTTAGATAAGGGAGTAAGCTGTATAAATTCTCAGGGTATGCTGGGGTATAATTTGTCTTGGACAAGAGAACTGAACTCATTTAGATTATCTAGGTACTTTCTCCTCCTTGAATGCTTTGGGATTCAGTTTCCTCATTCTACAATTTGTTTTTCCTTTTCTAGTTTGACCATCAGTAATCTTAATTGGGGGAAAAAAAAGAATTGAGGCAGCCTTTTTTTTTTTTAAAGATTTATTTATTTATTTGACAGAGAGAGACACAGCAAGAGAGGGAACACAAGCAGGGGGACTGGGAGAGGGAGAAGCAGGCTTCCCGCAGAGCAGGGAGCCCGATGTGGGGCTCGATCCCAGAACCCTGGGATCATGATCTGAGCCGAAGGCAGACGCTTAACGACTGAGCCACCCAGGCGCCCCTCGAGGCAGCCTTTTACATTATACTATTTGTCTATACATATAAGCAGACCTGTACCTTTTGTTGTTCTTGTGAATATAAATTAAAGAAAATCTGTGTCTGATTTTTTTTTTAATCCTAGCACATTCTGAGCACTAGGCTTTGTGATATTGTTCTTATAGGTTTTTGCAGTTTTCTTTGGATATGTGCCAATTCCATCCCTCCAATTTCTAAAATTTTTTTTTAAGATTTTTTATTTATTTATTTGACAGAGAGAGACATAGCGAGAAGGGGAACACAAGCAAGGGGACTGGTAGAGGGAGAAGCAGGCTTTCGAGCAAGGAGCCCGATGCGGGGCTCGATCCCAGGACTCTGGGATCATGACCTGAGCCGAGGCAGACGCTTAATGACTGAGCCACCCAGGCGCCCCCATCCCTCCAATTTCTTCTGCATGTTTTCCTTTAAAATATTTTTTATGATATGGCGTTGTGGAGTTGCAATCACCAAAATTCAGGCCATGAGAATTTCTACAGGATGAACGACCTAGTTTCTTTTGTTGTTGTTTGGTTGGTTTTTTAAGACAATTTTGTTTTTTTTTGAGCAGTTATAGGTTTGCAGCAAAATTGAGAGGAAGGTACAGAGATTCCCCATTTACCTCCTCCCACTCACACATGCATATCCTCCCACATTATTAGCATCCCTCACCAGAGTGGTACACTTGTTACAATTGATGAGTCTACACTGACACATCATTATCACCCAAAGTCCATAGTTTACCTGAGGGTTCACTCTTGGTGTTGGACATTCTATGGGTTTGGACAAATGAATGACATGTACCCCTCATTATAGTATCATAAAGAGTAGTTTCACTGCCCTAAAAATCCTCTTCAGGATGAATAACCTATTTCTTCAATACACGAACTGCAAGAAATAAGAGATTGGAGGGGAACCTACTGATTGAGAGAGACATATCAACTGATTATAACACATGGACCTTATCTGGATATTAAGTGAAAGGAACCAGCTGTAAAAAGTAATTGAGACAATCTGGACAATATGAATTTGTGACTGTGTATAATAGGGTATTGTTAAATTTGATAATAGTATTGTGGTTATGTTTTATATATATATATATATTTTAGATTTTTTATTTATTCGTTTGAGACAGAGACAGAGCACAAGCAGGGGGAGAGGCAGAGGGAAAGGGAGAAGCAGACTCCCCGCTGAGCTGGGAACCTGATATGGGGCTCCACATGGGGCTCGATCCCAGCACCTGGAGATCATGACCTGAGCTGAAGGCAGATGCTCAACCATCTGAACCACCCAGGCACCCTGGTTATGTTTTAAATAGAAGTCTTTTTTAGATACGTAACATATTTATGGGTAAAAATAGTTGCTGGGATTTGCTTCAAAATAATCTGGCAGGGGTGTGGGGGAGGAGTATTGATATCATTATTGAACATGGTCAATATGTTGTACATGTGGGTTCATGATATTCTCCCAGTTTTGTATACATTTGAAATGGCCACAATTAAAAGTTGGAAAAACTCCCCCAAAATGTATTTTTATGGTCACATTCATTGTTACTAGCAGATTCAGGACTAAAACTCATATCTCCTGATTCCAGTTTATGTTATTTTACTATGTAGCTAAACTTCTAGTCCTTCTACTTCCAAATTGATGTCATGGTGCCCTTTCAGTCTCTGGGCCCCCCAGGTCTTCCCTGGGAATTTGTGGTGATCCTTTGGATTATCAAGGCTTTAATAAGTGGCCAGTTTTACTTGATTGGCTACATACCCATGTGAAACCATGAAGCGTTTTTAGAATTATTAGGGTAAGTTCACAGGCTGCATGGGTTGTTAGAATCGGCCAAGAGACTCGTGTCCTAGTCCTAACCGGGCCTTTGGTCTTAGCTTAAGCTCTGGGAGGGTCGGGATCATGTTGGCTTTGTTCACTGTTTTACACCCAGTGCTTAGCACTGTACTCGTATATGGTAAGCAGTATGTAAATGTTAAATAAATGGATTAATGTCACCTTCTTTAGCCTCATTTTCCTCACATGTGAAATGAAATCATTGGTCTAAATGGTTCTTAAGCTTCCATCAAACACTTAAAAAAAATTATTTTTCCCATGGTACCTGGGTGGCTCAGTTGGCTAAGCATCTGATTTTGGCTCAGGTCATGATACCAGGGTTGGGATATCTAGCCCCACGTTGGGCTCCCTGCTCAGTGGGGAGTCTGCTTCTCCCTCTTCCTATGCTCCAACCCCTGCTAGCTCACCAACATGCACTCTCTCTCTCTCAGATAAAATCTTTTTAAAAAATTATTCTTCCCTTTTGAGTGATTTTTAAAAAATCCTTTTAGGATTTGGGGGTTTGGTTTTGTTCTGTTTACCTTTTAGGATTTTGAAAAGAATTACTGTAAATTTCTTTAACACTAGGTAACATCAATAGATAGGTATACTCACTTCTGTCACCTGTGACAGAAAATCCACAGTTATGGTGCATCCACATCTCTTAAAAATAGCCTACTGGGGCGCCTGGGTGGCTCAGTTGGTTAAGCAACTGCCTTCGGCTCAGGTCATGATCCTGGAGTCCTGGTATCAAGTCCCGCATCGGGCTCCCTGCTCAGCAGGGAGTCTGCTTCTCCCTCTGACCCTACCCCCCTCATGCTCTCTCTATCTCATTCTCTCTCTCAAATAAATAAATAAAATCTTTTTAAAAAATAGCCTACTGCTGTGCATTTTCTGTAAGATTGATTTTGTTTTTCCAAAGTTAAATGAGTACTGTTCTTGAAATTACTAGAGAGTCAGGTTTAGCAAGTTCCAAAGTCAAGCTATCTAAGAGGGTTAATATTGCTTGCGTATTTGTTAAGCTTTCACTGAAATTGTGTTGAATGCAGTATTATTATGTCAGAGCTTATAAAGGATTGGACATTGTGCTTCCTATGGAAACTTGGTGAGCAATTTTTAGGTACGTTGCAGTTATTGTCATTGGATCCAAGTCTAGTGACTGGGCACCTACCAGGGAGTAGTGACCTTATTATTCTAATGAAATTGTGCTGTAGGTATGTAAAGGCTATCGCTGGATCAAGTCAAAGTTTATAAAAGAAAAATAATTCCTATACTGTCTTGCACAATAACAAAGCAATGTTTTGAAGCCATGTGAATTAAAAAAATAATATTGTGCAGATATTAAAATGAATTGTTCTAAACACAAATGCCCTAGCTGCAAAAGGAAAACTATAATTAAAATGCTAAATGGATAGGGACTTTGAGAAAGCATCTGTCACACATTATTTTATATTCAAACATGAACTTTGTTAGTATAAACTCAACATAGCGAGTACATGAAAATAACTTTCTAATACAAAACAGGATATGATGAGGGGCACCTGGGTGGCTCATTACATTAAGCATCTGCCTTCGGCTCAGGTCATGATCCCGAGGTCCTAGGATCGAGCCTGGCATTGGGCTCCCTGCTCAGCAGTGAGTCTGCTTCTTCTTCCTCCTCTCCCTCTGTGATCTCACTCTCTCTCAAATAAATAAAATAAAAAAAAAAAAAAGAATTAAGATATTCTATCTGTATTGATAGTTACTGAAGTACTAGTTTGAAAATTGCATTTATATTCAAAACCTAAGTGGCAGCACAGTAAAAATAATTTTAATGTTTGATCTGTAAGCCCTGTGGGGTTTTTTTTTTTTAGTAGAATACAATACTTTTTTTTACAGCAGACTTTATTATGAAGCTGTCTTAGAAATTGCTTGTTTTTCCTGTTTAAATTTAATAGTGCCATTGGTATATTGTCTTCAATTTCAGAAACTTGCAAAATCAAAGATTTTCTGTGTTTGTAACTAGTATTAGTATGTTGGAAGTTTTTCTTATGCTATTAGGTAATCAAGGAAGTTGAGCTTTTAATTATATTTTTGTTCAATTTCGTAAGAAGCACATTTATTACTTTTTGCACATTGATTATTTAAATTAAGCTTTGTCAATCAGATATTTAAATGTGTTGAAAATATTTCATTTAAAAATACCCTACTGGGGAGCCTGGGTGGCTCAGTTGGTTAAGCATCTGCCTTCGGCTCAGGTCATGATCCCAGGGTCCTGGGATTGAGCCCTGCATCAGGCCCTCTGCTCAGCGGGGAGCCTGCTTCTCTCTCTCCCTCTGCCTGCCACTCTGCCTACTTGTGCTCTCTCTGTCAAAAGAATAAATAATATATTTGAAAAAAATTTTTAAAAATACCCTATGATAAAATTTTTCAAATGAAAAAATGAACTTTTGAAGCTCTCATTTTGGTTAGGTTTTATTTAAGTGGGGTATACCACCAATACTTAAATATGTCTACCTGTTACTTCGGAGGGTTTTGTTGATTTTTTAAAGCAGGCTCCATACCCAATGTAGGGCTTGGACTCAGGACCCTGAGATTGAGTCCTTTGCTCTACTAGCCAAGTCAGCCAGGCACCCCACTTCAGAAGTTCTTAAAGATTTCACTTGTGTGGAGTACAGTGAAAGTTATTTTATGTAGGCATTTAGACTTTTTCTGGGAAAAAATTACTGACCTTAACCTGTAAAAAGAAAGAATCTAATTTACAATATTTAGTATCTGCAGAAATTTTGAAGAAATATTTTTCTAGTTAACTAGATGCATCAAAGTAATACTGGACATTTCTGGATGTGTGTGTGTTAGATTATGTCAGTGTTTCCTACAGTATATCTCAAGTTTAAGGGAAATCAGAGAGTATAAAATTTAGATCATTAATCATGGTATAAATTAACATCTTCAACTCCCGAACTAATGAAGGGTCTTAAAATTTCCTAAAATTACGGGAACTCTAAAAAACTCCTGCTTAAAAGGGGCTTAGTTTGTTGGGTCATGCAGCTTAGTTTGTTGGGAAAACTTAGAGTAGAATTTAATTTTCTTGATCTCTAGACACTCATTTCTCCTGTCCCCAAACTTGAACATGAATAGTTGTTTTCTTTAAGCACATAATCACCCTGAAATAGTATAATGTTATTCTCTCTACTTTGAAGTCAGAGACTGAGAAACAGAAGAGTTGAGCTGTTATCCAGGGATACCAAAGATTAGGGACCCCTCCCTTACCTGGCAGCCACTTCTTTGGTAATGGATTCTCCAGTACAGCTGAAAATAAAAAATAATCACTTAAACAGTCTCTGACCAATCAAAAACAGTGCCACAAAGTCCACAGTAAAGTCGTGTACAAAACTTCTCATGGGGAGACCCTCACTCAGAATCTCTGGATTCTTCCTTTAGCATACTATTCCATTTTTGAAAACCTGGTTTCCCAGCTCAATGCAGATTAGAAGCAAAAATTAGAAGGGGATGGGCCGCCTGGGTGGCTCAGTCAGTTAAGCATCTGCCTTGGCCTCAGCTCATGATCCCAGGGTCCTGGGATCAAGCTTTGTGTTGGGCTTCCTGCTCCGAGGGGAGCCTGCTTCTCCCTCTCCCTCCGCCTGCCACTCCCTGTTCTTGGGCTGGCGCGTGTGTGCGTGCGCTCTCTCTCAAATAAATAAATAAATAAATAAATAAATAAATAAATAAATAAAAGAAATCTTTAAAAAAAATTAGAAGGGGATGAGGAGAGAAGCTTTTAAAGACAGGCACATGGCCAACTGTAAGAAGTAACCAATTAAAATGACCACTTAAATTGAGGAAAGAGATTCAAACTTTAAAACAGACATTCCAGGCATGATGGCCTAGGGTCCTGTAGTGTGAAGACAAATAAATTCCCTGCAAATAAATGTCCCTCCAGGGCATTACTATATTAAAATGTAGTGTGATATTTGAGCATAATTACTCTGAGTCAGTAAGAAAGGGAAAATTTTGGGGCACCTGGGTGGCTCAGTCGTTAAGCGTCTGCCTTCGGCTCGGGTCATGATCCCAGGGTCCTGGGATCGAGCCCCACATCGGGCTCCTTGCTCGGCGGGAAGCCTGCTTCTCCCTCTCCCACTCCCCCTGCTTGTGTTCCCTCTCTCGCTGTCTCTCTCTCTGTCAAAAAATAAATAAAATCTTTAAAAAAAAAAAAAAAAGAAAGGGAAAATTTTATATCTTTTGTTTAAGAAGGTATTTTCAAGGGAAAGATTACTGAAATGGCAAGGCTTAGCCTATAATGTATTTACTTACAAGAAGCTTTTGAAATGGAAATTAAAAAATAATTAAAATACTTTCAGAAGTTTGACACTAAAAGAGAAGCTTCATCTCTCTTGAAATTTTATATATAAAACATTTCATTGTTTTATTTCCTAGCAGTGCCAAATCAATTAGGTGTTAATTGTAGTGGTAAAAGGCAGATCAGGATTCAGAGCTTTTGACTTAATCCATCTAGTCCAACCCAAGAAGCAGCACTAATTGCCTTTACTTTGGTGTTCATTCATAGCGCCGATTAGGTAGGATATTTTCATAATCATCATCTTTTAAGACCTTACCCAGAAAGGAGGCAATATTGCAAAGTATTTTAGAGAGTGGACTCTTAGCATCAGACTGCCTGGGGTCTAATTCTGGCCCTACTATTTATTAACAGTGCAATTTAAATGATCTAATCTGACCCAAGCCTCAATTGTTTTGTTGTGTAAAATAGGGAAGGTAATAAAACTACCTCATAGGAAAGTTGTGAGGACAAAAGAAGCTAAAACAAGTCAAGTCTTAGCAAGGTTTTGGTCACATGCTTAATAAATGATGGCCATTGTTTTATTATTATTACAATGCCCCATTAGGAACACTTCCTGTGGGAATACTAAATAATGATTTACTGTTTCTTAGGGTGAAACGAATTGTTCTTTTCTCATCTTGGCACATGATACAAATCATTTTAGCCAACTTCACAAATTACAAATGGGCTTTCACTTTTTATTAGATGCCAATGTTCTATAAATGGTTCAAAAAATGAATCACAAAAGAATTCTGATGTTACAGGCTACCCTGGTAAAGACAATTTTAGGCTTGATTAGCCTAGAAGAAGGTATAGTAGTCTGAAACGTTTTACTGCCTACCAAGACCATAACAACTTCGTAACATTTAAAATATATTTCAAACATGAGTGTCTTTTGTTATTAGTTTTTTGTTTAATGGCATCACAAAACGTAAGCCAGATCCCATTTTAATCACCAGTTCAATATAATCTGACTTTTTTCACATTCCCTTTTGGTAAGTGGGCTGGAGTTTGATAACCTGTAGGGTATCTTTTCTGTGTTCAGAAATTGGTCTCAGGCTCCCCACCGCTGACAAACTGCCAAAGTATCTTGGAGAAACTTGCTGAAGCTCATCATTTTTGAGTTTCGATGAAGCAATTTAATGCTGCTGAAGAAACTCCCACTTACTCTGCGTGCCCCATGGCTCTCACTTAATCCTTACAGAAGTTCTGTGAAGTAGAGTGCTTTTTTTTTTTTTTTTAAAGATTTATTTATTTATTTGAGAGAGTGAGAATGAGAGAGAGTACATGAGAGGGGGGAGGGTCAGAGGGAGAAGCAGGCTCCTCGCTGAGCAGGGAGCCCGATGCGGGACTCGATCCCGGGACTCCAGGATCATGACCTGAGCCGAAGGCAGTTGCTTAACCAACTGAGCCACCCAGGCACCCCGAAGTAGAGTGCTTTTACCCTTTTACAGAGGAGATTGAGGCTTGGAGAAATTAAATGATTTGGTCAAGGTCACATGTAGAGTAAATGGTATAAAGACTATTTAAGCAGGGCCCATATGCTTGAAAGCTCTTGCTCTTTTCACTATGTCCCCATGGCTCTCAAAAGGAAGTAGTAAATTACTCTTTATAGTTTGTACATGGCTATATGTAAAGTCCTGTTAGAATCAATCTGGAATATTTCCATGTGTGTCAACAATTGGCCTGTAATTTAGATCCTGTGAATCAACAGCCAGAAAGTGTTCTTTATGAAATCTGTTACATAATGGATAAATGTGGCTCCCCATTCTGTTTTTTTTTTTCTTTGACAGCTAAAAAAACCTGGTCAGATTTCTCAAAGTGAGGGTCATGGGAAAGGTAGATTTTCTTTTTCTTCCCTTCTTTACCTCATATGGGGCTTAAGTTTTTTTTAATTTTATTTCATCTTGCTGCTAACACCTCTGAGGCAGGTAATTTTTTTTTCCCCCTAATTGGCATTCAGAATATGTGCCACATAGAAATTCAAGTCTCTTCAAGGTGTTTGTTTTTATTTTTGTTTTGATTGCACTTATATTGTTCTAGACATCCTTTGTGTGGAATCTTTTTTTTTTTTTTTTTAAGATTTATTTATTTGCGAGAGAGGGTGCTTGAATGAGCAGGGGGAGGGACAGAGGGAGAAGGAGAGAGGCAGACTTCCCCTGAGGGTGGAACCCAATGCGAGACTTGATTTCACCACCCTGAGATAAAATCAAGAGTCTGAGGCTTAACCTACTGAGCCAACCAAGCACCCCTCTTTTTTCCTTTTTTTAAAAATCGGAATAGCGTTGGCCCTAATTACCTCTGGATAAAGAGGATTTTGTTACATAGCAGTATAGGTTTGCCAGGGAAGTCAAATAATTGGGAATATATTTTTCATTTCTGGAAATTGTCCTTTGTTAACATGAAGTAATATTGTCCAGGTGATACAATTAAATGGTGGGCACTATTTTATATAGCTACTGGGGTTTTTTTGTTTGTTTTGGTTTTTGTTTTAAGATTTACTTATTTTTAGAGAGAGAGAGAGTGCACATGACCTGGAAGGGGAGGGGTGAAGGGAGAGGGAGAGAGAGAATCTTAAGCAGACTCCACGCCCAATGTGAAGCCCTACTGGGGGCTCGATCTCGAACCTGAGATCACGACCTGAGCTGAAGTCAAGAGTTGGAAGCTTAACCGATTGAGCCCCCAGGCACCCCCCTAAAATTTATTTTAAAGAAATTTATCATGGGGGCACCTGGATGGCTCAGTTGTTAAGCGTCTGCCTTTTGCTCGAGTCATGATCCCAGGGTTCTGGGATCGAGCCCCCACATCGGGCTCTCTGCTCGGCGGGAAGCCTACTTCTCCCTCTCCTGCTTCTCCCCCTGCTTGTGTTCCCTCTCTCACTGTGTCTCTGTCTGTCAAATAAATTAAAAAAAAAATCTTAAAAAAAAAAATTTATCATGGAAGAGCACAAAATTTTATTTACAAGGATGCTTATTATAGTATACATCATAAGTATTTGGGAAGACAAAAGGTACATACTCAGATCTCTAGATTGTAGGATTATGGGTCACTTGTATTTTCTTCTCTACTTTTTTATGTTTTCTACACTTTCTATATGCACAGAAGACTTTTCAGTCACAAACTATATAAATGTTTTTTTAAATGTGGGCTTCTCTTTAATGAATGTATAGAAATATTTCCCTTCTTGCTTCCACTATTCAACACCTTCCTTTTATTTCTGTACAGGTCTCCAGGAAAGGTTGGGATTTCAACATTAAAGGTAAGTTGTGTTTTCTGAGAGTTACATTTCTACAAGTTGTGTACACTTCTCATCCATTTTACTATTTTATATAAATCTTCATTTTCTTGCTTTTGCTGTTACTTATTTTTTGCTAAATAATATTGTCCCTGTATCTTACTAGGTGTGATTGGGTACTCTAGAAATAACAAATATTGTGCTATAAGGAAGGGACTGTAAATTTTTTTAGATTTCCACTAATTTGTAATTTTTGGAATAGAAGAATACTATAAAATACATGTGTATGTTAATTGAGAAAATAATACTTGCATGACAAAAATGTGGACTAACCAAAACACTTGCATGGGCACATGCTTTGGTGTCATCCACTCTATATAAAAATCAATCCCAGCCTTAGCTCCAAGTAAAGGAGTTTGGTATTGAGACATTATGCCATGAGAGCTATTTTAAGTCCCAAGAATTTCACCAAACAGAACTATTTGCATCAAATAGAGTATACACGGTGTGTATGTTTGAGTATATCTGTATATAATGTATGTATAATCTCAAACGTGCTGTATTTTTTTTTTTTAGTACCAGTGTTCCTACCTTCTATTTATACACATTGGATACTGATCTCTTTGTTAAATTGTGGTATGTTCTTATGGCATAGTCTACAGCAGTAGGTATGAATGAATTGGTTATATGCAATGACATAGATGAATTTCAGCACCAAAGTGTTGAGTAGGAGAAAAGTCACAGTAAGATACATACAGTAAGATTCCACTTATATTAAGTTCAAAAACATGAAAAATGAAAGAATATGTTGTTTAGAGATAGAAACACAGTAAAACTATAAAGAATAGCAAGGGAATGATAAACACAATATTCAAGGTATCCGTCATCTCTGAGGGAGAAAGAATGTAATGAAAATGGAGAAGGCTATGCAAGAGATTGAAAGCTAATGGTAATGTTCTTTTTCTTAAACTGAGTGCTTAAGAAAGGTTATATCATAATTCTTCATTCCTTGTATTTTATAAAAGTTCTCGTATTTACTCTATTTGATAAAAACAATTTTTAAAAATAATGCATGGACATGGTTAAAATTTGCTCAGTACAAAAAGTAGATGGTTGAAAATGTAGCTTCCCTCTCGTTCCTCATCCTCCACCTCCCAGTCCCCATATCCAGAGACAATTGCTGTTTATGCCTGTAGGTTTTAAAAGCCACTTAGCTCTAAGATATTTATAGGTTATAAGAAAATAGATTTGTGAAATTTATTTTATCTCAGTAATTATAGATTGTGCTTAACTTGAATAAAATTAGATAGAAAATATACATATTTAGTAAATAAACACAAAATTGGATATTGTTCTTTTTTACTTTTTATTTTGAAATAATTACAGATTACAAGAAGCTGCAAACGTAGTACAGAGAACTCCCGTGTCTCCGTCATCCATTTCACTCAGTGGTTATATCTTAATTATAGTACAATATCAAAACCAGAAATTTGACATTGGTACAATATGAGTTTATGGTTTTGCTTCAGTTTATTATATGTATTTGTGTAACTACCACCACAAGATGCAGATCTTTTTCATCACCGCAAAGGTCTCCCTTGTGCTACCCTTTTATAAAGTCACACCCACCCCCTCCCTCACATCATCCCTAACCCCAGGCAGCCACTAAGCTGTTTTCCATTTCTGTAATGTTGTCATTTGAGAATATCCTATAAATGCAGTCATATAGTGTGTGACCTTTTGAGACTGGCCCAAAGGATTGAGATCCAAATTGTTGCATGTATCAATGGTTTATTCCTTTTTATTATTAAATAGTAGTCTATGGTATTCAGACTATGTACTCAGACCATTGAGTGCATATCATGTATAACAGCGTATCTATTGATATTAAGCAATCCGAAGAAAAGTTTGGTATTGTCCTGAGTTTTTATGATTTTACAGTCTCACAGAAGAGGGATGTGTATGAGATATTGGTGTTTGTAGAACAGAATAGACTTTAAGTGCTCCAAGGAGTTTGGAGGAGGAAGGGGGAGATAGAACAACAGGAGAGCGTAGGTACCTGGAATAGCAGAGAAAAGTTTCAGGGAAGAGGTAGAACTTGTGTTGGGCTTTGAAAATTGGGAGAGATCTGCATAGGCAGATAGAAAAAAATCCGGAAAGCATGTATGTTAGGCAATAGTATGAGCTCATTAATATGCAAAGGTATAGAATTTGCTGGGAGCATTGAAAGACTTGTGTGACCTATGTAAATGTTTTAGCAGTGAAATGATGGAAAAGTAAAGTGGGGCCAGATTTCGATGAACCTCGAATGTCAGCTTAAGAACTCTGGGCTTTGGGACACCTGGGTGGCTCAGTCGGTTAAGCTTCCGACACTCGGTTTCTGTTCAGGTCATGATCTTAGGGTCGTGGGATTGAGCCCCACAGGCTCTGCATGGAGTCATCTTGTCCCTCTCTCTCCCCCGCCCCCCACTTTCCTATAAATAAATAAATAAAAGCTTTAAAAAAAAGAACTCTGGGCTTTAAAATTTTGAAGCAAAACATTTTATTTATTTATTTTTAAAGATTTTATTTATTTATTTGTCAGAGCGAAAGAGCAAGAGAGAGCATGCACAAGCAGGGGGAGCGGCAGGCAGAGGAGAGAAGCAGGCTCCCCGCTGAGCAAGGAGCCCGATGTTGGACTCGATCCCAGGACCCCGGGATCATGACCTGAGTTGAAGGCAGATGCTTAACCAACTGAGCCACCCAGGCATCCCATGAAGCAAGACATTTTAAAAGTCAATTTTTATATGTCTTAACAGTTGTGCTCTTCAGAGTTTTTTTGCTGGGGAATTAAGCTAAGTGGTGGAAGGGTGGGAGATAGTTTGGAAGAAAGACTAAGTGCAGAGAGAGCTGTTAAGAGGCAGTTAGAATGTCAAGACTTGAGACTTGGACAAAGGGATTGTGTTGATAGGAATCAATGAACGGACATGACCACTATTTAAAAGTTGTTTCTTGGTGGTTTTTACTTTTCCTCTTCTCAGCAAAAGAGAGTAGGGGTCACATCTCTAAAATGTTTTTTAAAATTTCACTTTTGGGGCACCTGGCTGCTTCAGTCGGAAGAGCATGCGACTCTTATTTGATCTAAGAGTCATGAGTTTGAGCCCCATGTTGGGGGTAGAGATTACCAAAAAATAAAAACAATAAGTAAACTTGAAAAAGTAAATAAGTAAATACATAAAATTTCACTTTAGTCACTGTTAATAGCTTTCCCTTCCTCACTAGTAAAAACTAGAAGTGACCTGAATTTTTTAATAACTGAATTTTTAGCTTTAGTAGCTTTAGTAGATAATAATGAAAATTTCCTAGAGTGTAGATTACTTTTTTTTTTTTTGAAGATTTCATTTATTTATTTGACAGAGAGAGTACAAGCAGGGGGAGCAGCCGAGGGAGAGGGAGAAGCACGCTCTCTGCTGAGCAGGGAGCCGGATGCGGGACTCGATCCGTGGACCCTGGGATCATGACCTGAGCCGAAGGCAGATACTTAACCAACTGAGCCACCCAGGCACCCCAAGTGTAGATTACTTTTGTACAAATTATTTGTGAAAATGATTTTTTTTGTTGGATGTGCTTATTAAAATTAAAAAGCTCAAATTGTAGAACTGAATACTATGAGGAGGGTACAAGCAGCTCTCTAATATCCAACAGAGATGGAGGGAAACAGTGGAGTGAATTGCTAGAAATTGAATGATCCTACCATATCTCTCTTTTTTAAAAAGGTTTTATTTGTTTATTTGAGAGAGAGAGTGCATGAGCAGTGGGGAGAGGGGGAGGAAGAGAGGGGCAGAGGGTGAGGGAGAAGCAGACTCCCCATTGAGCAGGGAGCCCAATGCAGCTCGATCCCAGGACACTGAGATTATGACCTGAGCTGAAGGCAGACGCTGAACTGACTGAGCCACCCAGGCGCCCCCCGCTACCATACCTCTTAAGTGTATTTCTGAGGTTGTGATAGGCATGGGTTAAAGAAATGGCCTGATGGTGGGAAGCTGGGATTTGGTAGGCCCTGTGCTTTAGTAATGCGGCAGCCCATCTCCAAAAGGAGGTAATAAATGAGGAGTGTCTGAAGTCTGAGTTGGTGTTGGTTGTCTGCAGGCACATTCTTGGCTTCCATTGCTTTACCTCCACGGCCTGATCAAGGTGCTAGGGGAAGGACCTGGACCTTAGACATCACTGAGAGAGAATCATAGATGACTATATATGCACTAAATCAGGTTTTACTAAGTAAGAAACCTTCTGATTGGGGCGCCTGGGTGGCTCAGTTGGTTAAAGCAACTGCCTTCGGCTCAGGTCATGATCCTGGAGACCCGGGATCGAGTCCCGCATCGGGCTCCCTGCTCAGCGGGGAGCCTGCTTCTCCCTCTGACCCTCCCCCCTCTCATGTACTCTCTCTCATTCTCGCTCTCTCAAATAAATAAATAAATCTTTAAAAAAAAAGAAAGAAACCTTCTGATTAACTTCTCTAGAGATTAGATCCTCTGGTAGGTGCCATATCGCCCCATTAAGCTTGTGACTTAACCACAGTTTACCTTGTAGAGGTTGATACCTTTCAAAGGTTCAAAGTCCAAGAGAGTTTTGTTAAAGCTAAATAAAATAGAAGCCTAACCACTGCTTCCAGTTTTGATCAGTGTGAGAATGTTAATCTGTGATGGTTGTAAGTACTTAATTCAAACAAATTAAATTGAGGTACAGGAATTATTAGTGTGTATTTTTGCTTAGGTTAATTTCGGGAACATACCCATGGAATTAATATTGTATAGTGCTTCTGATTTTCCTACTAATGAACAGTTATTGGAGGATAATTGAATAAATATAGTTAATTCGTAAGATAGTTGAAGGTGTTTCTCTAATATGCATTAACTGTCCTTAATGACCATCAGCCTTTCAACTATTCTCTGTCCTTCATCTTGTCAAGATTATCTTACTACTGGTTTTGATTAGAGTCCTTTTTCTTTTAGTTTAAAACCAGGATTTGATTAAAGATATATAAACTTAAGATTTGTGTATTTACTGAAGAAAAACCAGAGCCATGCATTATTCAACATTCATTTAGAAATGATTACTTTTGCCTGGCACTCTTGTAGGTGTACTGGGTACATAGTGGTAGATAGAACAAAGCCCTTGCTCTCATGGAGCTTACATTCTAGTGGGGCAGGGAAGAGACAAAAATATAAGCAAGTAAACAGGGTCGTTTCAGATGGAGATAAGTACAATGAAGAAACAGATAATGTGATAGACAGTTAAGCAGGTAAGGCTATTTTAAGGTGGTCAGGGAAGGTTTTTCTAATGTGGTAACACTTGAGCTATCACCCTAAGGATGGTAAAGAACCATCCAGTTAGCCAAAGTGTGGTTGTGGGGTTGTGATGGACAAGGGAGGTGAGAAATATAGAAGATGTCAAAGATGTAGGCCCTCATGGGTTGTGGTAGAGTTTGGATTTTACCTGACACTTAAAATTCCATGAAACAACTTTTCAGCTTGAAGAGATCGGAAGTTCTACAGAAATTTCTCTAGCACATTAAGTCTTCAGTATTATATTGATCTGGAGTAATTTTATCACAGCACCTATCATGATCATATCCTAATATTTGTATAAGTGCTACCTTGATACTTACATACATCGTTATGTGCCTTAGGTTGCTTATCTGTCAAAAGTGGTTATTGTGACCTTCTTTAACTCTGTGACGTGTACCAAAAATTATGAAAAGTTTTTTTTCTCAGTATCATTACTAGCATTCAAATTGTTATACTTCTGTAAACATAATGACAATTTAGGATGGAGGTGAATACTATGTTTACATTTGCAAATGTATAATTGTCTTATTTTACCAGAATTTTTTTTCCAGCAGAAAAGCCGTATCCGTTTCTACCTTCTCTAACCTCCCAAATATATATATATATGTACGTATGTGTATATGAATGTATACGTAGATATATATGTATTTTTGGTGGGTTTAATTTCTTCTGTTACTGTTTGGGGGACTTTAACTTCTGGTGTCTTGATTCCTTTCATCTAAAGCATGTAGCATTTTTAAGACAACTATTCTCTGAATGTGGTTTTCTGCATTATGTACTTTTATATTTATGCATATTTATGGAGCAATACTCTGGGAAAAATAGCAATTCTGATTCAACCCTTTGCTTTAAATCCTTCATCTTTTTAAGCTACAGAGTACTTGGTAGTTTTTATCTTCCTGTACAGTTTTTAATGTTAAAAAGATGAGCACATTTAGAAAATAACCTATTGCTGTAGAAATATAGAAAATTGCTGACTGGTAACCTTATACAAATCACATTGTCCCACTTTGCATAAAATATCTGGGCATCTTTCCTTAGACAAACATCTAAGCCCTTTATGGGCCTTTGCTTTATTAATGCTGTGTTTTCTAATTTGTACCCATCTTAAACAATTTTAAAGAAAAGATTGGTCATCATTTGATCTCTTTTTCTTTTCTTTTTAATATAGGAAACTGAGAATACTGCACACAAAGTTGGAAATGAGTCTCCTGTACAAGAATTGAAACAAGATGTGTCTAAAAAGGTTGGTAAGATATAATGTCAGCATTAGTTTAACAGATGTCATATATATGTTAATCATGTATTTAAAGTGAAAAATTTTCTATATTCTTTTAGTATAGTGCTTTGTACTTGGTGGATGTTCAATAAATGTTCCTTGAATCTTGAGTTTGAGATTGAAGACACATCAAGCTTTTTAGAGGTCATTTCATAAGCAAACTAATCCATAATTGTTCCTTGAAACAGTATTTTGAAAAAAATGTTTTGTAATGTATTTTTATTTTTTATGCTTGTATTTTTATTAGAATAAGCTGTAGCTATTCTTGAAGTTACTACCAAGAGTTAAAGGTATTGAAAAGCTCAGTGCAGCAAATTCTGATGTCTTTAGGAGTTAGAGGTTACAAGAAGTCATTACTCTGATAGTGCCTTTGATACCTTTTAAAAAATTGATGCTTTAAAGCTTCAGAGTTTGGTTTACTAGAAGAGACTGAGCACAAGATAAAAATTTTGACAATGGGTAGTTGACAGTATCAGGATAAAACCCAAGGAGAAAGGATGCTGTGTGTTCATTCAGTTACACTACTTGTGAGTATTTTCTGTGCCCTTGGCCCTGTTCTAGCCAGTGGGTTTCTGGAGACCAGCAACATGACACTTTCTCTATCCCAGAGTTTCTCAATAGTGACACTTTGGGCTAAATAATTTTTTTTGTTGCAGAGGGAAGGAGAGACTTTTCTGTGCATTGTAGGATATTTAGCAGCGTCCCAGGCTTCTACCCACTAGATGTCAATAGATTCCTCCCTACCCGCACCCTATCATGACAACTAAGAATGTCTTACAGACATCACCAAATGTCTGGGGAGGAGTGCTGGGCAAAATCGCCCTCGATAAAGAGCCATTGTTCTACCCTTACAGAATTTATAAATTTAATGGACTCCATATTTTAAGTGTTATTTTATTTTATTTTATTTTATTTTATTAGAGAGGGAGGGAGAAAGAGGGGGGAGGAGCAGAGAGAAGAGAGAGAATCAAGCAGACTCCACGCCAAATGTGGAGCCCCATTCCACAACCCTAAGATCATGATCTGGGCCAAAATCAAGAGTCCGATGCCAAGGGACGCCTGGGTGGCTCAGCTGGTTAAGCGTCTGCCTTCGGCTCAGGTCATGATCCCAGATCGGGTCCCACATCGGGCTCCTTGCTCGGCAGGGAGCCTGCTTCTCCCTCTGCCTGCCACTCCCCCTTCTGTGCTCTCTCTCTCTCCCTCTTTGACAAATAAATAAAATCTTAAAAAAAAAAAGTCCAATGCTGAACCCAGGCGCCCCAATGGACTCTCTCTATATATATGTTTTTAAAAGATTTTATTTATTTATTTGAAAGAAAGAGTGAATGAGTGAGCACCAGCGGGAAGGAGGAGCAGGCAGAGCGAGAAGCAGGTTTCCTGCTGAGCAAGGAGCCCCATGCAGGACTTGATCCCAGGACTCTGGGATCATGACCTGAGCTGAAGGCAAACGCTTAACCGACTGAGCCACCAAGGCACCCCTGGACTCTATATTTTAATATTGATCAACTTTTTTCCCTCAGAAGGAATTTTTGGGGGAGAAACGGTATTGTGTATCAGCATAAATAAGATAACAAAAGTAATACCATTTTTTTTTCTTTTTAAATCAGAAGTTGCCCACAGTTCTACACTGTAACAAACAGCTATCTTAATTTTTCAGCATTCCTTTCTGGGTCTCACCCATATGCATGCATTTTTGTTTTGTTTTGGTTTTCTTTGCCTAATAATAGTGTAGATAGAATTCTATATTTTACTTTTTCCTCTTACCATTATTAGTTTTCATCATATTTCTATACAATTTCAATACTCAGTTTTCATTTGATGTGTCAGTTTCTATCAGGCAAGTATATTACAATGCATCTAGCCATTTTTATTGTTGAAAACTTGAAATGTTTCTATTTTTTCCACTAGAGTTTTTCTTTTCCTTTTTAAGAAATTTTTCTTAGGGTAAGTAATAGTGGCTAAAAATGATTTTTAAGGAGACTTTAGAAACTGAAAAAATAGTAAGCATTATGGAGCAATTGATTGAAGCTTAAGACTAGGTCTCACTTTTTAAATTCTAGTCTTTTCAGTTGATTTAAGTATCACATATGAATGAGATAAAGCCTGTGGGGATATACACTGCTCCAGGCAGGACACAGTCCCTGTCCCCAGGAGCTTATGTTTTAGTAGAGGAAATTAGTTAAACACAAAACTGAGTGTAAAGTGTTCATATACTTACAAACTATTATAAGAACAGAAAGGGAGACTTGACTTACTGCTTGAGGATAGGAAGGGGGAAGACCTCATGGAGGAAGTAACATCTGAGCTGGTTCTTGATGAATGGGTAAGATTTGGACAGGCAAAGATGAGAGTTGAAAGGCATAACCAAAGGCATGGAGAAGAGAGATGTGCAGAATGGTTGCAAATCAGACTAGAGTCCAAAGTTAGGGCCAAACTATGGAAATGCCTCTTATGTCATACTAAAACATCTGGCTTCTATTTTACAGTCACTGGAAAATCAGTGAGTTTTTTGAAGCAGGGAGGCGATGTGAAGCTAACAGTTGCTTTAGCATGTTCATCTCTATGTTGGTCTTGATTCGCACTGTTTTCTTGGTCTTTCCCTGTTTGCTACCTCCTGAAACCCAGAAAAAAAAAAATACAGGGTTAGGTACTATACGTAGGTGCTATGAGGGCATATCAAGAGGGAGAGAATATGGGCCTTGTGTTTCAAAAGCTAATTATCTGCTATGGAGAAAGTATTTATATAGAGCTAGCCCATATACTACTTTGTGTTTATATTATAGTTCATACTGTAGTGAATGGTAAGACTGATAGGAGTTCAGTGAAAGGATAAGGGATTGGGGAAGACTTGTGATTTTTAACCTCATTTTAATCCCTCTTCTGGCATTAGCCTTTCCATTATGCATAGTGATTATTTCAGACCTTTACAGTCACTTCATGCTCACTGTGCCCACATGTATCCTGCTTGCTTTCAGCAGATAACCTTGTTTCTGACTGCACGTAGACATTAGAGACTAAGAAGCCTGTATTTACTCCTTTTCATCTGCTCTCACTTCCCTTACCTGCAAATTTGTTTTCATCTTTTGCCTCTTTTTCAAGTCTGAGAACTTAGTATTATTTTTTTTCCCTGTCCAAAGTAGCATGGTGTAATATACAAAATGCTGGATTTCTGAGAAAAACCTGGATTTCAGTTTTGACTTTGTAGTTTACTAGCTGTGGGACCTTGGACAAAAAAAAATTTTTTTTTTCTTGGACAAAATTCTTAATGCCTTTACCTCAGATTCTTGATTCTGTAGAAGGGAGATAATATAGCTGCCTCAAGGCCTGTGTGATGATTAAATAGAAAATACGTGTACTGGCCTAATTCTTTTCCTCTCCAGAACTTTGTTATCTTACTTTCTATTGGCTCCTTCCCCTCAGCTTGTAAAAATGCTGGATCACTTTCTTGCGGCCTCTTCCATTTATGGCCAAGCTTTTTGAAAACATTGATTGTGCTGGCTGTCTCTATGTTGTCACCTCTTACTCATTCTTAAAACCCACTGGCTTCTGTTATCACTAAGGTTCTCAGTGCCCAGTAACCACTGAGTTGACAAAGTAGGTGGATTCTAGTTAATATTCCTGTGCTAAAAGTGTGATTAAAACTAAGATAAGGGGTGCCTGGGTGGCTCAGTTGGTTAAGCATCTGTTTTCCACTCAGGTGGTCCTGGGATCCAGCCCCATGTTGGGCTCCCTGCTCAGTGGGGAGCCTGCTTCTCCCTCTCCCTCTGCCACTCCCCCCACCCCCCTCCCTCCCGCTTATGCTCTCTCTCTCAGATAAATAAATTAAATCTTTTTTTTTTTTAAGATTTTATTTATTTATTTGACAGAGAGACACACAGCGAGAGAGGGAACACAAGCAGGGGGAGTGGGAGAGGGAGAAGCAGGCTTCCCATGGAGCAGGGAGCCCAATGCGGGGCTCGATCCCAGGACCCAGAGATCACGACCTGAGCCGAAGGCAGACGCTTAACGACTGAGCCACCCAGGCGCCTCAAATAAATTAAATCTTAAAAAAAAAGAGACTAGGCTAAAAATTTGAAGGTTGAGAAAAATCATTATGTGGACTATGCTGGGAAATCAGGGAGGAGTATCCCTGAGCAGCAGTCATGTCCAGTTCAAGTCAGCATGAATTTGTGGTAAGCCTGATCAGGATGGCTGTGTACACGTTCTGTTAACTTTCTGGAGCCAAGGAATTGAGAAAGCAGAAGTCATCCATGGTTGGGCATGGTGGAAAGATAAGTGGACTGGGAGATTTTATGTGGTAATAATGACAGTACTAGGTAGAAAATATCTTTTCTTCTAAATGTTAGTAGAAGATATAGAAACCCCATCTGTATTTTTCAGCTACAGAAAAGAAAGAAAACAGGGAAAAGGCAAGGTGAGCTGAGTGTTTGAACTCCTTTCGCGGTCCTAGCATTTCTCTGAATAGTGGAGTATTAGGTGTAGTTTGTTTAAGAATGTTAATCTCCCTGCATCTGCTGGCTTTTTCTGTTTTAGGCTTGAGTTCAGAACTAAACAATTCGAATTCTTGTGCTAGTTGGTTTTGATTCTCATGGTTACAAAGCAGTAGGTTGTTACTGTAACTAACTTGACATAAGTATGTAAATGAACAATGACATGAAGAGTCTGAATGTGAATTTAGGTCTGAACTTTATTTTACAGGGTTGGTTGAACTTTTATAATTATACATACTAACAGATTCCCTATTATAATGGTTAAGAGTTCAGATTCTGGAACCAAACTCCCAGGATTTTTGCCAACTTACCACTTACTAGCTCTTTGTCCTTGGACAAATCACTTGATCCCTCTGTACCTTTGTTCCTTCATTTGTGTAATGATGATATTAAGAGTGCTGTCTCATATGGTTATTGTAAAGATTAAAAATGTAAAGTGTTAAGACCATTCCCTGGCACATAGTAAGTACTATGTAAATGATTAGCTGTTATGTTCGTGTAAATAGCTTCATTTTTTAAAAACTGCTTTTTAACCTTTCATCAGATTATTGAAAGCATTATTGAGGAGAGTCAGAAAGTACTACAGCTGGAAGATGACTCGTCGGATTCCAAAGGAAAGGGACACTCTGACCAGGCTACTGGCAGTTCTCTTGTAGCTGGAACAGATCTTAGCAATATACCTGGACTGTTAGCCATAGATCAGGTACTACAGGAAGATTCCAAAAAGGCAGAGAGTCAGAATGCAATTGAAGAAACTGAATTAGAATCAAAAAGATGTTTTCCTTCTGATGACACCTATGAGAAGTCAGTAGATGAAATCACTAAGTTAACTGAAATAAGTTCAACTGAGCAGCATAATGTGCCTGAAACTGAAACAGAAGTATTGAACAAAGAAGCCATGGAAGTCAAAGGAAGTGATGTTCTAGAACCTGTGTCCTCAAACTCTTCATCTACTAAAGATTTTGCTGCCATGGAAGAAGTGGCTCCCGCCAAACCCCCAAGACAGCTTACTCCAGAACCTGACATTGTGGCTAGTACAAAGAAGCCTGTTCCAGCACGCCCTCCCCCTCCAACTAATTTCCCACCTCCTAGGCCCCCGCCTCCATCTCGACCTGCTCCACCACCAAGAAAAAAGAAAAGTGAATTGGAGTTTGAGGCCCTTAAAACGCCTGATCTAGACGGCAAGTATTTAATTGAGAAATAACTTTTTGTGGAGAGATTTTGGAGTTGAAACTGACTTTCTGGTTTTGTTTCAGTTTATGCTGTATACAACCACATCGATGACCATGACCAAGTTATAAAAGTTATTTTAGTAATAAAAAGTGAAAATGTTTATATTGGTAGTAAGTTACTGTGTTCGAACATTTTAGTAGACTTCAAACTTTCAAATCTGTTACCATTGGAGACTTAAGATCTGAATTCATGATGTAGATCTCCTCGTGTATAAGTTGTATAGCTTTGAGGAATTGAAATAACTTGTTTGAGCCCTGGTTTCTCCATATGTAAAATGAGAGTAATAAAACCACTTTCTCATGGGATTGTTGTAAGAATCAGACAAAGGTTAAAGCACTTTTCAAGCTCTATATAAGGTCCTATATAAATACTAGTTATTGCCATTATCATCATCATTATTATTATCATCATCGTCATTGCAGTTCCCAAAGAGAATATTACATCTGATACTCTCCTAAGTACGAACATGGCTTCAGAGAATACAGTCAAGGATTCTCAGCCTTCTCTTGACTTGGCAAGTGCTACCAGTGGAGATAAAGTAGTTACTGCCCAGGTGGGTGAATTCATGTTATATTTGATAGAGGCTTTAACAACTTTCTGTAGCTGTCTGGTTTGTTGCTTGTTGAACCTTCTTCTCCAGGCAGAATATTTCCTTGTCCGTAAAACCTGGCCTTCTTATATCCCTTTTTTAGCTCTGCTACTATATAGCTAGGTGATTCTAACAAACTATTTAATATCTAAGTTTCAGATGTCCCATTGATAAAATGAGGGGAAAACCTTCCTTGAAGGTATCTTGGAAGGATGAAATGAGCTAAAGTATGCCAAGTACCTGGCATGCAGTAGGCAATCAAAAAAAAATGAAAGTTGCTACTATTTGTAATATTATTATAATGTTAATAAACATCAACTACAGTCTTCATTTACCTTACCTATGGTGGTCAAAACTGAGGACTTTTATTTACAATTTCCTTTACCTAATCATGAAAAAAACCCTTCATATACTAGGCTATATATCCATATATGAGGCAATAGAAAGCACGTGATAGCATGAATTTTTACCATAGCCCAGTTTCTGGGACTCAAGGCTTACTTACACGGTAGCAGTGGTACGGACAGGTTAGCAGACTGGGAGATAAGGCCCTTCAGGCCTGTCATAGCCTTAGAGCAGAGACTGGCAGTAGTCTGTGTTCTAGAGTCCCTGAGCTAAGAATGGTCTTTACATTTGTAAAGGAGTGTAAGGAGAAGAAGAAAAAAAAAAAGAATATGTGACAGATAATATATGTGAAGCAGAAAGCCTAAAACATTTACTCTCTGGCTCTTTATAGTAAAAGTTTGCCACCCCCTGCCTTCGAGATAAGCACAAGTATATCCCTGATTAATGGCACTCTTCGTGCCGGCACTCTGCTAATAGAGAACTGCTTTTGGGTCACGTTCAAGTAGAACATCTATTTGCTTTCAAGACTAAGACATTATTTCATGGGCAGCAATGGTTTTGATACCTAATGTTTTTCAGCATGCTGGGAATAATAAAGGACTGAAATGGAGTGTTTCATTTAAATTTTCAGTAGGCTCCATTATGTGAATTATGGGATTCTTTAGAACTGTGTGTGGTAATGAATAATTGAGTGTTTATAGCAATTGACTCTGTCTACTTTCTGTTTATAAAATTGTAATTTTAGGAAAATGGAAAAGCACCTGATGGGCAGACCATAGCAGGTGAAGTGATGGGCCCTCAGAGACCTAGATCCAACTCTGGGAGAGAGCTTACTGATGAGGTATAGTTAGATTCTTTTTGTTCTTAACATAAAATATAAAAATCATAATGAGAAGATGAAGAACCTCCCAAGATGAATGGTGGTAATGGTTGCACAGCATTGTGAATGTGCTTAATACCACTGAACTATACAACTAAAAATATTTTACCATGATTAAAAAAATTTAAGTTTATTGCTGTTAAGCAAAAAAAAAATAATGTAGAAGAAAAAATGAAAATTGATGATTTTCTTAGTTTTTAAAAATTTATTTTATTTTTTTTAAGTAAACACTACACCCAATGTGGGGCTCGAACTCACACCCCAAAATCAAGAGTTACATGCTGTACTGACTGAGCCAGCCAGGCATCCCAGATTTGGGGGTTTTTTTGTTTGTTTTTTGGTTTTGTTTGTTTTTTTTTGTTTTTAAAGATTTTTAATTATTTGTTTGTTTATTTATTTGAGAGACAGAGATAGTGACAGAGAACACAAGTGGGGAAGAGAGAGAGAAGCAGGCTCCCCACTGAGCAGGTAGCCCGACTCAGGGCTGGATCCCAGGACCCTGGGATCATGACCTGAGTCAAAGGCAGATGCTTAACTGACTGAGCCACCCGGGCACCCCAGTTTTTGTTTTTTTAATATGTTGGAGTTTGCCACTCTAACTTAAAAGTACCTTTTTATACCATTATGTGGTAGAACAAATGTATTGAAAACAAAGCCCAAACTTAATAGAAGGTGGGCTTAAAAAGAACTTGATGTTATATGTTTTTATACTTGTTAGGTGATGTACAGTATATGCAGACTCAGTGCTTACTTACCATTAAAATTTAGTATACATTGACCAATTTATTCTGAATAAAGTTTTGAAGCAAAATCTTAGTTTTCATGTCTTTTTTTTATTTTTTTTTTTATTTATTTATTTTTTTTATTTATTTATTTGAGAGAGAGAGTGAGAGAGAGAGAGAGAGCACAAGAGGGGGGAGCGGGAGAGGGAGAAGCAGGCTCCCCGCCGAGCAGGGAGCCCGATGCGGGACTCGATCCAGGGACTCCAGGATCATGACCTGAGCCGAAGGCAGTCGCTTAACCAACTGAGCCACCCAGGCGCCCTTTCATGTCTTTTTTTTAAAGATTTTTTTTTTTTTTAAGTAATCTCTACATCCAACATGGTGCTCAAACTGCACCCCAATATCATGAGCCGCATGCTCCACCAACTGAGCCAGCCAGGCAACCCAGTTTTCGTTTCTTTTAAATGATACATTTTAAAAAATTATTGTACTTTGGAAAACAGTATGGCAGTTCCTCAAAACATTAGACATTGAGTTACCATGATCCAGCAATTCTACTCCTGTGTATACACCAAATAGAAATGAAGATATATGTCCACACAAAAAACGTACACAAGTGGGGCGCCAGCCTGGCTCAGTCAGTTAAGCGTCTGCCTTTGGCTCAAGTCATGGTCTCAGGATCCTGCGTGGGGCTCCCTGCTCAGCGGGGAGTCTGCTTCTCCCTCTGCCCTTCCCCCTCCCCCTGCCGGTGCTTGCGTGCTCTCTCTCCTCTCTGTCTCTCTCTCAAATAAATAAAATCTTTTAAAAAAAAAAAAAGTACACGAGTATTCATAATAGCCAGGTGTGGAAACAACATAAATGTTCATCTCCCATGAATGGATGAATAAAATGTGGTATATCCAATCCACATGGACTGTTTTTTGGCAATTAAAAGGAATGAAGTTCTGACACATGCTGCAGTGTGGATGACCCTGGAAAACATGGTGCTAAGCAAAAGAAGCCAATCACAAAAGACCACATACAGGATGATTTGATTTATATGAAATGTCTGTAATAGGCAAACCATAGAGACAAAACGTAGAATGGTCGTTGCCAGGGGCTGGGAGGGGAGGGGAATGAGGTATGACATTTAATGGGCATGGGGTTTCTTTTTGAGGTAGTGGAAATATTCGAAACTTAAATAAAGGTGATTGTTGCACAACTCTGAATTTACTCAAAATCATTGAATTAAATGAGTGCATTTTGCAATGTATGAATTGTATGTCATGAAAAAAGATAAAAATTACAGAGCACTGAAGGTGTCTAGAAAGTCCTTAGCTTAAATGAGGATTTTGCAAACTCAAAAAGTTAATTAAATTATAGGTCCTCTTGGTGTTATTTTTTACCTCAGGAAATTTTAGCCAGTGTCATGATTAAGAACCTGGATACTGGAGAAGAAATACCTTTGAGTCTTGCGGAAGAGAAACTGCCAACAGGTATTAATCCTCTCACTCTACACATCATGAGAAGGACTAAGGAATATGTAAGGTATGGCCTATTGTTATTATTTATCATTTGTAGTATTTCAGAGTGGTGAAGATTTCTCTGTTTATGAACTATAATAGTCCCTAATTTGGTTTCATTCAGTCTTCTTTTTTTAAATATGGAATTAAAATAGAGTTAGTTAATGTATGTATTCTTCAACATTATTCTCTCTCAAGACCGTACAGCTATTTGGGGAAAATAGTATATATCTGAAATCTCATAGTATTTTGTTTTTCTTTTAAAATGATTTATATAATACTAGAGACATTAGTGAAACATATTGAGGGCAAAAAGCCATGTGGAATGAACGTCTGGCTTCTGAAACCTTGCTTTAAGGACCACAGATTTTATAAGTATTATAATACTTATTATCTACTTATAATACGTATTACCTTTGTAGGTCAGAAAATGGCTTTAGAGAGGTGATTGACTTTACTGTGAGATGTATGTAGATCGAAGAAATGATTATTGTGAAAGCAAATCTCAATAAAGTGTAATACGTGATGTACCTGAAGAACGAAGAGGTAGTTAATTTGTCATTTCTGTGCGGCACGTTTTGTCCAACAAAAAGCCTTGTTGGTAGTAGGTTTTCCATAAGTTCCTAAATTGCTTTCACTTGCATTTTGTACATTAAACCATGCTTAAAGATTCTACTCTTTGATCTCTCAAGTCTTACATTCTGAGGATCATTAAAATTAAACTTATATAAAGTATGTTAACATAGTTTTATTCTGAGTACCTGAGTATATAGTATACATGGATTGTTGAGAGGTGTAGGGGAAATGGCTTCTTTTAAAATGACTTCTTCCCCTTCTTGTAGTAATGACGCGGCACAGTCAGATGATGAAGAGAAGTTACAGTCTCAGACAACAGATACTGATGGTGGAAGGTTAAAACAGAAAACGTGAGTTACAGTACATCTCCTTTCTTTATTTCAAGCTTTTATTTAAAAAATACGAGAATTCGGGGCGCCTGGGTGGCTCAGTCGTTAAGCATCTGCCTTCAGCTCAGGTCATGATCCCAGCTCCTGGGATTGAGCCCCACATCGGGCTCCCTGCTCCACAGGAAGCCTGCTTCTCCATCTCCCACTCCTCCTGCTTGTGTTCCTCTCTCACTGTCTCTCTTTCTGTCAAATAAATAAATAAATAAAATCTTTAAAAAATAATAATAATTTTGGTTTTTTGTATTTTTGGTAAGGACTCAACTAAAGAAGTTCTTAGGAAAATCAGTAAAGAGAGCAAAGCACCTTGCAGAAGAATATGGTGAACGTGCTGTGAATAAAGTTAAAAGTGTTAGAGACGAAGGTAAGTGAAATAGAACATTGCAAATGAATATTTAATTGATTTGTAATCCAAATTTAGCCTATGATTTATAAGAAGCATTCTGTTTTATTGAAAGTAAGAAACCTTTGTAGCAAACATTTTAGCAGTTCAATAAATCATGTTATTCTAGGTATCACTTAATTTTATGAGCAGAAAGAAAAATAAATTCATCTTAAACATGAATTTGTGCATACTTTGTAACTGTGGCAACCTGGAAGAGATGAGTGTTCATTAATCAATTGCAAATTAATTTTTAAGTTTATTTAGTTTTTATAAATAGTTTCAAAATTTGGAAGATTTTCTAAATTTTACAGATCTTAACTTCCTGTGCCTTTGTTGTAATTGTACTCATTTATTTTATTTAATAAGCACTAATACAGTAGTTATTTTGTGCCAGACACTCTTCTAAGCACTTGGACCTGTATTCATTCATTTAACCTTCATAAAAACCCTATGAGGTAAGTACTGTTATTACCTCCATTTTGTAGATGAGAAAATCAAGGCACAAAAAGGTCCAGTGCTTTGGCTATGGACACAGAGACAATAAATGACAGAGCTGGATTTGGACCCAGACAATCTGACACCAGATCCCATGCTCTTAACCAATATGCTATTTAGTAATAGTTATTGCTTTTCCATTTAATAAATTTTCTTGGTAAACAGTAGAAAGAAAATCTGATAGTAGCTTTATCTACATTAGCTAGTGATGATTTCTATATTGCTTTTCTATTCAGTGTTTCATACTGATCAAGATGATCCTTCATCAAGTGATGATGAAGGAATGCCATATACAAGACCAGTCAAATTCAAAGCAGCGCATGGTTTCAAAGGACCTTATGATTTTGATCAGATCAAAGTGGTGCAAGATCTTAGTGGTGAGCATATGGTAAGCAACCTTTATATTTTTCAGGATTGATTGTTTTCATTGAGAGAAGTACTTTGGCTTGTACAAAGCCAATCTCTTATGTATATAATTTTGCTAACCTGACTCAAGAAGAGTAAATTAATATTAATAATGATTTAATGCCTAGGTAATGCAGAGTCTATCTCTGGATTATTTTTCAAGAACTGAAAGGTTTTTAAAATTTTTATTTAAATTTAAGATGCTGTGCAATATTGGTTTCAGGAGTAAAATTCATTGATTCATCACTTATATACAATACCCAGTGCTCATCACAGCCAGTGCCCTCCTTAATACCTATCACTCATCTAACCCATCCCCCCTCCACCTCCCTTCATCGACCTTCAATTTGTTCTCTATCGTTAAGAGTCTCTTATGGTTTGGGGCACCTGGGTCGCACAGTCAGTTGAGCATCTGACTCTTGATTTCAGCTCAGGTCATGATCTCGGGGTTTTGGGATTGAGTCCCTCTCAGGGCTTTGTGCTCAGCGGGGAGTCTGCCTGAGATTCTCTGTTTCCCTCTCCCTCAGCCCCTCCCTACGCTCATGTGCTCGCTCTCTCTAAAATGAATGGATAAATCCTTAAAAAAAAAAAAAAAGTCTCTTATGGTTTGTTTTCCTCTCCTTCCCCCCCATTACTTCCCTTATGTTCATTTGTTTTGTTTTTTAAATTCTATATATGGGGACACCTGGGTGGCTCAGTCGGTTAAGTGGCTGCCTTCAGCTCAGGTCATGATCCTACAGTCCTGGGATTGGGCCCCACATCAGGCTCCTTGCTCGGTGGGGAGTCTGCTTCTCCCTGCCCTGTTCTTGTGCTCTCACCTGTTCTCTCTCCCTCTCAAATAAATAAAAATAAAATCTTAAAAAAAATAAATTCTACATATGAGTGAAATCATATGGTATTTGTCTTTCTCAGATTGACTTAATTTTGCTTAGCATAATACATTCTAGCTCTATCCACATCATTGCAAATGGCAAGATAGCATTCTTTCTGAACGCTGAGTAGTATCCCATTGTGTGTGTGTGTGTGTGTGTGTGTGTACCACATCTTCTTTAGCCATTCATCAGTCAATGGACATTTGGGCTCTCTCCATAGTTTGGCTATTGTTGATAATGCTGCTGTAAACATCGGGGTGCATGTACCCCTTTGAATCTCTATTTTTATATCCTTTGGGTAAATACTTAGTAGTACAATTGCTGGATCATAGGGTAGTTTTATTTTTAGTTCTTTGAGGAACCTCCATACTGTTCTTCAGAGTGGCTCCAGTTTGCATTCCCACCAACAGTGCAAGAGGGTTCCTCTTTCTCCACATCCTTGCCAACACCTGTTGTTTCTTGTTTTGTTAATTTTAGCCTTTCTGACAGGTGTGAGGTGGTATGTCATCGTGGGTTTGATTTATATTTCCCTGATGATGAGTGACATTGAGCATCTTTTCATGGGTCGTTAGCCATCTGGATATCTTCTATGGAAAAATGTCTATTCATGTCTTTTGCTCATTAACTGTGTTGTTTTTTTGGGTGTTGAGTTTGATAAGTTCTTTATTTATTTTGGATGCTAACCCTTTATCGGATATGTTGCTTGCAAATATCAAGAAGTGAAAGGTTTTCTTTTCTTTAAAGATTTTATTTACTTATTTGACAGAGACACAGCGAGAGAAGGAACACAAGCAGGGGGAGTGGGAGGGGGAGAAGCAGGCTTCCCGCTGAGCAGGGAGCCCGATGCAGGGCTTGATCCCAGGACCCTGGGATCATGACCTGAGCCAAAGGCAGACGCTTAACGACTGAGCCACCCAGGCGCCCCAAGAAGTGAAAGTTTTTGGTTTTGTTTTTAAAGATTTTATTTATTTGAGAGAGAGACGGCATGAGCAGGGGAAGGGGGCAGAGAGAGAGGGAGAAGCAGACTCTGTGCTGAGTGTGGAGTCCGATGCGGGGCTTGATCCCAGGACCCTGAGATCATGACCTGAGCCAAAGTCAGATGCATAACCAACTGAGCCACCCAGGTGCCCCTCAAGAAGTGAAAGTTATTGAATAAGTAAAGTCTAGGCCCGTATCATTAAGAAAGCAGTGTAAAGGTACCAGACTTTAAAGCAGTTAAATTTACAGGGTGGTGTGTGTCTTTGGAAGACATTTAAAATGTTCCCCGTGTATATTTTTAAAAGGTTTTATTTATTTATTTGAGAGAGAGAGAAAGTGAGCGAGAAGGGGAAGGAGCAGAGTGAGAGGAAC
The DNA here is from genome assembly GCF_002201575.2 of Neomonachus schauinslandi. NCBI lineage: Eukaryota > Metazoa > Chordata > Mammalia > Carnivora > Phocidae > Neomonachus > Neomonachus schauinslandi. The sequence goes on along the minus strand of NC_058419.1, from coordinate 31,123,992 downwards.
AAGCAGATTTCATGCTGAGCGCAGAGCCCCGTGTGGGGCTTGATCTCATGACCCTAAGATCATGACCTGAGCTGAAATCAACAGTTGGATGCTTAACCGACTGAGCCACGCAGGCGCCCTTCCCTGGGTATATTTTAAATAATTAACACAAATATTACTGTAGGTCAGTGTATTTTGTAAAATGGCAGCTAAAACTAGGAGAGAGAGGTACAAGTTTTCTACCAGAGTTAAAATGTACCAAAGTGGGTATAAAGTGCCCAAGTGATAATCCAGTTACCCTTGAAAATGCTGGGAACACAGGGAAGCTGGTAATAAACTCCTGGACTGGACAGATGATGCTGTGGGTCTTTGATCAGGGAATCTATGTATCTATTTAGATTTTAAATCCAAAATGTGGCTTACCTGAAAGGAAGCAACCATAAACATATCAGACGGCAGCCCGATTGGAATTTCAACTTTGGTGCTTATAATCTCCGCATAAAATATTTGACTTGATTATAGTAACTTCCTTAAGGAACTGATGAACTTCCTTGTACTGTTTTGATTCACTTTCGTTATTTCCAATTTTAAGTAAAGTCTCATTGTAGTAGGTTCCCAATAACAAATTTCTTAATATACTTGAATTTTATGGAAATGAATGTTATTTCAGTAAATGAGCTATTGCCTCTAACTTGGATACTCTTTTTTTTTTTTTTAAGTTTATTTTTAAGTAATCTCTCCACCCAACATAGGGCTCAAACTCACGACCTAGAGACCAAGAGTTGCATGGTCTCCCAAATAAGCAGGTACCCTATAAGTTAGATAACCTTTTTGATCTGCATAGATATGTGTTGTAATAGTAGTTATGACAGTATTTGTTGTAGTAGCATTTGGCTTTTCCAATTTAAGGGTTCGTGTTGTTAAATCATGCCACCCCCACCTCCCAACACATACTCACACATTTCCCTATTATTAGAAGTATCTGGGAATTCCAGCCATACACTGTGAAATCTTGTATCGGATGAGACCACACCATTCCAACACTTGTAGATGCCCAGTGCCATGAGGGTCACTGCTAACATGGGCCTATGTTTCCCTCAGCCTTGATCAAGGGTGTTAGTAGTATCCTGAGGGCTCTGCCTCCTCCAGTGTCACTCCCTCTTGTGTTTAGCTAGGAGACTGAAATCCCCAACTAGGATTTTTGTTTACAATGATTTCTGGCCACCTTGGAACTCCATTTCCATTAATTTGTAGACAAGGCTTGGGGCTTTGAACTTGTTAGTTTAGATTAAGGTAAACTGCTGCTATCTTATCCTACCTTTCTCCTAAAAATTCCTCTTTGTGCTGTTGTGACATCATTGAACTGTTGGCCTTCAGTGGTGTTAGTAATATGAGCATTATCTTAGTATGTATAATTTGGAATAATTCTTTACTTTGGCTTTAAAATAATGTTTCAACTCTTAGGGGTGCCTGGCTGGCTCAGTTGGTAGAGCGTGCGACTCTTGATCTTGGGCTTGTAAGTTCGAGGCCTACGTTGGGCGTGGAGATTACTTAAAAATAAAATCTTTTTTTTTTTTTTTTAAGATTTTTTTTATTTGCGAGAGAGAGAATGAGAGACAGAGAGCATGAGAGGGAGGAGGGTCAGAGGGAGAAGCAGACTCCCTGCCGAGCAGGGAGCCCGATGCGGGACTCGATCCCGGGACTCCAGGATCATGACCTGAGCCGAAGGCAGTCGCTTAACCAACTGAGCCACCCAGGCGCCCCTAAAAATAAAATCTTAAAAAAGAATGTTTCAACTTTTAAAGTAGTAACTCTGAACCTTCCTTTGTTTTCATAGGGAGCTGTTTGGACCATGAAATTTTCTCACTGTGGCCGATTACTTGCCTCAGCTGGACAAGACAATGTAGTGAGAATATGGGCTTTAAAAAATGCTTTTGACTATTTCAACAATATGCGAATGAAATACAATACTGAAGGTATTTTGATTTACTTGTGGGCTTTAAAACTCTAGAGACATCTGGCATTTTTACATTTTAGGTATAATGATGCCCTCTTCTCTGGCAACCATTTGCAGCAACCACTATTTTTAATAATGGCCACAAACCTAAAAGTAGGACAGAAGTCAACACCAAAAAGCATCTATATCCCATGGAAAACGCTACCATAGAGCTTTTGACTTTATCCCTTTTGAAGTATAGTGTAGAGTTTAATTCATCAACTGTTGAGAACAAAGTCACTTGGTTTCCCCTGACAACCTTTAGGTCTCTCTTGGGTTTAAATGAAATAACCTGATTAATTTAGAAAAAGAATGAGGAGAATAATATCCATCCAGTAAGTAAAGAAAAAAGGAGACCCAGCCATGAAAAGGAAATGTGATTTGTCAGTGCATCAGAGGTATATGAAAAAAGGTTAAATGGCAAAGAGAAACCTCAGAATGTGATGTATGTACACCATGATTACAACTATGTAAAATATTTCTGTATATTGGTAACTTACCAGGAAAGCATGTGGAATTGATAAAAATAAGAGCTTTATATTTATGGGATTCTTCTCTTATAATTATTTAACTGTAATAAATTTTCTCCACAAACCCCTCCCTTCCACTCCCATCCTCACCGTAGCCAACTAAGGCTGAAACCAAGAAGTTAAGGGATGGGAGAAAGAATAGGTGGCCATGGGCTGGAGTATAGAGTATATTTGAATTACCAATTTGAGGAACATAGAAATCTGGGGAGATCCACTAAACTGGCAAATGAGGCCCTGTATACTTTAGTGGTCCTGTGGGTATTGCTTGCATTATGTTATAATACATAACTGAAGATGATAGTGGGTTGGCAAAAACTTACAGTACATTTTTTTTTATTGCCCTGCCTAGAGCAGAAAGACTATTTTTAGTGGCCCTTGAGACTTCTACCACCCCAGACCCTTTATTGTTCATCTTGTTTGTATTCACTATGAATAATGAAGATTTCAACAATATTTTATTAAATTGACGATATGGTTATTTTTTATCATTTTTATCATAAAGGTTTTATGATAAAAATGATAAAAACCGTTATTTTGGTGCCCAAAGAGTTAATGCCTCACTTATTTAGAAAATGTGTTTTTTTCAGAATGTTACATTGTATGACTATTAATTAGGTGTTCCTGTGTCATTATTTCTGATTGATGTTTTGTGTGTGTGTACATACATGCTTTTTTTATAATTATTATTTTGTTTTTAGGACGTGTGTCCCCGTCACCTTCTCAGGAAAGTCTGAATTCATCAAAGTCTGATACAGATACAGGGGTATGTTCAGTATTTTATGGTTACTCTTGTTAAGTACTATAATTTGATTTATTTACCATGAAATACCTCATTGTCTATCAGAAATTACAGTTACATGAAAGCAGTTAATTAAGATACATTACAAACAAGAGGTTCTTCTATTAGAATTGGTAGATGAAAAACTGTGATATTTAAAAGCTGTCGTACAGTGCATGATACTACTTCAGCTACCAAACTACTAATGTAAACTTAAATAAAACAAAATCCCTTCCCCTCAAATCCATGTTACAACTTAAAAAAATACTGGATACTGAATAAGGAGTGAAGAAGGAAAGAAAAGATACAGAAATATTTTAATTTTTCCATCTTCTTGGTGTAATAAATGCTTTATCACAGTTTCAGGTAGTTTAAAATATCTGAATGGTTTTCCTTTGGTCTGATAGCTGGAAGGTTAAATAATTTTACACCTAAAAAGCAAACTGGAGAATATAATTCTAAGCTGTCCCATGTGCTTCTTGTGTATTGATCTAGACAATGGTGATGTAAACAAAGAACCTAAAATGTCCACCTGCTCAACAGTATTTTCCTGAAATCTCATTGTCTCTATAGTATTTGACACTAATGTTTCCCTACTCTAAACATATTCCTCTCAGCTTTCTATGGTTCTCTTTTTCCTGTTCTCTTCCTACACCTTTGCTGTCTCTTCCTCTTTCTCCCACTTAAATGGTGCTGTTTTTCAGAGTTGTGTCCTTGACCATCCTTATTTGACATATTCATTCGTTGCCTCCAGTCCTGAATTGGCTTTACCTTCATAATTCTTGTTTCCTTTGAGAATAGCTTAATGGTTTTTAAACAAGAATAAGATCTTATTGGGCATGCTACCCTTTTCACATAACAGTATATATAGAATCTCTCCATCAGTGTATTCAAGCACATCGGCTAATAGTCTAAAACTGAACTCCCTCAACAAGTGTTTTTTGAGTGCCTGTCACATGTGCCAGATACTGCTGGCTTCTGCAAAGTCAGATGAGACATAGTCTTTGCCCTCAGGGACTATGCTGACTGGTGGAATAGATATATCCACAATTCTAGTACTGGATGGTAATATTCTACAGTAGGTACTGCACAAGTATAGGAGTTATCCCAACAAATCAGAGCGTGAAGAAAATGTTCCTGGAGGCTTTGTGTGTGAGCCAGGAGTTAACTGTGTGAGACAAGGAAGGAAGGAGCTCATCAGAATGAACAGCCAGTGCAAAGGCCTGGAAGCTGAAACGGCATGGCATGTGAATGGTGCTGCCAGAAGTTCCATGTGGCTGGAGCAAAGCAGACAAGTGTGAGAGTTGGAGGAGAGGTAGGCAGGATTTGGATTTTAAATGGCCTTTTGTGTTAAACCAAGACATTTGGACTTTGTCCTGTAAGCTGCAGGGGAGGGGGGAGGGGGCTTTGAGGGGTTTCAATCAGAAGCTTAATTAAAATTTCAGATTTTTGTTTCAGGAAGAGCATTCTGGTAAACACTGTAAACGATCGATTAGATGGGGGCTCCAGACTAGAGACGGGGAGACCACTTAAGAGGTTATTAACCTCTTAAGGAGAGAAATGGTACTTCGATTATGAAGCAGTGGGTCTAGAAACCATAATGATGAGCTGAATTTGAGAGATGTGGAAGAGGTAGGGTCTCTGGCACTTGGTGACTGACTAGCTGGGGTGGCAGGTGAATAGCCTACTACAATCCCCAGCTGTCTGGCTTGAGTAACTGGTTAGATGTTAATGTTCACTCATGGAAATATTTTTATTACCTACCCACAACCCTGCTTCTCTCTTTGAGCCTTTAATGGCATCACCATCCATAAGTTACTTTTTTAACTTCGTCAGAAAATACTCCATTATTTTTTTTCCTTACATACATGTCAAATGAGTTATAAATTTCTGTCCACTTGCCTCCACCTACAAATGCCCTTGGAATCTGTCCCCTCATTCTCCATTGTCACCCACATTATCTAGGCCTTCAGCATTCATTGAGATGTTTGCTGTAGCTTCCTAATTGCTTTTTCTGTCTCCAGTCTCTACCCAATTTATTTTCTATGCTGCCACCAGCTTTTTTCCAAAATCCAGATTTGATGCCATTTTGTGGTTTAAAATCTTTTGCTGGCTCCTTGTCACCTATAGAATAAGGCCCTTTCTGATATTGCCTCATCTTACCCTTTTTAAAAAAAAATATTTTATGATAGTAAATGCAATTTTTTTTTAAAAGATATTACCTATTTGAGAGTGAGAAAGAGAGACAGAGAGAGCACGATTGGGGGGGAGGGGCAGAGGGAGAAGCAGACTCCCCCCTGAGCAGGGAGCCTGAGGTGGGGCTAGATACCAGGACCCAGAGATCATGACTTGAGCCGAAGTCAGATGCTTAACCGACTGAGCCACCCAGGAGTCCCCACATCTTACCTTTTTAACTCAGTTCTAATTCCCTGGTGCCTATGCATCCCATTCACCATGCTGGACATAGGTCTGTACCCTAACCATTCTTTCACTTTTGTGCCTTTGTGCTATTTGCTTTGCCCACATTGCCCTCCCTGTCCCCTTTTCTCACTGGGCAGAGCCCTATTCATCTTTCAAGATTCAGTTCAAAAAGAAAAAAAGATTCAGTTCAAATATCTTATTTTCTCTTAATATTTTCCCTGAATCAGGCAGGCAGAATTGTTCCTCATTTGTGTTCCGACAGAACGTTACAGGTATTTTGATACTGATATTACTTACCATGTCTTCTTTGGCAATTTGTCTCATTGGCTAGACTCTGGGCTGATTTAAAGCAAAAAACAGTACTTCACAGATTTTAATGTCCTTGGAACCTAACCCCATGCCTGACTATGGTGGGCCTGAATCAGTGTTGAATTCCTGCTTCTGGGCCTTTGTTCCTATCCTCCTTATCTGGATGCCTGTAATCTCCCTTCTTCCTGTTCAGAGCTTGCCCATTCTTCAAGGCCCACTTCCTCCATAAAGCCTTCATTGACTAATGTAGCGGTAAAAATTTTAATCACTTTGCTTTGGGGAAAAGGGTTTGCTTTTATTAGTTTAATTCACCATAAAGCTTCCAGGCATTAATTATTATTAAAAACAGGAACTATTTGTACCATCTTGTATTATGCTTATTTCAACAGTCCTACTAACAGATTGTTCTATGTATTTTTTAAAGATTTTATTTATTTTAGAGAGCGCAAGTGGTGGGGAGGAGCGGAGGTACAGGGAGAGAGAATACTAAGCCAACTCCGAGCTGAGCTCAGAGCCTGATGCGGGCCTCCATCCCAGGACCCTGAGATCATGACCTGAGGTGAAATCAAGAGTTGGAAGTTCAACTCACTAAGCCACGCAGGCGCCCCTCTACTGACAGATTCTTTTTTTTAAAGATTTTTTATTTATTTATTTGACAGAGAGAGAGACAGCGAGAGCAGGAACACAAGCAGGGGGAGTGGGAGAGCGAGAAGCAGGCTTCCCGCTGAGCAGGGAGCCCGACGTGGGACTCGATCCCAGGACCCTGGGATCATGACCTGAGCTGAAGGCAGACGCTTAACGACTGAGCCACCCAGGCTCCCCTACTGACAGATTCTTAACTATGTCTATCCACCCCACCTCATCCCCCAAAAAACCTAAGTAACTCCCAATCTTGTTTGAATACAGGCCTTTTATTTATGTATTTATTAAGATTTATTTATTTATTTGGGGGGGCGCCTGGGTGGCTCAGTCATTTAGCGTCTGCCTTTGGCTCAGGTCATGATCCCAGGGTCCTGGGATGAAGCACTCATTAGGCTTCCTGCTCAGCAGGGAGTCTGCTTCTCCCACTCCCCCTGCTTGTGTTCCCTCTCTTACTGTATCTCTCTCTGTCAAATAAATAAATAAAATCTTAAAAGGATTTATTTATTTGAGAGAGCGAGCGTGCGAGTATGTGGGGTGGAGAGGGGCAGAGGGAGAGGGAGAAAGAAACTCAAGCAGACTGAATGCTGAGCCTGGAGCCCGACGCGGGTCTCGATCTCACAACCCTGAGGCCACGACGTGAGCCAAAACCAAGAGTTGGATGCTCAACCAACTGCATCACCCAGGTGCCCCAAATACAGGCCTTTTAAATGAGGAGCATAGCAGTTCTTTGATAGAAAAAGTAGTGACCCCTGGAGTACTGAGCTTTTGTCCTGTAGTAGTTGAGTATCATATCTGTTGTTTTTGAGAATAGATTGGTATTTCTTTTGCTTTTGTCATTTTGATTGGGGATGGTTAGAAGCGGCCTCTGTTTCATATGCCTTTGGATTATGGTATCTGGTATTACCTTTGAACCTAGTGCTAGCTATAGTGAGGGGCAGTGTACACAGTGTAGTTTATTTATTTATTTATTTTCCTGATGTGTGTGTTCTTTTTTTCTTTTCTTATGATAGTGATATATTTATCTCTTTTGAACTACATCCTCAGTCTTGTTAGCATTCATGTAAAATAGAGTACCTAAAAGTACCTATAGTATAGTTGGGCATATAGAGTGACACACCCAAGATCCCTAACTTATTCATTGGTCATACCAAGTATTTTCCATATGTGTGTGTGTGTGTGTGTGTGTGTGTGTGTGTGTATAATGAGGCCTTCATAGAAAAATACTGAATACCTAAAGAAGCCATTAGACTCAGGGACTTATATATGATTTTTTTTTTTTTAAAGATTTTATTTATTTATTTGACAGACACAGCGAGAGAGGGAACACAAGCAGGGGGAGTGGGAGAGGGAGAAGCAGGCTTCCCGCAGAGCAGGGAGCCCGATGCGGGGCTTGATCCTAGGACCCTGGGATCATGACCTGAGCCGAAGGCAGACGCTTAACGACTGAGCCACCCAGGCACCCCCTTATATATGATTTTAACAAAGAGTGGTAAGTTTCTGGAGAAGTGACAAGAAAAAAAGGAGTGAGGTTGGGCTTTAGGGGCAGTAAATTGTGACCAGGTAAAAACATTGGGGGAAACTAATGGAGAATAAGGATTACTTAGTACTATCTCCAGAGGTAAGACTTATTTTCCCCTCCTGGCAAGGAAGAGCTGAAAGGGAGATACTATCACAAAGAGAATTTCATGCTCTGCTTTTAGGAAGAAGCAGGGAGGTCAGAGACTTTTTCTTGGTTCAGTTTCTTCTCAGTTGCCTTCAGCTCAAAATAATCTTTATGTAAAGGGAATATTTTGGGGTGACACAGTCTGATCTCCTTCAAGATTATTAGAATCTAAAACTTGGATGAAAGGAGTTAACTATAAGGGGTGAGAGGTAATTTTTGTGAAATTGTACATGTACAGCATTTTATTAAAAACGCGTTGAGGGGCACCTGGGTGGCTCAGTTGGTTAAGCGTCCAACTGTTGGCTTCAGCTCATCATGATCTCAGGGTCGTGAGAGTGAGCCCTGCATCAGGTTCTGTGCTCAGCGGGGAGTCTGCTTGAGATTCTCTCCCTGTCCCTGTGCCCTTCCCTCCACCCCGCACGCATGCACACACGTGTTCTCTCTCTGTCTCTCTCTCAAATAAATAAATCTTTAAAAAATAAAAAATATGCATCCAGGGGCACCTGGGTGGCTCAGTCGGTTAAATGTCCGATTCTTGGTTTTAGTTCAGGTCATGATCTCATGGGTGGTGAGATCAGGCTCTGTGCTTAGAGGGGAGTCTGCTTGAAGATTCTCTACCTCTGCTACTCCCCTCATGCATGTGTGCACTCTCTCTCTGTCTCTGTCTCTAAAATAGATCTTTAAAAAATACGCATTGAGGGGCGCCTGGGTGGCTCAGTTGTTAAGCGTCTGCCTTCGGCTCAGGTCATGATTCCAGGGTCCTGGGATCGAGCCCCGCATTGGGCTCCCTGCTCCGTGGGAAGCCTGCTTCTCCCTCTCCCACTCCCCCTGCTTGTGTTCCCTCTCTCGCTGTGCCTCTCTCTGTCAAATAAATAAATAAAATCTTTAAAAAAAAATAAAAAATATGCATTGATTTAGATTTGGGTCAGTCAACAATTATGAACATTTCTACCATGTGTTAGGCACTGAAAATATAAAGATGCAACGGACAGTTCATGGCAAGGAGCTCTGCATGGGGAAAAACAGGCATCCATGATGATAATATATGTCCAAAGCAGAATTAAGTATCATTTTCCCTAGATAACCCCTCCTTTGATAGTGTACTTGATGTCAGTTAACACCCATACCATATACGAAGTTAGAAACTGATCACTTTTTACTCCTCTCCCTTCAGCGTTTGCTTACGAAATCCCACCCACTTGATCTTAGAAATGTCTTTGGAATCTGGCCATTCCTTTCATTTCCACTGCTGTAATCTGGGCCTTTGTATCTTACTTGGACCATGATAGCTATTCTCCCAGATTCCAATCTTTCATCTTCATTGCTAACAGAAGAACTTTCCTGTAAAACACATCTAATCATGTTCCTTTCCTGTTTAAGCACTGTTTTTGGTTCTCTCTTTTTCCTATAGATTTATTTTTTTTTAAAGATTTTATTTATTAGAGAGAGAGAGCACAAGCAGGGGGAGCAGCAGAGGTAGAGGGAAAAGCAGGGTCCCATCAGAGCGGGGAGCCCGATGTGGGACTTCATCCCAGGACCCTGGGATCATGACCTGAACTGAAGGCAGATGCTTAACTAACTGCCACCCAGGCGCACTTCCTATAGATTTAGTCCAAATTCCTTAGCATGGCTCAGTCTTGCAGAGATCTCATTGTTATTTTTCACCCTTCCCTCTCACAAACCTTATATTCTGAGCCACTCAGTTGTTTATTGTTACCCCAATAAAAATGTCAGACCCTTTGTTGATTGCATGTATTTACATATACTATTCCCCTTTGCCTGGCCAATTGGTTTGACTCAAGTCTCCTCACTGAAGCATTTCTTGCTTCATCCAGTGCATAATTATTCATATGCTCCCTCACTGCCCCCATGGTATTTTGCTCATATTTCTGCTAAAGGCACTTAGTATACTACATCAATTTATGTAACAACAGCTAACATTTTATGAGCCCTTACTCTGTGCCATGTACTTTGCTTGAGTACAGTTTATATCTTATCTCATTTTACCTCACAATAGCCCTGATACTGTTGTGAGGTGGTACTGTTAAGAGCCCTATTTTACAGATGAAGAAGGCTTAGGAATGTTAAGCAACTCACCAGTTTCACACAGTTGGTAAATACAGCGTCAGAATTAGAACCCAACTCTGATCTGTCTTTGGAAAAACTTACGCTGTTAATCATTATGCTCCACTAGTTGGCATTGTAAGGTCTAGCACGGTGTCTTCGTTTAGTCCACAAATATTTACTGAGTGCCTACTATGTATTAATCGCTGTTCTAGGAAATTGAGGATATATAGTAGTGAACAAAAGCGACAAAAATATCTGTTGTTATGAAGCTTAAGTTTTTGTAGTGGGAGAGAAGCAAAGTAAGTAGTTTTGTAATATATTAGAAGGTGATAAGTTACATGGATAAAAATAAAGCAGATAAAGTGGGGTAACAGGGAGTAAAGGTGGATAAGCAAAGCTTTACCGAGAGGTGGTCATTTGAGCAAAATCTGAAAGAAGTGAAGGAGTGATCATATGGCTGTCTGAAGGAGACATGCATTCCAGGTAGAGGGAATGGCAAGTGAGTTCTGGTGTGTTCAAGAAATGGCATTATGGGGGGGGGGGGAATGGGTGAAGTAGGTGATGGGGATTAAGGAGTGCACTTGTGATGATTACTGGGTGATATATGGATTGTTGAATCCTTATATTGTGCACCTGAAACTAATATAACACTGTATGTTAACTAACTAGAATTAAAATAAAAACTTAAAAAGCGAAAAAAAAGAGAGAGAGAGAGCATTGAGGCCTGAGTAGCCAGTGCTGGTGAGCAAGGGAGAAAGTAGAAAGTGAAGTCACAGGGGCACGTGGGTGGCTCAGTTGGTTAAGCCTCCCACTCTTTTTTTTTTTTTTTAAGATTTTATTTATTTATTTGAGAGAGAGAATGAGATAGAGCATGAGAGGGGGGAGGGTCAGAGGGAGAAGCAGACTCCCTGCTGAGCAGGGAGCCCGATGCGGGACTCGATCCCGCGACTCCAGGATCATGACCTGAGCCGAAGGCAGTCGCTTAACCAACTGAGCCACCCAGGCGCTCAAGCCTCCCACTCTTGATTTTGGTTCAGGTCATGATATCAGGGTCGTGAGATCAAGCCCCATGTCAGGCTCCGCGCTTAGTGCAGAGTTTACTTAAGATTATCTCTCTCACTCTCCCTCTGCCCCCCATCTTTCTCTAAAAAAAGAAAAGAATGAAGTCACAGAGGTGTGGATGGGGCAAACAATGTGTAAGCCATTACAAGGACTTCAGCTTTTACTCTGAGAGAGATGGAAGCCAGTGGAGGGTCTTTGAACAGAGAATGACATAATCTGACATATTTTAAAAGGTTCATTCTGGCTTTTAAATACTGAGACTAGATAATTAGAAACTAAGAAATGTCTTATTTATTTTGTTATCTCAAATAACTAACACAGTATCTGGTATATAGTCAGTGCTAATAAATATCAAAAGGCTTACAAGTTTTCATAGCAGTCCAACTTTAAAATGACTTTTTTTAGGGGTACCTGGGTGGCTCAGTCGTTACGCGTCTGCCTTCGGCTCAGGTCATGATCCCAGAGTCCTGGGATGGAGCCCCGCATCGGGCTCTCTGCTCCGCGGGGAGCCTGCGTCTCCCTCTCCCACTCCCCCTGCTTCTGTTCCCTCTCTCGCTGTGCCTCTCTCTGTCAAATGAATAAATAAAATCTTAAAAAAATAAATAAGTAAAATGACTTTTTTAGGTGTGCTAATAGCATAGTAGTTATATTTAAAAGAGGGCTTATTAGTTAGAAATACATAAAGAGTATTTACTGGTAAAATCAATGGTGTTTAGATCTTGCTTTAAGTGCTCCAGCAAAAATAAGCACATACGTAAAAGTGGGAGGATTGCTAAAACAAGATGAGTAAAATACTGATAACCATTAAAGCAGGTGATGGATGTATTGGGTTTGTTCTACCATTTATTACATTATTCTACTTCTGTGTATATTTGAAATGGTCATAATAAAGTTGTATATATGTTTATATAGAGACATAAATATATATTTTTATATAGAACTATATCTCTCTAGATGTAGATATCTGTTTATAGAGATGTATACATATAGATAAAATGCATAACATTTTGGTGATTCTACCTTTAATAATTCTACCTTTAAAAATCTATCATAGGGCGCCTGGGTGGCTCAGTTGGTTAAGTGACTGCCTTCGGCTCAGGTCATGATGCTGGAGTCCCTGGATCGAGTCCCGCATCGGGCTCCCTGCTCAGCAAGGAACCTGCTTCTCCCTCTGACCCTCCTCCCTCTCGTGCTCTCTGTCTCTCATTCTCTCTCTCTCAGATAAATAAATAAAATTTTTAAAAAAATAAAAAAAAATAAAAATCTATCATAAAGAAGTAATCAGATAGGGGTACCTGGCTGGCTCAGTCAGTAGAGCAAGGGACACTTGATCTCAGGATCCTGAGTTGAAGCCCCACCTTGGGTGTAGAGCTTACTTTAAAAAGAAAAAGGACTGGTGCCTGGGTGCCTCAGTTGGTTAAGTGGCTGCCTTTAGCTCAGGTGGTGATCCCAGGGTCCTTGGGATCCAGCACCAGGTAAGGCTCCTTGCTCAGCCGGGAGTCTGCTGCTCCCTCTGCCTCTGCCCTTCCCCACACTTGTGCTCATGAGCACTTGCGTGTTCGCGCCTGCACGCACGCTCTCTCTCTCAAATAAATAAAATCTTTTAGAAGAAAAAAGGAAATAATCAGATAGGCTTGAGGAAGTAAATAAGAAGATTTTCATCTTAGTATTCTAACGATAGCTAAAATTTAAACAACTAAAATTTTTAATAGTTGGAAAATAAAAACTATGGTATAATTCTTGAAGTAGAATACTATGCAGTCCTTAAATTGTTTTCAAAGACTATTTAATGACATTAAAAATATTCAAAATAAAATGTGAAGTGAAAAAATCAGAATGGAAAAATTGAATACAATATTATCCCAGTTTTGACTAAAAATATCTAAATATTTACAGATTAAAATTTCAAAGAAATACACTAAATTTGGGGCGCCTGGCTGGCTCAGTCAGTAGAACATGTGGCTCTTGATCTTGGGGTTCTGAGTTCAAGCCCCACGATGTGTGTCGAGATTACTAAAAAAATAAAATCTTTGGGAAAGAAAAGAAATATACTAAATTATTACTAGTAGTCATCTCTAGGTGGTGGGATTTTAGGTCTTTTTTTTTTTTTTACTCTTATACTTCTCTGTACTTCTAAAATTTTCTTTATTTTTCTTTTAAGATTTTTACTTATTTATTTGACAGAGAGAGAGATTGAGAGAGGGTGAGCACAAGCAGGGGGAGCGGCAGGCAGAGAGAGAGGGAGAAGCAGGCTCCCCGCTGAGCAGGGAGCCTGATGTGGGTCTCGATTCAGGACCCCAGGATCATGACCTGAGCCAAAGGCAGATGCTTAACCAATTGAGCCACCCAAGGCACCCCTAAAATTTTCTTTAGTAAACATACCTGCTTTTATTAAAACAAATAACAGAAGATATTGTCAAAGTCTCCAAGTTTAAAACCTTTTGACCATAATACCCTTTATATTAGGATAAATAAATAATAAAATAGACATAAAGATTCATGTTCCAGGATGTTCATTCAATTGCTGTTTATGCTAGCAAAAAATGGGAAGTGTCTAAATGACCAATCAATTGGAGAATGATTAAATTATGGCATATTGATATGCAGCTAGTAAATGTTTTCAGAGAGTGAATTACTGAAAATGCTCATAGTATAATAGAAAGGAAGATACTGAATCGTGTGTGATTTAAATTAATATTTTTTAAAAAAGGAAAGATAAGTGGCGCCTGGATGGCTTAGTCGTTAAGCGTCTACCTTCGGCTCAGGTCATGATCCCGGAGTCCTGGGATCAAGCCCCGCATCGGGCTCCCTGCTCAGCAGAGAGTCTGCTTCTCCCTCTCCCACTCCCCCTGCTTGTGTTCCCTCTCTCGCTGGGTCTCTCTCTGTCAAGTAAATAAAATCTTTAAAAAAAAAAAAATGAAAGATGAAGGCAGTCATAATGTTAGCAGATTATTGTTTTAATTTTAGTTTTTCTACTTCCTGGGCTTTGTGAATTATCTACACCGGCCATGTATTTATAATCAAAAAAGATGTATTTAAGTATTTTGAAACAAAATATAGAGTACAAGGAGAAGAACATGGATGTTTGAGGAGAAAAATAAGATCTGGAATCACTGCTAGAGGAATGATGCTGGGGACTCAGTGAAATGTAAATGATTATTAAAAGGTTGAATTTTATGCAATAGGTCAAGCCTGTTGAGTTTTGTGTGTTGCAGCTGTGCTCACTAGGCTGGGAGTCCAAGTAGAGGCCCGAGCCGTGGTCCTCTAGGATTAGGAGTGCTTGGCAAAAGGTCAGGGCATCTTGTAGCTGCTCTGCCTCCACAGTGGATATGAAGATGTTTTTCTACACTGTAAAGTTTTAGGCAAATAGTAGTGGCATTTCTTACCTGTGCCATGCTCCTGGCCTAGTTCAAGCCCTCCTTATTCTTATTGACACTTACTGACTGCTCTTCTGCCTCCGCTCTTTCTCCCTGCCATCTTTTACCTTACTGCCTAGCTTTCGCTTTCTAAAGCACCAGTCGCGTAGTGTTGTTCTTTCTTTTCAGAGGCCTGTGCTGGCTCTCCGTTGCCTTAGAATATCTGAACTTTTAAGCCACAAATGCGAGGCCCCTTATGATCTGGTCTCAAAGTACCTTTCTGCCCTAATCCCCCGCTGTATGTCCATACACCTTGTTCCTGGTCCCCATCATCCTACCTATCCTTCCTTAAATATGCAGGGCTTATTAGCTAACAGCTCCGTATTTTTGCTCATGCTACATTCTCTAAAACGTTTGAGGGACAGTCTTTGGACTTAGAGTTGTGTTTCTGCTTTGGTTCTGCTGTTTACAGGTGGCTGTGTGAGCTTTAATATGTTATTTTGATCTCTTTGAGTCTCAGGTGTTTTTCTTAATTTCTTCATCTCCATAATGTTACTACCTACCTGACAGAGTTGTTAGGATTCATTCAGATAATGAATACAAAAGCATGTTGTAAACTAAATGCATGGCACACACGTATGGCATTATTTTCTACCTACCTCTGTCAGGATGCTTTTGACTTCAAATAACAGAAATCCAACTGAAAATGGCTTAAACAATGAGGAAGCAAGTCTGGAGGTAAGGCGGTTCCAGGGTTGGTTAATTCAGCAGCTCAGTAGTGTCATCAGGGACACAGGGTTCTGCCAGCCTCCTGCTTTGCTCTTCTTTGTCTGTTGTTCTTAGGTCTGTTCCCCTCATGGTAGTAAGATGGCAACTAATCTTAGGTGTCACACAGACAGCAATGTTCAGAGGAAGGAAAGAAAAACATCCCTGTAGTATGCCCCTTTTTAAGAGTGAGGAAATCTTTCTGGAAGCCTCTCCCCTGTCTCCACGCCCCACACCCCACGCCCCAATAAACTTTCCGTCATGTCTAATTGAAAAAAATTATAGCACATGCCCCTGCCTAAACCAATCATCACTGGGAAAGGGAATGAGCTCCTTTTGATTAGCTCAGACCAATCATGATTCACCCCCTGGTGCTGGCTCCCACCCCTCCGGAAGGAGCAAATGCTCAGAAAAGGACAAAGTAGGAGCTTTGTTAGGGAGGGAAAGATTGTGATCGCACAGTCTTCAGGGATGATCCTGGTTTATTGGAACAAGGAGGTGAATGAGTGATAAGTTGTAGATTCATCGTAAAGGGGAGTTTGTTTTTGGTAGATCAAGATTTCAGTCAGGCAGCATACAAAATGATGAGAGAATTGATGGGGTGGGAAGAGTATGAAGCTTTTGTTTTTCTAGTTTTAACATTTGTCTTTATATCTAAATAGGTATGCAGTGGAGCTGATGAAGACCCTGATGATAAAAATGCACCATTTCGGCAGCGGCCGTTTTGCAAATATAAAGGACACACCGCTGATCTCCTTGATCTTTCATGGTCTAAAGTAAGAAATTCTTACTTGAAGAGTGTATTAATTCTACGTAACTGTGACTTTAGGATAAAAACAAATGTTTTGTTTTTCAAGTGTTTGAATGGTTATATATACTTCATGGGAGTTAGCTACAAAGTAATCGGTTAAAAGAGGAGCAACATCAAGTTAGACTAATAAAATGTTTATATTAACAGCTTCTGTCTGGATCTGTCTAGATACTTGTACTTTTTGCTTCTTTATAAAGTAATTTTGCAGAGTAACCTATTCTTGCATAATGGATATGACTTCAGCTACAGTGCTGAAGTCTGATCTATATAATCAAGACTGCTTTGGCTAATCTCCTATATTTATTAAATCATTAAGTTTAACAATATATGACTCTTTGATAAGTCATCGCTTTGTTTTTTTTCCCCTTAGAGCAAAATTATTTCAGAAGTAGAGGGCCTGTTTTGCCACCGAACAAATATCTTAGCAGTTTTGCAGAAATTTAAAGAGATACTTTAGGGCGCCTGGGTGGCTCAGTCGGTTAAGCAACTGCCTTCGGTTCAGGTCATGATCCTGGAGTCCCAGGATCGAGTCCCGCATCGGGCTCCCTGCTCAGCGAGGAGCCTGCTTCTCCCTCTGACCCTCCCCCCTCTCATGTACTCTCTCATTCTCGCTCTCTCAAATGAATAAATAAATCTTTAAAAAAAAAAAAAAAAAAAGATACTTTAAATTTTATTTAAGGCATTTGAAGCATGAAGCAGTGTTTGAAATTCCTGCATAATACCGTACACTGCCTTTGTGTCAACATTTTTCAGTAATCAGGGTCCTGGGATTGAGCCCTGTGTCAGCTGAGAGTCTGCTCCTCCCCCCGTGTACACAGGCAGCACACATGAGCGCGCTCTCTCGCTCTAATTAATTAATTAAAAGCAGGTATACCACATAAAACATGCTTTTACAACTAGCCCCAAATATCATATATTTATCAGTGCAGCAACATATCCAAATCAGTATTTGCACTTAGTATTTAACATCTTTGTGCCTCAGTGTTCTCATTTGTAAAAGGGGATAATAATGTACCTACCTCATAGGATAGTGTTAAGAACAATTTTTAGCACATTGCAAGTACTCAATAACTGTCATCATTGCTTTGATTTGTTTATCACCTTTAGGCATAACAAAGAATACTGGGGTCTCATTTGTGTTTCCCCATTCAATATAACTCACAGTTCTCCTTAAATAGATCATGCTGAAAAGTTAAAGAACTTCTGCCAGCTGGAAACTTTTGACAGATAGATGTTTGGTTCCTGGGTGATGGGCCATCACAGTGCCTAAAGCAGTTACACTACCCTCTTCTAGCTTTTGAAAATTCTATGATGTATTCTGAGATGTTTGATGATTTCTCTTCTCTCATTTTCTTGCCTTGGATGTGACAGGTGCACAATAACTTTTCATTTCCATGCTGCATTATAGGATAATCTTTTTGAAGGCATTTTAAGTGACAATTGGGGAATTTGTGTGAGTTAAAATTCACCAGTGTTGCCAATGTCAGAATAACTGAACTGAAGTGACAATCAAATGAATGGATGCCTTATATTCATAACCTAGTTTCAGTATATGGGGACTATAAAAACTAAGGCACACCTTAGTCGTCCTCTCTTGGTGCTTAGCAGATTTCTTTTGACCTAGATCATAAGATTATCCTAAATTTAGAACAGGTAATATAAAAGAACTCTTAGAATCGAAGAAATATGGTATGTAACTGGGAAAAAATGCAGTCTTCCAAGTGAATTGGATAATCTTTTTGTTCTTATGCTAGGTATAACAACAGTAACAAAACTGTTGAGATACTGAAAGAACTGAAAGTTTGCTTTTATTGTGCAAGTAGTGTGTTTTCATAGGGTGATAAAATGATCAATGTCAATTTCTCTATAGAACTACTTCCTGCTTTCTTCTTCGATGGATAAAACGGTCAGGTTATGGCACATTTCCAGAAGAGAATGCCTTTGCTGTTTTCAACATATAGATTTTGTCACTGCCATAGCTTTCCATCCAAGAGTAAGTAATTGTTTATGTATTTTTTATTAGACTGTAAGGAAGGTGAAGGAACCTGGTTTCTCTGGAGGGCCATAGGACTACAGGAAAAAAAATTAACAGCACATAGTCAAGCACAACTTAGGGCGCCTGGGTGGCTCAGTTGGTTAAGCGACTGCCTTCGGCTCAGGTCATGATCCTGGAGTCCCAGGATCGAGTCCCGCATCGGGCTCCCTGCTCGGCAGGGAGTCTGCTTCTCCCTCTGACCCTCCCCCCTCTCATGTGCTCTCTCTCTCATTCTCTCTCTCAAATAAATAAATAAATAAAATCTTTTAAAAAAAAAAGAACAACTTAATTTAGTCTTTCGCTTTACTTATGTATGTATTTATTTTAAAGTAGGCTCCACACCCAGCATGGAGCCCAGTGCGGGGCTTGAACTCATGACCCTGAGATCAAGACCTGAGCTGAGATCAAGAGTTGGACTCTTGGGGCGCCTGGGTGGCTCAGTCATTAAGCGTCTGCCTTCGGCTCAGATCATGATCCTAGGGTCCTAGGATCGAGCCCCGCATCGGGCTCCCTGCTCAGCAGGGAGCCTGCTTCTCCCTCTCCCACCCCCCCTGCTTGTGTTCCCTCTCTCGCTGTGTCTCTCTCTCTGTCAAATAAATAAAATCTTTTAAAAAAAGGAAAAAAAAAAGAGTTGAAATCTTAACTGACCGAGCCACCCAGGCGCCCCTCATTTTTTTAAGAGTGATTTATTTATTTTGAGAGAGAGAGATACATGAGCGCGAGTGGGGGGAGGGGAGAGGGAGAGAGAGACTCTCCAGCAGACTCCCCGCTGAGCACAGAGCCGGACAATGTGCAACTCAGTCTCACAACCCTGAGATTGTGACCTGAGCTGAAACCACGAGTCAGATGCTCAACCAACTGAGCCACCCAGGAGCCCCTTAAGCATCTGACTCTTGATCTCAGCTTGGGTCTTGATCTCCAGTTTGTGAGTTTAAGGCCCTGCATTGGGCTACAGGCGTGTAGCCTACTTAAAGAGAAAAGGAAATATTCTGCTAATCTGTATTAGAACTGGAAATGTTATAGTCTAACTCTAAGAATGAAAAGCCATCCCAAATCTTTAATAAGATGTGCAGGGTATAAATAAAATAATGTATCATAGTAAAGATGAGAGGTTGGAGATGGAAGAAGAGGAGACAGCAGGTGGATAAATAAGATAGGGAAGCACATAGGCAAGAATAGTGGGAGGGTCGGGGTGGGAAGAGACAAAGATGGAAAGGTTGAAAGAGGCAAAGACCAAAATTCATTACAAGGTATACTGAATTCCTATTTAATGTCTGGAAATGGAAATACTGTTTTGGGGAGTTTTTTTGGTTTTGGGGGGGTGTTGTGGGTTTTTTGTTTTGTTTTGTTTTGTTTGTTTTGTTTTAGTGAGCTCTGCACCGAATGTGGGGCTTGAACTCACAACCCCAAGATCAAGAGTCACACGCTCTACTGACTAAACCAGCCAGGCACCCCTGGAAATATTGTTAATCGTGAGATCCATCTTAATTAGTTTTCAGTGTAGAAAATTCCTCAATATCTTTCCTCTGAAAAGGAAGTGTTTCATATAATTTCAACCAAAGGATGAAAATTCATCTTGGAATTGCTGACCTATCTTATGTTCTTGTAGGATAGAGCCACCAAATGAGTAAGGCTAAATTAATTTTTGCTCTTTGTAACTATAAGCGCAAGAGAAGTCCCATGCTGGTGCTGCTCCACTAGCTAGGTTGAAATAAGTGGAGGACTTGAGCTGACCTGCCTTACCCTCCCCCATGTTGTTGTATAAATCCTATTTCTATTCATGTCCTTATCTCTGTATGTTAAACACCCACTGCCATGTTAATGCAACATTTTAGTTAATAGTCACATTTCTTCCTCTTTTTCCCCAGATTAAGAGAGAAGAATGACATTTTTTCCCCCCTCAATATAATTTTCCTCCCTGGGCAGGCTTATAATATAGACAGTAATTGTGAACCCTTAGGAGACTTTGGTTACGAACTTTGGCAAATTAAAAATGCTTAATCTATGCTGATACCTTATCAGTTTTGACCATCAAGCTTTTTGAGGCTTCTTTCTGAATAACACTCCCATCCTGTCAGCCAAGGATGCAGCAAAAGAATGGCTTTACTCCTGTCAGCAACTGTGAGCAAAATCCTTCCCTCACCTCTATTTTAACTATAATGTGTCAGGGTGGAGAGAGGTATTAGGTTGTGATAGTTATCTATGTAGTACTTTATTATTAAGGTTCCTGTTTTGTCAGTAGTTTTTCTATACTTATATTTGGTTTTATTTTGGAAACTGAAAAGCCCTAATTCTAAAATTCTGTAGATCCGAAGGATTTTTAAGAGGGGCTAGGAAAGGATGGTGTGGTGTTAACGTTTTCTTAGGAAACATGACTCTATTAAATAATGTTATCTGGAAGGAAGGAAGCAGAATTACAAAAGAAATAGCAAAATGAAGATAATACATACACACACACGTATGCATGTATGTAAATAAAAATAATTGTAAGACCAACATGAAGTTATTTTTACTTGTTCTGCTCTTCTTCTGGTAATCATTAAGTAGAACCTACTACACCATAGCCATAAGAATGTCCTTTCTGTGTAGGCTGTCCTTGACAGGCTTCAGAGGTGAGGAAGAATGATAGTCTTGAGCAGAGAAGGGAATGCTTCTTGTTTTGGCACCCCAATTATTTTACTCTTAATTCTTTTTTTTTTTTTTTAAGACTTTGTTTATTTATTTGAGAAAGAGAGAGCATGAGAAGGGGGAGGGTCAGAGGGAGAAGCAAGCTCCCTGCTGCGGGAGATTCAGGATGCTGAAGATTTGGGATGTGGGACATGTAGGACTTGGATGCATGCAGGACTCAGATGTGGGGCTCGATCCCGGGGCTCGATCCCGGGGCTCGATCCCGGGACTCGATCCCGGTACTCCAGGATCATGACCTGAGCCGAAGATAGTTGCTTAACCAACTGAGCCACCCAGGCGTCCTTACTCTTAATTCTTATGTTATCAAAAATTAGACCAGCTTAGGTGATCATTTTTGCAACATGTACAAATATTGAATCATTATGTTATATACCTGAAACTAATATAACATTGTCTGTCAATGATATCTCAATTAAAAAAAATTAGACCAGCTTAGTGGTATGCCTGGTTTAGTGTATAGCAGGGTTTCTCACCCTTTGTACTGTTGACATTTTGAGCTGGATAATTCTTTGTTGTAAAGAGAATAAAGTCTGTCCTGTGCATTGCAGAATGTTTAACAGGGTTCTTGTTCTCTACCCACTAGATGCCAGTAACATCCCACCCCCAGTTGTGACAGTCAAAAATGTCTCCAGACTTTGCTAGATGTCCCCTGTGGGGCCAACTTGCCCCCTGTTGATAAACCCCTGCTTTGGGATTGAGAATTTGAATATTGAAGCAATTTCCTACTGACATGATGTCAAAATTCCCACAAAATAACTGGTTCTGTGGGCTAATCGGCATTAGTCTTTTATCCAAGTATTACATGGATCCCAGAGGAAGATATGGATAAACGTATCATTACAGGATGGTTTTTCCCAAAGCATGTTCCTTGAAGGTGCTAGCCCTGCTAAGTGTTCTTACCGATTCCCTCCCAACCACAGCACCCACCCACCCCCCCCCAAAAAGGTCCCTGGTTATATAAGTTGGAAAATGCTACCTACTTTATTCCTCTTTTGGAGATTGAGAATGCATGTTAAGTGAGAATCCTCTTTAACTTTCTGTAACCCAGAATCTCTCAAACTTACTTGAACCATTCTCCTACACAACCATTCTCCAACACATTATCCATTAACATCCATACCTTGGGAAAAGCAGTTTAAGGATATGATAAAGTAATTAGAAAGTCATTTTTCCAAAGTGAATACTGAAGTTTCTAATTGTTATTTTTCATGAATAAAATAATGCTTGCTTGGGGGTGCCTGGCTGGCTCCATCGGTAGAGCATGTGACTCTTGATCTCCTTGGGGTTGTGAGTTCAGGCCCCACGTTGGATATAGAGATTACTTAAAAATAAAATCTTGAAGAAGAATATTTCATAAATGGGATCTACATATTTTAAACATTATTTCTAATGGGCTTTATGTTTTGATTTGCTAATGAATTTTTCTTGATTTGGTAAAATGAGAGCTTTCTCTTTTGCAACATTTTTAGGATGACAGGTATTTTCTAAGTGGGTCATTGGATGGAAAGCTCCGTCTTTGGAACATACCTGACAAAAAAGTCGCTTTGTGGAATGAAGTAGATGGTCAAACAAAATTGATCACAGCTGCAAATTTCTGTCAGAATGGCAAATACGCCGTGATTGGGACATACGATGGCAGATGTATTTTCTATGATACAGAGGTAAATGATTATCTTGTGTAAATTACATAATGGAATACTTAGCAGTTTCATATAAGTTGGTGTATCCTCTCTGGGCATTACAAATTGGGGCAAATAATACTATGCCTGTCTGCAAGTTGGATCAGATGATCTTTGAGGTTCCTTCTAATTCTCATATTTTAAATTTGTGATTTCTTTTTAGCATTTGAAATACCACACACAAATACATGTCCGATCTACCAGAGGACGCAACAAAGTTGGAAGAAAAATTACTGGCATTGAACCTTTACCCGGAGAAAATAAGGTACTAAGTATTCAAAACCATCTCTCTTTACGCTATATATAGACTCCCGAAAATTCTTACTGTCTTGGCTTAAGAATATATTTTCTCTCATGTGGAATACAGCCTTTTCTAGTTTTGAGGTATATTCTCTCTGTGTGTGTAATACCCTTTCTGATTATACCTTAACTTAGATAAAAAGATGGTATTTTTAACTTTTCTTTTGATTTCTTTTTAGATACTGGTAACCTCAAATGACTCCAGAATCAGACTATATGATCTTAGAGATTTGTCACTGTCCATGAAGTATAAGGGTTATGTCAACAGTAGCAGCCAGATCAAAGCAAGTTTCAGGTAAATTGGCAATGAGAAATTCCCAAAAGAGATCAGAATATTTCTCCTCTACTCCCATATTTTCTTTGATCTATGCCTTATGTTTATAGGGTGTTTTTCGTTTCTTTGCACTTTTACAACTGATTGCTCATGTTATCATCATGCAGTACTTACCTTATCCACCTGTTTAGTAGACAGAGTTGGAATTGCCCCTATTCTGCAGACAAAGAAACCAAGACTCAGAAAATGAAGTAATTTGTCTGAAATCACTGGTAGTTGCAGAGTTGGGATTAGAAGACTCACTCCCGGCTCTCGGGCATTCATGCTTTTGTACTTCTGTGTCAGCTTCCTAAGAGGAAACTTACCTGCCACCCACCCATGGTCTTTATCCTTTTAGGTACTGAAGCTAATAAAGCATTTTAACACCCTAAAGTACAGTATCCTGTATTTACACCTTTACATAACATTATTATTTGAACTCTTAATTTGGGGTCTGGAGGCTCTCCTGAAATAACTGCCTCTTCTTCCTTATAACCCTCTTTCTTCAGCCCTTTTCTTAACGGTTCTCCTTTCTTCTTGAATTACCCAGTAATTACTGAGAAATTTAATTGGTAACGTGTTCTGCTTCTCTCTTTAATCTCTTAAGTAGGCGTTTCTCCCTGTGTGGGTTAACGAGCAGCACAGTTATCTGCAGCTTTAATGAAAATCCTTGTGCCTCTGCGCTCCATGTCAGGCCTGCATGTTCAGAACCTCGGGAGTGAGACTAGGAGTCTATATGTCAACAAGCTCTCTTGGGTGTTTCCTTATGTATTTTAAAGTAGGAAGCGCTGATAGAGGGAAACCTAAAAAAAAAAAAAAAATCCCAAAACTGATTTTTTTTTTTTCTTTCTTTCCCAAATTTAGCCATGATTTTAGTTACCTCGTTAGTGGCTCAGAAGATAAGTATGTTTATATCTGGAGTACTTACCATGACCTCAGCAAGTTTACTTCAGTCAGGAGAGATCGTAATGATTTTTGGGAAGGTATTAAAGGTAAGTAAATGCCCACTTCTGTGTGTCTTCTAAGTGAATAAAGTTAATGTGGAGATGTATTACAAGTAAATTTGTATAGGCATTATTTCAGACAGACAGTTTGGCAGTTATAACCACTCTTGCTTTGTATTTGGCTTTGATTTTTCTGTACCAAGGAAGAACTTGTACAGGCATGCCTCATTTTAATTAAGGAGTGTACATTGTTTTTGTAGACCGAATTCTATTGCACACTAATTGACTACAGCATCGCATAGACATAATTTTTATACATGCACTGGGAAACAAAAATTCATTTGACTTTATTGCAATATCCGCTTTTTTACAATGATCTGGAACAAAACCTGCAATATCTCTGAGGTATGCCTGTATGTAGTATATTTTTTTTAGCATAAATTTTTGGATTTTAAATAGTTCTTAATTACTTACGTGTTAATTTTAAAGGATATTAGCTTATAACATACACTCTTGTATTTTTTGCATATGATACTTTCTGTCTTGATGTTTAGAATCAAATTTATTAGTTATCCTGAAGTAAAATTTTTTTTCCCCAGCACATAATGCCGTTGTTACATCGGCCATCTTTGCTCCAAACCCAAGTTTGATGTTGTCTTTGGATGTACAATCTGAAAAATCAGAAGGGAGTGAAAAAGGTGAAGATGCTGAAGTTTTGGATACCATGCCCTCTGGTAGGTACTCATATTTTATTTGACCTACATTTTTTCTAGTCAGCACTTAGTAGCCTCATTGACCTTCATTGGGTATTGTGAGGTTTTCATGTGTATGAAGAATATTTCTTGTTTACAACATAATTGTTGTGAGTATCCCTTTCTAAACATTTCAGTAACCTATTTCTTGCAAGTTTTACTTCATTTAAATCTACCTTCGAATTAAAAATGAAAATTTTGAAAGTTCATTTTTTTTTTTAAGATTTTATTTATTTATTTGAGAGAGAGCACAAGCGGGGGTGGGGGGAGGCAGAGGGAGAAGCAGGCTCCCCGCCGAGCAGGGAGCCCGATGTGGGTGGGACTCGATCCCAGGACCCTGGGATCATGACCTGAGCCGAAGGCAGACACTTAACCAACTGAGCCACCCAGGTACCCCCATTATTATTATTTTTTTTTAAGATTTTATTTGAGAGAGAGAGAGATCATGAGCAGGGGAGGAAGGGTAGAGGGAGAAGCAGACTCCCGCTGAGCAGGGAGCCCAATGCGGGACTTGATCCCATCGTGACCTGAGCTGAAGGCAGATGCTTAAATCGACTGAGCCACGCAGGCGCCCCAAAAGTTCATTTTTTTTTTTTATGGGCAGTTGTTCCCCTTGGAGAAATGCAAACAAGACATACAAATACAAAATTTCTTTATTATCTGTCTTCTCATAGACTGTCATTCTGAGGACGGAGACTTATTATGTCCTATATATTGTTGTAATGCCAGTGCTTGCCCGCATACAGTTGGTCCTAATAAGCATGTGTTGAACAAACGAATTAAACCAAATGAAAGTAGTGTCCTTTTCTTCTTGCCACAAACTCCCCAAGCCAGGGAAAGACCGGCTAAGACACGGTAAGTGGAAGTAAGCCTCAGAGAGGAGGAGAGTACAGGAGAATGAAAGGATTACAGGAGCAAGCTGGAAAAAAGAAACTGAGGGGCACCTGGCTGGCTCGGTCAGGGAGGCGTGCGACTCTTGATCTTGGGGTTGTGAGTTTGAGCCCCACTTTGGGTGTAGAGATTACTTAGAAAAACAAAAAATCTTGGGGGCGGGGACTGAAAACTGGGGAAAAGGTGTAGGATCATTGGCATGTGACACAACAGCAGGCTTTATATTCAACTTAAAAACTTTTTTTTTATGCTTTTAAGGTATTATGAAGACAGATAATACAGAAGTTCTTCTTTCTGCTGACTTCACTGGAGCAATCAAAGTGTTTATTAACAAAAGGAAAAATGTATCTTAATTTGAAATGACATTTAAAATAAAAATATCAGTAAGTTTCTATATGTATTAGAACTGAAAAAAGTATATTATAGTGTTTCCGGCTAACATCCTTTTTTTTTTTTTTTAATTTTTACTGGAAATTGTTCAAATATAATATATTTTTTGAGCGGCAGTGTTAATGATCTATAAAC
Organism: Neomonachus schauinslandi; assembly: GCF_002201575.2. Taxonomy (NCBI): domain Eukaryota; kingdom Metazoa; phylum Chordata; class Mammalia; order Carnivora; family Phocidae; genus Neomonachus; species Neomonachus schauinslandi. Next base: position 31,097,486 of record NC_058419.1, on the reverse strand, counting down.
CGTGGACTGATAGACAGAAATGTGGCTAGAATAACATTGCCAAACGTTAGGCTTTATGTTTTGTTATATTTGTGTTTTTGTTATGTAATTGTGAACATGCACAGGTTTCTGCATGAAAATATATTAATATATTAATCACATGTGTGTGCCTTTTGGTTACATGCACTAAATCTAACAGAGTTAAATTATTTCAGTGGCCCTTTTGGCCTCTTACAGGGAGGGGGGGAGTCTTGTTTCTAGCTTAAACGATTTCTTTTGCACAAAACTTCATTTTTCAGAAAAGTGGTATTGACTGAGTTACTGTTTTGAAAATGTTATACAGGTTTTCAATAGGTCAACAACCATGTGTAAATGGTTTTTTATAAATTTCTCAATTTGGGGACAAGATTTTTTTTTTTTGTAGTCTAAATTGTGGGCTTAAGATTCTTTTCTTTGTATGTATATATATATAACCTTTCTTTCTTTTCTTTCTCCCTTTTCTTTTTTTTCTTTCTTTCTTTCTTTCTTTTTTTTTTTTTTTTTTTTTTTTTTTTTTTTTTTTTTTTTTTTTTTTGCCACACTGGAGCACAATGTTTCTATGTAAAGAATTCTTTTCATTCTTTATCCATGAGCACCAGGCTTTGCTCACTTAAAAAAATTAAGCCACATTAAGGAGTGAGTCTTCTTTTTTACAACAATGTAAAAATGAACTGTTTACATTTTTTTAAAGCATTGTAGTTTTAAAAATTAAGCTGTTTTGTTTTGTGTTGTTGAATTTGAAAGCCTTTGTAAATATTGATATAATGTACCAATGAAATAACATCAGGGGCAATGGAACCCTGATCATGTTGTTGATGGTTAGCATATGTTTCTGAAAATTGAATATGTATTATTAAAAGTTGGTCGCCAAACACTTGTTAAATATGTGACTTTATTTTCACATGACTTTGGTAAACTGAAGAATGTAAGAAAAACAAAGTCTTGTTTCATACTTTGATTTTTAGCAAGCAGAAGACCAGATTTTGGACCTCTAAGTTATAATGCATTAGCCACGTGCCTTTAAGAAAAAATTTTTTTCTAATTCTAAAATGAACACTGCTAAGAGTTCATCTGTGTGCTTATGTGTTCTTTACTGCATTTGTTTTCAGTATCTGAGTGAGAAGGTGGGAAGCCATGATCATATCCTTATTAATCAGCATGGTCTTGGAGTGTTCTGGATATTCTAGTTCATTACGTATTGTTTGCCTTGGTTTCACCCCTGTGCTGCTTTCCTCCTCTTGCCAGTGCTGTGCTCTCCCCCCTCTCTGCTCGCTCTTCTGTACTCTACCTGACACATGGAGTTGTTAAGCCATTGGCTCTGTAACCAGTCCGTTTTTTAGTCTCAAGATCTGGCTGGCAAATGGATTGATCTAGTGTTTCAGAGAATTTGAGGTCTTCAACTTTTTGAGGCAGCTTGGCTATCAATGACTTCTGCCTGAAGACTTACAGTCTGCTGTGGTGCTAATCATTTCAATTGCGGATAATTGGGGCATTGCCATATGAATATTTCCTGATAGGTTTTATGCGGTTTCTGGAACCAAAAGGCAAAAAATAGTTGGGATGCAAGTTTGAGAGGATAATACTAACATTTCTAAGTTTAGTTTTTAAAATGTTTGCTATCACGCAGATTTATGAGTCCGAAGGTGAATTTGAAAACTAGAATCAAGGTGTATACTAAGAAAAACTGATTAATATTTCTCCCTAAAATGAGTATTAGAAACTCACTATAATAAGTGGTATGGAAGAAAGCACAGATTGTAGAATCAGATAAACTTAGATTTCGCTCCCTCTATTAGTACATTCCTTGGATAAGTTATTTATCCTATATTAATTTCCATTTCCTTATGTATAATATGAGAACACCTAACTGAAATTATAAGGATTTACTGAGAAATCATGTATGTATAAAGCTTGGTGCCTAGCAGGTAGGTGTTCTCAACAAATGTACATTTCTCACTGCCTTTCCCAAATCCCTGCGTGCCCTCTAGACCCTCTTCCCCGATAAAAAAGTATATAGAAGTGCTTTCTAGACATCTGAGATTTCATGGATGAATAGCCTTTTAGGGATTGACATAAGGCCCCAACCTTTTTTTTTTTTTTTTGCCAACTTGACACTTTAAACCATCTACCATCACCTCTTCAGAAAAGAGAACATTTTAATAGTTAAAAAAAAAGTTAAGTACAATCTTACCATCTTAGAGCAGTGAACAAAGTGAATAAACCTAGCTTTTGAAAAAAAAGAAAGTAACCATATTCTCTTATTTTCCAATTTTTCCTTCTGTGTGTTAAAAGCTCTTTGAAAAGTCATTTTGAGCTTTTTTTTTCTCTCATTTACCTTAATTGAAATTAAAATATTAATGACTCAACGTAATTTATCATGCCACTTTCTCTGATCTTCAAATGGTACAGCTGGGTAGTGACTTTTTATTCTTTGAAATATATGTTTAACAATATATTATCCCTCAGATCCTGATTTCAGTTGTGTAATTTTGAGAATCAGAGGGCAGATATCCCCACTCGTGGAAAAAAATCATCAGAATATTTTTTTAAGCATTTCAGTTATTTTTAATTAAAGAAAAACAGTCTTTTCCAAGGGTTAGAATATTTTTAAATAACTTCAATTACTATGAGGATTCAAGGTAAAGACCTATTTGGGGTTTAATGTTTCCCCATAACTTCTCAAAAGAAAAGCCTTTCCAGTTTTACTGGTTTCTAGCTCTCTGACTTATTCATTAAGCAGATGTTTATTGAACACCTACTATATACAGAGCGCTCTAAACACCAAGTTTAGAATATTTTCATCACCCCAAGAGAAGAATAAGGCAACATTCCTGTGCCAGAAGAGCTCACAGTCTGGCGGAGAAAGATGCTCACAGAAACAAGTAAGAGACTTGGAACTGTCTTGTGGCTGTGGCCCTAGAAATGCCCCTTCTCACCCTAACCCCTGTCTGCTCCACCCTTCCTAGTAACTCATGGCAGCCACTTGATCTCAGGCCAACCTTTGTTCATCTGATATTACCAGCAGCAAGCATAATATGGGCAACAGAGTTTATAAGTAAGCCAGAGGTAAGGCAGAGAAAATGGAGTACCCTCTGTGGCAACATTTTCCCTGGTCTCTGGTCCTCTCCTCCCAGCCTGAAATCTTTGTCTTATTTCCCCCCAAAATCTTAACTGTCTTTTGCTTTGAGCTAACTCCAGCTTAATAGACCCCTCCCCTCAACTGCTCTCCTCTTCCCTTCGGTTCTGAAGCTTTGCCTGTTTTGTTTTGTTCTCTAGATTTGAGTCATCTGTGCTCCTGGGGAACCCAGGCTCCCCTTGTTAACCACAGGCACTTTTCTGGCATAGATTTATGCACATGAAATACATTCAGGTTGATGCAGCAGGGTCGAGGGAGGTGGAAGTGTAAACATGAAGGGCAAGATCTATCGCAGGGTCCCAAATGCCATCATGTAAGTTACCTAGGGTGGTCCAAGCAGATAGTTTGCTCATAAATCCGGCTACCCTGCATTACTTTCTTTTAAATAAAATTTTTATTTTGGAATAACTTTAGATTTACAAAAAAGTTGCAAGATAATACAGAATTCCCATATACTCCTTTCTCAGTTTCCCCTAATGTTAACATCTTAGATTACCTTGGTGCATTAGTCAAAACTAAGAAACCAACCCTGGTACATTACTATTAAGTAAAGTCCAGACTATTCAAACTGCACCAGTTTTTCCACTAGTGTCCTTTTTCAGTTCTAAGATCCAATACAGAATACCATATTGCATTTAGTCATATTATGCTTTCTTAATTTAAATAAACATTTTATTTTAGAACATTAAGGGGCGCCTGGGTGGCTCAGTCGGTTAAGCACCTGACTTGATTTTGGCTCAGGTCATGATCTTGGGGTCATGGGATCGAGCCTTACATCGGGCTCCGCTGCGCTCGGAGTGGAGTCTGTTAGAGATTCTCTCTCTGCCCCTTCTCCCCACCCTCAAATAAATAAATCTTTTTTAAAGAAAAAGAATAGTTTAAGATTTTCAGGAAACTTTGCAAAGAGGTCATCTATCTCCTGTACCACTTTCTCTGTTGTTAACGTCTTACATTACTGTGGTACATTTTTCACATTAAAAAACCAACATTGGTACATTACTACTAACTAAACTGTATGCTTTATTCAGCTTTCACTAGTTTTTAACCTAATGTCCTTTTTCTGTTCTGGGATCTCATCCACGATATGATATTACATGTGGTTGTCAGGTCTCCTTAGGCTCCTCTTAGTCATTACGGTTTTTCAGATTTTTCATGCTTTTGATAACCACAATAGTTTTGAGAAGTACTGGTCAAGTATTTTGTTGAATGTCCCTGGGTTTGTCTGATGTTTTTCCTCATGATTTGACTGGGTTTATGGACTTTGGGAGAAAGACCACAGAGGTGAATTGCTCTTTTCATTACATCACATTAAGGATACATACTATCTAGTGTTTGTCAGGTTTCTCCACTATAGAGTTATTTTTTTTTCTTTCTTTCTATAAATCTGCTCTTTGGAAATGAATCACTAAGCACAGCCCAAACTCAAAGGGTGGAGAGGAGTTAAGGCCCACCTCCTCAAGGGGCAAGTAGCTATGCAACTTATTTGGCATTGTTATTTGCGGGAGATAGGTGTCTTCTCCCTCATTTATTTATTAACTCAACCCTTTATTTATGTTACCATGGGCTTGGATTTATTTTATGCTTTGAGTTTTAAACCAATACTCTATTATTTTGTTGTTCAATTTGTTCCAGCCCCTAACGATTAAGAATCTTTCAAGGTGGCTTCTGTGTCCAGTTGACATCCCTTTTTTTTTTTTTTTTTTGAGCATTTCTTTACTTCTATAACTCCAAGATGCTCCAGGCTCATCTTATATATTTTCTGCCCCAACCATTTAATCAAGGAACCCTGGTTCCTTCTATTGGAGAAGGGTATTAGAAACCACGATCTGGGTGGTAGATGTGCTCATTGCTACCAGGTGTCATTTCTCTTAGGCTTTCTCAGCTGGCAGAGCAAAGAAATAAATGTGTATATGCTAATATCTGTACATACAAATTATAAATATTTATCTGTAACTATCGATATTTAATTAAATATGAGTTATCAACGTCTCTGACTAATCCAATGGACTAATCCATTAATACATAGATCATTCTAGTTTCCTCTTCTTGCGTATCAGTAACCTCCTTCTCCAACAGCGAGAAACCTGGCTCCCACCATTTACTGTCCATTTACTTATTCAATCCCAGCATAACACATTCAGCAGTTTCAGAATTGGTAACCAGGACCCCCATGAGAAACAGCTTTACCAACAGGAGTACAGTTTTTACATACAGTCCTTTATCTTTGGTGTTTTCTAAAGTTACTTAGGTGAGCACGATCATTAGATTAAGTTATCTGTCCCTTTATAAAATCATTTGGAATTTGATGACGTACATAGCCATCCTTATTTAATATGTCAGCTGACATTTTTCTGTAGAGCACTTCCTGCCTTGCCTTCAGATGCTTAGCATTTTCCTAAAGCAGTTTTACAGTTCTGTCCTGTTACTGCACTGAGGTTTCCACACATTCAGCAAACATCAAGTGCTTAGTCTGTGTCAAGATCTTGAGGGAGTCTAATAGGAGAAACAAACAAGAGTGTAACTCTGTTAAGACTGTGTTTACATGATTAAAGGGGTCATCTCTGGTTTTCTTACCTCAATGCCAAACCATTTATGGGGGGAGAGGGGAATATATATGTGTATATTTGTGTATATAAATAATTTATATGTAAAGAAAAGAATTTATAAAGAATATATAAGTCTCTATATATGTATAAAGAATGTCAGGTTACTAGAAACCCGCTTCTCTAATTCAACATGCAAGCAGGTATTGATTACACTTTGCTTATATGTAAGCAGTATTCTGAGTTGTCAAAAAGCAAACATTTGAGAATACACGATTTAGTGACACGAAGAATTAGTAATGCATTAGAAGATAGGAAAGCCATTCTTTCAAAGAAAGTCCTTTCTAATTTAGTTATGCATAACTTAATCCTCTCTCTTGATGAAAAGGCATTGAAGTGCAGCCATTCTAAAGTTGAGTACATCGGTTGTTGGGATTCATGCTGTGGATCTTCCTGGAGGCTAGCCTGACAGCCCGGAACTCAGTTGCAGATGAGTCTGCCTGCATTCATTTGCTAGTTCTGTCATAACAAAATACCACAGCCTGAGTGGCTTAAACAACGCAAATTTGGGAGCGCCTGGGTGGCTCAGTCGTTAAGCATCTGCCTTCTGCTCAGGTCATGATCCCAGGGTCCTGGGATCGAGCCCCGCACCGAGCCCTGGGATCGAGCTTCCTGCTCAGCGGGAAGCCTGCTTCTCCCTCTCTGACACCCCTGCTTGTGTTCCTGCTCTCACTATCTCTCTCTCTGTCAAATAAATAAATAAAATCTTTATAAAAAACAACGACGCAAATTTGTTTTCTCACGGTTCTGGAGGTTAGAAGTCTAAGATCAAGATGCTGGCAGCTTTGGTTTCTTCGGAGGCCTCTCTCCTTGGCTTGCAGCTGGCCACCCTCATGCTGCCTCTTCACATGTTCATCCCTCTGTGCCCCTGCTGCCTCTCTTTATGTCCTTATCTCCACTTCTTAAAAGGACACCAGTAAAATTGGATTAAGTCTCACCTGAAGGCCTCACTTTAACTTAGTCACCTCTTTAAAGGCCCTATCTCCATATAATAGAGTCACATTCTAAGGTTTTAGGGATTAGGGCTTCAACATATGAATTTGGGGGGCAACATAAATCAGTCCGTAACACTGCCCCAACAGCCATTTTATTTAAAATGAATCTAAAAAAATGATAAAACCGTACTAAGAAGAGGAAACACGGGGAAATTAGAAATAATAATTACTCAGCCTCTGGCTGTTTTTTCAGGCCCTGAACTCAGAGTTATACTTGAAATCCATCTAAAACAGAAAAATCTCAAATATGAAAGTGACAGTGTAAAATAGAATGTCAGGACTTATAAGTTTATATATACACATATATATACATTATTATATATATACATACATAATATACATTTTATATATACACACACATACAGTCGGCCCTTGAACAACATAGGAACACAAGTTTGAACTGTGTAGATCCACTTATAAGCAGATATTTTTTTCTTAAAAGGTGTTTTGTTTTTTTTTTACATAATCTCTACACCCAATGTAGGGCTTAAACTCACAACCCTGAGATCAAGAGTCACATACTTTACCGACCAAACCAGCCAGGTGCCCCTGTAAGCAGATTTTTTTCCAGTAAATGCAGTACTATATATGTATTTTCCTTATGATTTTCTTAATGTTTTCTTTTTCCTAGCTTACTTCACTGTAACAATACAGTATATAATACATGTAACATTGAAAATATATGTTAATCAACTGTTTATGTTATTAGCAAGGTTTCCAGCCAACAGTAGTCTATTAGTAGTTAAGTTTTTAGGGAGTCCAAAGTTATAAGTGGATTTTTGACTGCATGGGGGTCAGCACCGCTAACCCCTGCATCGTTGAAGGGTCAACTGTGTGTGTGTGTGTGTGTGTGTGTGTGTGTGTGTGTGTGTGTGTGTGTG
>NC_058419.1:31041032-31089843 GCF_002201575.2 Neomonachus schauinslandi | reverse complement strand
GTGTGTGTGTGTGTGTGTGTGTGTGTGTGTGTGTGTGTGTGTGTGTGGTGTTTAGACAGATGTAGATACTAAAACAAATGTCTAAAATCCAAAGTCATTCCTTCTGATGCACTTTTAAACATCTTTATTGATAGATAGTTCACATACCAGAAAATTTACCCATGTAGCGTACAACTCAAAAGTCTTGGTTGTGCAACCATCACCACCAAGTTTAGAATATTTTCATCACCCCAAGAAGAAATCCTGTACCCAGAGCAATCATTTCCCACTTCCCAGTTCCATTCATCCAGCCCCAGCCCCACCAATCTACTTCTGTCTCCATGGATTTGCTTATGGTGGACATTTCATATAAATGGAATCATTAAATATGTGTTCTTTTGTCTCTGGCTTTTCTTAGTTAATATTTTCATCCATATTGTATCATATATCAGTATTCCATTTCATTTCCAAATAATACTCCATTGTACATTTGTCTTGTTACCCGTCTTTGGCTACTATGAGCAATAACGTTTTGAACGTTGGTGTACAGCTTTCTGTGTGGACTTTTCAATTCTCTTGGGTATGAACCTAGGAATAGAATTGCTGGTCATATGGTAACTTTTTATTTAATTTTTGAGGGCCTGCCAAGCTGTTTTCTTCAATGGCTACACCATTTTGCACTTCCACTAGCAGTGTGTGAGGGTTCCAGTTTCTCCACATCCTTATCAACACTGGTTATTGTCCATTTTTTTAATTACAGCTATCCTAGTGGATGTGAAATCCATTTTCATTATGGTTTTGGTTTGCATTTCTCTAATGACTAATGATGTTGAGCATCTTTTCATGTGCTTGCTCAGCATTTGTATGTCTTTGGAAAAATGTCTATTCAAATCTTTTGCCCATTTTTAAATTGAGTTATTTTTCTTTTTTTATTGACTTGTAAGAGCACTTTATATATTCTGGATACAAACCCCTTATCAGATATATGATTTGAAAATATATGTACCATGATGTGTCCTTCGAAGCACAAGTCTTTAATTTTCATTATATCGATTTTTTTCTTTTCTCATTTTTGCTTTTGATGTCATATCTAGCAAACCACTGCCGAATTCAATTAGAGATTTATTCCTAAGTTTTCTTATAAAAGTTACGGTTTTACCTCTTACATTTAGGTCTATGATCCGTTTTGAGTTAATTTTTATGTATGTTGCAAGGAACAGGTCCAACTTTATTCTTTTGCATGTGGATATCCAATTGTTCTGGCATCATTTCTTGAAAAGATTCTTCCCCTATTGAATTGTTTTGGCATCCTTGTTGAAAGTCACTTGACCATAATGTAAGGGTTTATTTCTGGAGTCTCAATTCTATTCCATTGATCTATATGCCTATCCATATTCCAGTACCAAACTGTCTTGATTACTCCACCTGTGTAATAACTTCTGAAATTGGGAACTATGAGTCTTCCATCTTTGTTTCTCCTTTTCAAAATTGTTTTAGCTGTTCTGGGTCACTTGCATTTCCATGTGAATTTGAAGATCGGCTTAGCAATTTCTGCAAAAACTTTTGGTATTTGATGGGAAAAGTAACCCTAATTTCTCTGACAAAATATATTTTTAATGTACTTCTGAAGAGCTCATCAGAATTTCAGAACTCTGTGTGAACCAAGTTTGAAGCAGCTGGTTGAGGCTAAAACAACACAGGAAAAATTTCAAAGCAAATAATTTTCAGATAATCACCTAGGTTGCCTTGAACCATTTATAATATGTATGCTTTGGATCTTAGATACTCATGAAAGAGTTACAATTACTATTTCAATCATTTTATTGCATATTTTCTGAGTTCCTACTCTATTAGGTACTGTAAAGGATAGAAAGATAATAAAGCACCGCCCTTTCCTTCAAAAGTCAGAACACCCTTCATTAATAGAGAGCTTTCCCACTATTAGAATTGGTAATAAAGCCTCTTCAGATTAATGCAAGGACATAAACAACATGAAGATCTGTGACACGTATACTCAACTTTCGGTTTTGTGAGAAACCTAAATCTTAAGAGGATTGGGTAAAAATCTACAGGGAAGCCATGTTTTAAGGATTATTTACATGCAAAATATTACACTTGGGGCAGCATTTGTGGGAGCAAAGTTATGTGTGCTGATTGCTGGCTGGGACTAGTAGCAAGGCTTAGACATTAGAGACATCGGTTGCTGGCATACCAGATCTATAAGCCAACACAAATTCATAAGAAATCCCTTTTAACTTGAGATTTTATTTATTTTACTTTAATAGTTGCTCATCATAGAAAACCTGACATATACCAAACAGTATAAATAATCACCCGTAATACCGTATTCAGAGATAACCAGTACTAATATTTTAGTGTATTTAACTTCATGCATATATATATTTTAAGATCTTATACAATTATACAAGGTAATTGGAATAATATGCTACATATGGGCAGTTTCCATATTTTTTTATGGTGTATAAATGTTCCATCATGTGGACACAGTTTAAGCAATCTATTGAACATTCAGGATGCACCTGTATTTTATTACTATGAGTAACAATGAGAGAGAGAGACATAAATATCTTTGTCAGAATTTCTAATTAGAGAAAGGGAAACAGAGGGGCGCCTGGGTGGCTCAGTCGGTTAAGAGTCTGCCTTCGGCTCCGGTCATGATCCCGGGGTTCTGGGATCGAGCCCCACATTGGGCTCTCTGCTCGGCTCAGCAGGGCATCTGCTTCTCCCTCTCCCTCTCCCACTCCCCCTGCTTGTGTGCTCTCTCGCTCACTCTCTCTCTCTGTCAAATAAATAAATAAAATCTTCAAAAAAAAAAAAAAAAGAAAAGAAAGAAAGGGAAGCAGCTCTGGGAGATAGGAATTGCTTCTGGGGCTGGCTGTGCCGGGCCCATAGCAACTAGGAACCCCAACCGAGCCAAGGCCATCCCCTGTCTCATCCAGCTGCCAGGACAGGTCAGGCTATATTGTGCTATTAATGTCTTTTTTTTTTTTTTTAAATATACGTGATACACAACGTTCCATTAGTTTCGGGAGTACAACTTAGTGATTTGACAAATTTACACCTTATGTTCTGCTCACCACAAGTGTAGCTCCCATCTGTCCCATTACATCATTATGACAATATCTTTGACTGTATTCTTTATGCTGTGCCTACTGTCCGCATGATTTATTCATTCCGTAACTGGAAGCCCGTGTCTCCCACACCCCTTTCCACCCATTTTGCCCAACCCTCCCCTCTGGCAACCATCAGTTTGTTCTCTGTATTAATAGGTCTGGTTCTGCTTTTTGTTTGTTTGTTTATTCATTTGTTTTTGTTCTTAATGTCTTTATGTTGATGCTGACATTGTAACTTCTGACCTGTGGCACCAGAATGGCCCAATCAGTGACTGAGTTCTAGCCCTAGAATTTCTAATTACAACTGATGGTGCTCCACATCAGTATATTGAGAAGCATTTTCTCTAATGTTTTTTCCCCGAACATGTGCATCAGCAGGATCAACAAATATTGTCTCCCTAGGTGGTACTCAGCATTGCAGTGTATATTATTCATTATCTGGATAAGAAGACCAAAAGCATGACTTAAAATTCCTAGAAGAACAAAGGCTTAGATTTTCACCATCCCTACTTGGGGGGAGTGGGGAGGAATATTGCGGCAGATGGCAGTACTTTGCTTCTCCTGGGACCAGACCAAACAGAGGGAACCAGAAATACAGGAAGGAACTGTACTAATCTGCTGAACCCCAAAACAAATTTCACATATATTTTAGTGAGCCACGAAACTAAACTAACCTGTTATTTACAAAATAAAGTAAAGCACTGCTTTACTAAAAGCAGAACCAGAATGAAACAGATTTTCTTAAAATGTTGAATATGAGTAAAACTTAGTCATTAAAATAATGGCCAAAGAGAACTTAAATTGAATCTCACTTAGGTAAGTCAGAGTCCATAATCAGGAGAGTCTTCTAAAAGGTGAGTTTTGGGGGCACCTGGGTGGCTCAGTCGTTAAGCGGCTGCCTTCGGCTCGGGTCATGATCCCGGGGTCCTGGGATCGAGCCCCGCATCTGGCTCCCTGCTCGGCGGAAAGCCTGCTCCTCCCTCTCCCACTCCCCCTGCTTGTGTTCCTGCTCTCTTTATCTCTCTCTCTGTCAAATAAATAAAATCTTTAAAAAAATAATAATAAAATAAAATAAGAGTTTTGGATGAGGCAAAAAAGAAAGGTACACTTGGTCTTAATGAAGCTCTGTGTGTAGTAAGAGTGAACCCCAAACTATGAGGCCAGTGGGGTGCAGACTGCAGAGGCCGCGACAGCGGGGACAGACCCAAGGGGCAATGGGCCTGGAAGGTCATGGAAAACCTTAAAACTCCCTGGGAATCAAGTCAAAATAAATACAGAAAACGAGTGAATCATTCCTCTTCCTTGTTAATTATTATGGATTGACCCGTAGATGCATATGAAAATTGATCCCAGGGCCTTATAAGTATGAGGTGCTCAACAAATGTTCCATCTGAATTGCGTCTGCTGCATTGCACAGTACAATGTGGAGAAAGTTGGCATAATAGAAGAGAGATTGGAAATTACGTGTGACTATATTGGTTCGATTTTTGCCTTGACATGAGCATTCACTAAATGAAAGGAATAAACCATTAGGGGCAGGGTTCAGTCAGCCAAACTCTCATGCTTCTCCATTAGGGAAAGGGTTTATTTTAAGCTTATAAATATAAACAATTACATGAAAGCATTTTGCGCTCATGCATTCATGTCAAGAACAGGACATTTTGTTTCTCCTTTTTCCAGTTCCTCTCCCGTCAGTCCAATGGGGCAGCGCTTCTCAAATTGTGGTCTGTCTGTCTGGTCCACCTTCCTCGGAAGCACCTGCGAGCTTGTTAAACATGCTGACTGCTGGGTCACACCAAGTCAGAAATGGGGGGGCGGGGAGGGTCAGGAATCTATTTTGAAAAACTTTCTAGAAGATTGTTTGGACCCTCAAGTTTAAAAAATCCCTGCGCTAGGAATGGAAGTTCGAGGAGCTAACTCATTTGGGCAAAGGCTAAGAGGCAGACAAGTAAGGCCATGGATTTGCCCAAGGCCAACGCAGATAAGTGCTTTAACAGCTGGCTCTCTAAAAGAAAGCCCTGGTTTACAGCATTTGCCCTTCCTGTTGTGTGAATACGCTCCCCGTTGCCACTTTCAGGCTACCAGTGACCTAACCCTAATGCGCGCTGAGCAGAAGCGTCGCCGGCAGTGCGCTCTTCCGTGGCATTTCCTCCATACGGAGGAGATGGATGTAAATAATTGCAAGGTCGTAACTGAGAGCAAAAGGTAAGAAAATAATTAGGAAGTGACATGTTCTGAGTATTTTTCACCTTCGTCTTTGTTATATTTTTATTGTGCTGCAATTTAAATTTCCTTTTTTCTTTTTTTTGCAATTTAAATTGTAGCTAGGACTCTTTAACAAATGGCTTGCACATTTAATGACTGGCTCCCAGACACCAGCATAACATGTTCCACAGCCATTCCTGAAAGACACGCAACCCGCCGTTGGCCTGTGGACCCGTCACGGCACATGAGTAATCTCAGAGAAGCTGTCATCTGCCCGGTGACAAAAGGAGCAACGTGTGGGGAGGGTGGAGGATGGGCTGTTTAGGGAGGGATTTTGCCCGTAGCCAACATCCATGAATTGCTATTGCTTTGTTCACTCCACTGGGGCTAATGTGGCCACACAGAGCCCACTAGGCAGCTACTTTAGCCTCGTTCAGAGGCCTGCCCTAGACCCTGAGCTAAGAAAAGAGGGCCACAGGGGCGCCTGGGTGGCTCAGTCGTTAAGCATCTGCCTTCGGCTCAGGTCATGATCCTGGGGTCCTGGGATCGAGTCCCACATCAGGCTCCCTGCTCGGCAGGAAGCCTGCCTCTCCCTCTCCCACTCCCCCTGCTTGTGTTCCTGCTCTAGCTATCTCTCTCTCTGTCAAATAAATAAATAAAATCTTTAAAAAAAAAAAAAGAAAGAAAAGAGGGCCACAGGTGGTTGGCCTTGCAGCCCACAGGCAAAGTGTCCTCTACATCTTGTACTCTCGCCCAGGATATCCTGAGTGTCAAACACAGACAACCTGCACCATTTGGGAAGGAGGAGAGGGAGTGTGCTTAGAATGCAGAGTCCGGGGCCCTGCCCCAAACCTCCTGAATCAGCATCACAAGGAACCAGCCTCAGAATTCGCTTCTTTACAAACTCACCAAGCAATTCCAATAAGCACTACAATTTTAGAACTCCTGGGTTGCAGCCGTTGTAAAGATAAGGACGCATACCTCCGAGAGTCCATGAAGACTCTCCAAGGCATGTAGAGGCACAAATAGTGTTAAAGGAATCGATTTCCAGATTCTCCACTTCCATATGTTTTCAGATTTCCTAAAATCCATCTGTCTGAGGAAGAGGCAACATGCAGAATCTCCTTTCCTGCCCGCCCCTTTCCTGAGCGCCTATCTCTCCCCTTGACAGGCAAGAGAAAATCCTACTTCTCATCCATCCCAAGATTTACTACAGGCACTGGCCCCAGGGTAGAAAAAACTCCCTAGAGACAAACAGAGGGGCAATTCAAATTACTAGTGCTGAGGGCCAGTCAAGTGGTTTCTGATGCTTTGCTCACAGCAAAATTGAAATTGGGGCTCCTTCCTGGCTGCCTCAGTCAGTAGAGCACGCGACTCTTTTTTTTTTTTTTTTAAAGATTTTATTTATTTATTTGAGACAGAGAGAATGAGAGAGAGAGAGAGCACATGAGAGGGGGGAGGGTCAGAGGGAGAAGCAGACTCCCCGCTGAGCAGGGAGCCCGATGCGGGACTCGATCCCGGGACTCCGGGATCATGACCTGAGCTGAAGGCAGTCGCTCAACCAACTGAGCCACCCAGGCGCCCGAGCACGCGACTCTTGATCTCAGGGTTGTGAGTTCAAGCCCACGCTGGGTGTGGAGCTTACTTTAAAAAAATAACTTTGATAATAGATCACTGCGTTCTTTATATATACTTGGAAAGGGTTCAAAAAATCGAGTGGCATTGCTCTAGCAAAATTGTCACCTACTTAAAATTGTGAATAAGGTTCCTCAATGCTTATATCTATAAAAGGAAAGAAAAATAGGAAGAAAATTGAGGCTGAACCCTGTCTCCTTTTAGCAGTAAGAAATAGTCATCCACAGGGGCGCCTGGGTGGCTCAGCTCGGTTGAGCATGTGCCTTTGGCTCAGTTCATGATCCCAGGGTCCTGGGATCGGGCCCTGTGTGGGGCTCCCCGCTCAGCAGGGAGTCTGCTTCTCCAGCTCCCTCTGCCCCACCCCGCTTGTGCTCTCTCTCTCAAGTAAATAGAGAAAATCTTTTTTTTTAAGATTTTATTTATTTATTTGACAGAGAGTGAGAGAGCACAAGCAGCGGAAGCAGCAGGCAGAGGGAGAGGGAGAAGCAGGCTCCCCGCCGAGCAGAGAGCCCGATGCGGGGCTCGATCCCAGGACCCTGGGATCATGACCTGAGCCGAAGGCAGACGCTTAACCGACTGAGCCACCCAGGCGCCCTAATAGATAAAATCTTAAAAAAAAATTTTAAAAGAGTCATCCACAGAAACATGAACTAATTTAAATGTGGTCCCATACACCTCATTTAGAGCTGTACTTCCAATACAAATTTACTTCTCATGTTTAATAATTATTGATTAAAATTGATCAAGTGTGCAGCAACATAACTGTAAGACTAACTTGATTCAGAAGAGAAGTGTTAAACATTTAGAGCATTATGGTCACAGGAAATGAAAAATACAAGTTTAACATGTGTGTATATATATGTGCTGCAAGAAGTATGATAGGATGATCAAAATAAACTGAAAATGCAGATAGTACCAAGCCCTATATATACGTTTTTTCCTATACACACATACCTATGATAAAGTAAAATTTATTAATTAGACTCAGTAAGAGATTAAGAGCAATAACTAATAAACTAGAACAATTATAACAATATACCGTAATAGAAGTTATGTGAATGCGGTCTCTCTCGAATTATCTGACTGTATTGTACTCACCCTTCTTGTGAGGATGGGAGATGATAAAATGCCTACGGGATGAGATGCAGTCAGGGGAAGGACGTCAGCGTGGTGACGTAGCGTTAGGCTACTAGTGACCTTCCGACGACGTGTCAGACAGAGGAGCATCTGCTTCTGGACCTCGGTTGACCGCGGGTAACTGAAACCACAGATAACGGGGGACTACTGTGTATATTCAAGGAGAAAAGAGAACCAACAGTTTTCAACTGCTAGAGAAGCTTGTCTATGTGTTTTTGAAAGAAATGGTGGTTTTGAAAGAAACAAATTGTTATGGTATGAATCTTATGGTATATGAAATGTATCTTAATAAAGCTGTTATTAAAAAAGAAAAAAAATGGAGTGGGATGGGATGTACGATATTTTGGAATAACTACTAACTGCCCCCCATTCCTAAAACTGAATTTCTGGGGGCGCCTGGGGGGGCTCAGTCGGTTAAGAGTCCAACTCTTGATTTCAGCTCAGGTCTTGATCTCAGGGTCGTGAGTTCAAGCCCTGTGCTGGGCATGGAGCCTACTTAAAGAAAATAAAATAAATGAAATTGAATTTCTGAAAAATATATATTGGATGACAAAGTACTGCAACATTTAAATCAATTCCTCTGCTTTCAAATGGACTAAGTTTTGTTTTTTTTTTAATAGAAAAGTTCCAAGGATTTCTTTACCATGATGGTGCATACCAGGAAAGAGCATATATTCTGGGTCTGCCATTAGCTTTATGACTGAGCAAGGAGCTTCCTCCCTCCCCGGACCTCAGTTTCCCTATCAGCAAAAGAAGGGATTGGACACAATGATATTTCAAGTCCTTCCAGCTCTAACTGGTGATTACACCACCTAGTTCACCTAGTTGGTTGTTTACCCTTCAGCAATCAGGTCTTCAGGCCATTGTACCATTTCAGTTCACCTCCACTAGAGGGTAGCCAGAGAAAGGAGATGAGGCTCCAAACAGTTACTTGTATTCTTTGTATTTAGTCCTGACCCCACCCCCCCCAAAAAGTGGGCAGAAAAAATTGATGTTACATAGACAAGAACAAAATAGAGATTTCTGTTGGTTTCATTTATTTTAGCTGTTGTGCTCCCATATTACACGAAGAAATTATGAGAGAGATGTTTTACATAATGTTCTTTTTATTCAATTTAAGGAAATCAAGAAGATACCTGATTGCCAGGGCGCCCGGTTGGCTCAGTCGGTGGAGCACGCATCTCTTGATCTCGGGGTTGTGAGTTCGAGCCCCACGTTGGGTGTAGAGGTTACTTAAAAATAAACTCTTTAGAAGAAAATATATATATATACTTGATTGATAATGCCATGTCCAGACAGTCTGTCCCCAGCTAAAAATTTCAATCTTCACTAAATCAATCCTTCACATTCTTTTTACTGGGATTTCCAATTGAAAATTTTGATCAGGAACTTCCACTGATTTCCATTTGTTTACCACAAGAAGTCTCAGCTCTCTAGACCACTTTCTAATCAACCTTCTTTCCCATTACTCCCCAGAAATTATCCTGGCCCCTCGAGATGCACCTTTCCATAAAAATCTCACAAACATTGTTTTGGTGTTGGCAGGGCTGACCCCGCTGTGGTGCAATAGAAAGAGCCACAAACGGGGGCGCCTGGGTGTCTCAGTTGCTTAAGCGGCTGACTCTTGGTTTCAGCTCAGGTCATGATCTCAGGGTTGTGAGATCGAGCCCCCGAGTTGGGCTCCCCGCTCAGCAGTGAGTCGGCTTCTCTCCCTCTCTCCCTCTCCTTCTGCCCCTCCCTCACCTCTCCCTCTCTCCCTCCCTCTCTCTCTCTAATAAATAAATCATTTTTTTTAAAGATTTTATTCATTTACTTGACAGAGAGAGAGGGAACACAAGCAGGTGGAGTGGGAGAGGGAGAAGCAGGCTTCCCGCCGAGCAGGGAGCCCGATGCGGGGCTCGATCCCAGGACCCTGGGATCATGACCTGAGCCGAAGGCAGACACTTAACGACTGAGCCACCCAGGTGCCCCAATAAATAAATCATTAAAAAAAAAAAGAGGGGCTCTTGGGTGGCTCAGATTGTTAAGCATCTGCCTTCGGCTAGGGTCACGATCGGGTCCTGGGATCGAGTCCCACATCGGGCTCCCAGCCGGCTCAGCAGGGAGCCTGCTTCTCCCTCTCCCTCTGCCTCTCCCCCTGCTTGTGTGCTCTCTCTCTCTCTCTCTCAAATGAATAAATAAAATCTTAAAAGAAAGAAAGAAAGAGAAAAAAGGGTTGCAAACTGGACTCACAGAGCTCCTTGGGGAAATGGCTGATTTCAGGACAGGCAAGGGAGGCACAAGATAAGCCTGGAATATACTGTTATGCCAGAAATTAAGGAAGTGCTCAAAATAAATGACTGGGGTATGACACAAGGACAGGAACCAGCTTGACAGGGCCACCGGCCAAATCTGTAACAAACTGCGGATCAAAATAATTCAGCACAGTAGTAAATTATGAAACATTGAAAAAACAGAATGCCATGGGGCGCCTGGGTGGCTCAGTCGTTAAGCGTCTGCCTTCGGCTCAGGTCATGATCCCGGGGTCCTGGGGTCGAGCCCCGCATCGGGCTCCCTGCTCCGCGGGAGGCCTGCTTCTCCCTCTCCCACTCCCCCTGCTTGTGTTCCCTCTCTCGCTGTGTCTCTCTCTCTCTCTGTCAAATAAATAAAATCTTTAAAAAAAAAAAAAAGAAAAAACAGAATGCCATGAGTCCATACCAAGAAGCAACGGACTAGAATAACTAAATAAAATGGACGAGGAGGGAGGGCTCATATTTACTGTGCACACAGCCGGCAAAGTGAAGGCGTGCCGGAGTTGGAAAATCAGCATTTTGCAACCATCACGTTAAATATTAGTCAGACAAGGGTCATCAATGGCTTTCGATTAGGAGTAGGATATTTTCACTGTCTTATTAAAGTATTACCCCACAAAGTACTTGTTCACTGCACAGTAAAAACATAATTGTACAGGGAAGAAATTGGACAAGATCTTCACCACGTGATCAAAATTATCATGTGGGATAATGTGTCTGCAGACCTGAGACCCCGGGAAGGACCCAGCATTACCTCCACAGTATTGCAGCTGAGAATGCATCACCTGAATTCATCACGAGGAAACTTCAACCAAACCCCAAATAAGGAATGTTCTATTGAAGAAAAAAAGAAAGAAAAAAAAAGATGGGCACGAGGACAGTATTCTTCCAAAATGTCGTCATGTGGTGCCTGGCTGGCCCAGTTGGTAGAGCGTGTGACTCTTGATCTCGGGGTCGTGAATTCGAGCCCCACATTGGGGGTAGAGATGCCTTAAAAGAATAAAAAAATCTTTAAAAAATGTCAGTGTCATAAAAGCAAAGTCTGTGGAAATGTTTCCAGATTAAAGGAGATTAAAGAGACATGACAATCAAATGCATCCCTGATCCTGGACTGGAACCTGTATGGGAGGGTGGATAATGCTAGAAAGAACATTACTGGATCAATTGACAAAACTAGAATATGATGACAGATTACATAAACTTGTATCAATATTAACTTTAATGAAGTTGACTACTGTGGTCAAGTAAAGGAATATCCCTATCCTTTTTTTGAAAAAAAGATTTATTTATTTGAGAGAGAGAGAGCAGAGCGGAGAGGCAGAGGGAGAGGGAGAGAGAATCTCAAGCAGACAACGAGCTAAGCACGGAGTCTGACACGGGGCTCCATCTCACGAGCCTGACATCATGACCTGAGCTGAAACCAAGAGCTGGACGCTTAACCGGCTGTGCCATCCAGGCGCTCGAAGAATATCCCTCTTCTTATGAAATAAACACTGAAGTATTTAGGGGTAATAGGTCATAAATTATGTAACTTATTCTCAAATGGCTCAGAAAAAAAATGAGTATGTAGGCACAGAAAGAGAGCAGGTGCAAATGAGCTATAACAACAGTAATAGGTGTTTTCTGTACCCTTCTTATTTTTGCAAATTTTCTATAATTTTGAAATTATTTCTAAATTTCAAAGCTTAAAATAGAGGATGTGGTTGCAAATCCTGACCACGCCCCTTAGATCTCTCTGACCACAGACAACATATGTGAATTCTCAGAAGAGGCAGTTACCAATCACTGAGCCCTTAACCATGGGTCAGGCACCATGGTGAGGATTATCTCAATCCTTAAAAGAGTACTTCAAGAGAAGCTCTATCTTGGTTGTATGGATTAGGAAACTGAGGCTCAGAGAAGTTAAGCAGCTTATGCAAAATCACCCAGTTATTAAGTGGCAGGGTTGAGATTTGAACCCAGGTCTGAAACTAATACCCCATTTCCAAAGGAGATAATTGTACTTAGTCATACTTTGTTTTACATGGTAACTCTGCTGTTCTAAAATATTATTTAATTAATTTATTTAACATGGTAATCCTTTCTTTTCTGTCTTCCCCCACTGCCCACCAGGGCAGAGATCTTTGTTTTGTTGGACGATATATTCCCAAGCATCTGGAATAATGTCTGGCACAGTAAGCGCTCAGTTAATGTTTTTCATGAAGACTTATACCTTAGCAGTGTTGGGAAGATTAAATAAGATGATGTAAATAATACTTGATATCCCTTGCTGTAACTTTTTAAAAAGATTTTTATTTATTCTTAGAGACAGAGAGAACAAGTGGGGGGAGGAGGAGAGGGAGAGGAACAAGCAGACTCCGCACTGAGCGCAGAGCCTGACGTGGGGCTCGATCCCACGATCCTCCCAAGGTCACGACCTGAGCCAAAACCAAGAGTCAGAAGTTTAACCGACTGAGCCCCTGCTGTAACTTTTGAACGAGTTTGTAGCTTTCCAGCAGAGACCCCTATCAGTGGTATCAAAGTTTGGGGAGTGATGAAATGTCTCCTCCTCACAGAACAGAGGTGGAAAGTCCTCTACCTCGCGTGCTTACGATCAGTTGGACAACAGCCAGGCCATAGGCACACTCTGCTCACATCTACGAAACATCTTAAAGGCAATCAGTTACTGGAAAGTTTTTTTACCACTTAAGACAGGATTTTAAAATATGGGTAGTTTCCAATCTTTTCTGGCTCCTGGACACTGGCAAGGAAACTCTTCATTTCCCAAAGGAGACCGATTTCCCATGCCATTGGAAATGAAAATCTGATGGTAATATCTCTGTTCTAGGAGCCCAAAGAAAAGCTAAAAAATATCGGGGGGTTGGCAGGAGGAGGAAACTCAAGTCCAGACCAAACAGCATGGAGGTCTCAGGCATGTTCTTGGTACATTGTGCTGGTTGCCCCCTTAAGGAGGAAAGAAACCGAAAGAATGAGAAAAAAAGATGTCAGCCAAACAAGAGGAAGAGGTAGTCTGTGACTGTCATGAGAACATGGTCAGGTTTTGCTAACCACTTAATCCCGGCCCCTAGCCCAGTGCCTGGCATATAGTAGGTACTCAGTAAATATTCATAAACGGATGGACTGTCTGCTTTTGCTTCAGGAGCAGCCCTGCAAATCTCAGATACTTACGACCAATCTTGCTCTCTTGCCTGTGGTTCTGTGGGCTGGCTGTGGGTCTACTTGGCTCAGTGAGCCTGGCTTCCTAGGCTCGAGGGCAGGTCTGCTCCTTGATTGAGGACCCACACCAAAGAGGAACAGCTACCAGTACCATACTCATCTTCTAGTGGACGGCAAGAGCGCGAGAATGAAGCCAAAATACAAGAATCCAGGGGCGCCTGGGTGGCTCAGTTGTTAAGCGTCTGCCTTCGGCTCAGGTCATGATCCCAGGGTCCTGGGATCGAGCCCCGCATCAGCCTGCTTCTCCCTCTCCCTCTGCCGCTCCCCCTGCTCGTGCTCTCTCTCTCTCTGTCAAATAAATAAATAAAATCCTTAAAAAAAAAAGAAATTTAAAAAAATCCTAAAGAGTGAGGAAAAGGAAAAAGGAAAAAAAAAATTCTCCTTGTGATGAGAACTCATAGGATTTACTCCCTTAAGAATTTTCCTATATCTCACACAGCAGTACATTACATCCCTAGTACTTATTTATGTTATAACTGGAAGTTTGTACCTTTTGACCACCTTCCTTCAATTCCTCCTCACCCTTGCCCCCTCCTGTAATTACAAATCTGATCTCTCTCTCTCTCTCTTTTTTAAAAATAAGCTCTGAGATGAATGTGGGGCTTAAACTCACGACCCCAAGATCAAGAGTTGTGTCTCTACCAACTGAGCCAGTCAGACACCCCTGATCTCTTTTTTAAATTGAAGTATAATTAACACAAAATGCTATGTTAGTTTCAGGAGTACAGTATATTGATTTAACAATTCTATACATTACTCATGTGCTCACCACGATAATTGTAGTCACTATCTGTCAACGTATGGTCACCATACGTTACTACAATATTATTATTATTTTAAGATTTATTTATTTATTTTAGAGAGAGAGGGCGTGAGCAAGGCAGGGGCAGAGGAAGATGGAGAGAGAGAATCTCAAGCAGACTCCGCACTCAGCGTGGAGCCAAATGTGAGACTCTATCTCACGACCCTGAGATCGTGACCTGAGCTGAAATCAAGAGTCAGACACTTAACTGACAGAGCCACCCAGGTGCCCCTATGAGTTTGGGGTTTATTTTGTTTTGTTTTTTGTTTTGTTTTAGATTCCACATGTGAGATCATAAATTATTTGTCTTTCTTTGTCCGACTTATTTCACTAATGCCTTGAGGGCATTAGTGCCCTCAAGGTTTATCCATATCACAAATGGTAGGATTTCTTCATTTCGTATGGCTGAATAATATTCCATTGTATATATACCACAACTTCTTTACTCCAAATAAATGCCAAGTTGTTAAATAGAATGAACCTTATTCTCAGTTACCCCCTCCCCCTGTCCCCGGACCCCTACACAGTCAGACAGAGATGTTCTGTGAAGAACCTATGGCTCAGATATGGGGAGAAATTGAATGCCTACCTAACAGAGAAGCAAAACTACACCCTTTTGTACTTTTCACATTTTTCTACAGAAATATTCCAAAGTAGAGGTGTATGAATGCTGTAAGCATAAAATTTCATTGAAGTCTTGGATTTTACTTTAAAAATCCATGCAGGGGCACCTGGGTGGCTCAGTCGTTACGCGTCTGCCTTTGGCTCAGGTCATGATCCCAGGATCCTGGGATCGAGCCCCGCATCGGGCTCCCTGCTCCGCGGGAAGCCTGCTTCTCCCTCTCCCACTCCCCCTGCTTGTGTTCCCTCTCTCGCTCTGTCTCTCTCTGTCAAATAAATAAATAAAATCTTTTTTAAAAAATCTTAAAAAAAATAAAATAAAAATCCATGCAAATTTTGCTTTTTACTACATAAAATATCCAAGTTTGTTATAACATAAAAATACCATTTGGGATACCTGGCTGGCTCAGTGGAGCATGTGACTCTTGATTTTGGGGTTGTGAGTTCGAGCTCCATGTTGGGTGTAGAGATTACTTAACAACAAAATCTTAAAAAAAAATTTTTTTTAATACCATTTAAAGTTACTAATCATCTAGTAAAAATGTACACTCCAAGAAGATGCATTTTGTTGAAGCTGTTAACCAGATTATAATATTTAGATCTGCCTGGCTAGATTTTTCCACCTCATACAGGAGGGATTTCCAAAACGGATGCCGGAAGGCAGTCAGGGGCTGCTAAGCAAGTGAAAAGCAAACTGTGAGAATCAATCCAAGTGAGGTATAACTCTAAGGGGCTTGGGGGTATTTCTCCAGAAGTTCTGTTGTGGGGGCGCCTGGGTGGCTCAGTGGGTTAAGCATCTGCCTTGAGCTCAGGTCATGATCCCAGGGTCCTGGGATCGAGCCCCGTGTCGGGCTCCCTGCTCAGCGGGGAGCCTGCTTCTCCCTCTGTCTCTGCTCCTCCCCATGCTTGTACTCTCTCTCTCTCTGGCAATCTCTCTCTGTCAAATAAATAAAATATTAAAAAAAAAAAAGTTTTGTTGTGAATGGCAATGAAGGAAGCAGTGAGCTCTTGCTATTCTGTTCTCATGGCCTGACTCAGGATGTCACTCTAAAATCCCATTCCTATGGGGGCGCCTGGGTGGCAAAGTAGGTTGAGTTTCAGACTCTAGGTTTTGGCTTGGGTTGTGATCTCGGGTCATGGGACTGAGCCCCGTGTGGGGCTCTGCGCTCAGCGTGGAGTCTGCTTCAGATTCTCTCTCCCTCTCCCTCTGCCTCTCCCGCTTGTGCTCTCTCTCTCTCTAAAATAAATAAATCTTTAGGGGCGCCTGGGTGGCTCAGTTGGTTGGGCGACTGCCTTCGGCTCAGGTCATGATCCTGGAGTCCCGGGATCGAGTCCCGCATCGGGCTCCCTGCTCGGCGGGGGGTCTGCTTCTCCCTCTGACCCTCCTCCCTCTTGTGCTCTCTGTCTCTCATTCTCTCTGTCTCAAATAAATAAATAAAAAATAAAATAAAATAAATAAATTTTTTAAAGAAACAAAAATATAAAATAAAATAAAATCCCATTCCTGTGGAATCCCCACCCCCACAGAAATCACCCAGTTTGTTTGCACAGTGCAAATGTGTCTGCCTGGTAGGATATAGATTGTCCAATAGGGTTAGAGAAGAGATTTCTTTTTATGGCTACCAGAGCAATTCTTTTTTTTTTTTTAAGATTTTATTTTTAAGTAATCGCTACACCCAACATGGGGCTCCAGTTCAAAACCCTGAGATCAAGAGTTTCAGGCTCCACCCGCCGACCCAGCCAGGTGCTCCTACAAGAATAATTCTTACTCACTATGTAAAAAATCGAAAAGTATAAAGAAGCAGGAAAAATAATAAGCTGATAACCCAGAGCAACACCATTTTGGCATATTTTCTTCCAGATTCTTTTCCTGCCTTTTTTTGTTTGTTTTTACACAATAGAGATCATATGACATATGTACATTTTTATCTTGATTTTGTCACTTCATATTATAGCATTTTCCATGTCCTTAAATATTCCTCTAACGATTCCATTTAATGATTGCACAGACTCCCGATTTCTAGAACTAGATGTTTGAGGTTTAGATTGTTTCCAGTTTTTCAGTTTTTTTTGTTTTTTTTGTTTTTAGATTTTTATTTATTTATTTGAGAGAGAGTACAAGCCAGGGGAGAGGCAGAGGGAGAGGGAGAAGCAGGCTCCCTACTGAGCAGGGAGCTCGACTTGGGGCTTAATCCCAGGACCCTGGGATCATGACCTGAGCTGAAGGCAGACGCTTAAGCGACTGAGCCACCAGGCGCCCCCAGTTTTTCAGTTTTCTAAATAACACTTAGATGAACACGTTTGCGCACAAATTTTTGTCCACAGTACAGAGTGAAATGTCTTAGAATGGGGACTCGATATGCACATTTTTAAGGCTTTTGATACATACAGTCTATCAGTTAGGATTCTTTTTTTTAAGATTTTATTTTTAAGTTATCTCTACATCCAATGTAGATGCTTGAACCCACAACCCACAATGTAGATGCTTGAACCCAAACCCCGAAATCAAGAGTCACACACTCTGCCGACTGAGCCAGCCAGGCGCCCCCAGTCAGTCAAGATTCTTTGTTTGTTTGTTTTGTTTTGTTTTTTATTTGACAGAGAGAGATAGCGACAGCAGGAACACAAGCAGGGGGAGTGGGAGAGGGAGAAGCAGGCTTCCCGCCGAGCAGGGAGCCCGATGTGGGACTCGATCCCGGGACTCCGGGATCATGACCTGAGCCGAAGGCAGACGCCCAACGACTGAGCCACCCAGGCGCCCTCAGTCAAGATTCTTAATCAAGAGCAGTAGATGCTGACTCTGGAAGGTTAAGCAGAAAAGGAGTTTCTAAAGGATATTGAGTTTTTCACAGAATTGTTGGCAGGACTGGATAATCAAGTCTAAACTGCCAGAAACGATGCCCCAAACCAGGTCACCGAACAAGCTTGATGCAAAGGATCATAGCCTAAGTAAATGGCACATCCTAGAGTTGTACATATATGGTGGCTTTGAACCTCACTATAAAAAACCTCACTGCCCTACACGGTCGCCAGCCCCAGAAAAAAGCAGAATCTCTCCTTTCATCATCCATGTCAGCAAAAAGAAAAGCTCCATGCAGAGCCTGGTTTAATTACCACCCTCACCGTCAAATCTAAGTCTCCTGAAAGCAAAGCTGAGGTCACCTGCTTGCAGGCTAACAGCGAGAGACACTGAGAATCTGACACAGGGCTTATAAACTTGGAATTTCCACAAATATAAAAATTGAGGTTGCCAGATAAAATACAGGATACCTGGTTAAGTTCAAATTTCAGATAAACAATGAATAATACTTAATATAAGCCTATCCCAAACATATATGGGACATAATTGCACTTAAAAATTATTTGTTGTTTATCTGAAGTTCAAAGTTAACCAGGTGTCCTATATTTGTATTTGCTAAATCTGGCAACCCTAACAGAAATGCTGTTCAAAAGGTGACGGGCAGCCGTGAATGAGTATTTCAGACAACCACGTTGCTTTACTAAAAAGAAGTGCCGACAATGAATAGGAGTTTCTAACTCACCGACAGTCTCACTTCAAAAATATGTTTGCTAATTTGACAGGCAAGAAATGACATTTAATTATTGTTTTAATTTACCTTTCTGGGATTTTTAGTGGGGCCAAACAACCTCTCAATCCTTCATTATTTTTATCACCCCCTTCACGAACAGATCAGGCTTGCGCTCGTCATTTCTCTGTTGGGGTCTCTCTGTGTTCCTTATCAGACACAGCATCAGCTCTTCATGC
Organism: Neomonachus schauinslandi; assembly: GCF_002201575.2. Taxonomy (NCBI): domain Eukaryota; kingdom Metazoa; phylum Chordata; class Mammalia; order Carnivora; family Phocidae; genus Neomonachus; species Neomonachus schauinslandi. The sequence continues at coordinate 31,071,057 of NC_058419.1, read as the reverse complement.
AATAAGTACATTATTCCTGTGCTTGGCTTATTGTTAATCTTTTAATTCATGATCCTTTTATTTACAGAGGTTTACATGATCAATCTCTTGCTTCCCCGCCCCCATACATAGAACAGTTTTCCCCTTCTAAAGATCAGATAAATATTCACTTAGACCGTCTTCTGGATTTTTTTTTTAAGATTTTATTTATTTATTTGACAGAGAGAGACAGAGCAAGAGAGGGAACACAAGAAGGGGGAGTGGGAGAGGAGAAGCAGGCTTCCCGCGGAGCAGGGAGCCCGATGCGGGGCTCGATCCCAGGACCTGGAACCATGACCTGAGCCGAAGGCAGACGCTTAACGACTGAGCCACCAGGCGCCCCTGTCTTCTGGATTTTTATGGTTTTACTTATTTACTTTTACCCTTTAATGTGCATGAAGTGGGGTGATGATAAAGAGACTTTTTTTCTAAATAGTTAACCAGTGGGGGTGCCTGCTGGCTCAGTCGGTCGGTGGAGTGTGTGACTCTTGATCTCAGGGTCATGAGTTCAAGCCCCATGTTGGGCTTAGAGCTTATTTAAGGAAAAAAAAAAATATATATATATATATAAATATATACATAAATTTAAGAGGCTTCTATATATTAAGAATGACTAATCAAAAAATAAAATAGAAAAAAACATACTCATAATAGGATAAAAGCTATAACTAGCTTTTTGTTAAGCAAATTTAACAAAAGATACGTAGAACATTTCTAGTGAAAATTAGAAGATGACTTTACTAAAGAGAGAGGTACACAATGTTCAATGATGGGAAGACACAGTATCATAAAGAGATCAATTCTCTCCCAAATGATCTATAAATTTAATACAATTCCAATAAAAATCCCTGCAGGTGTGTGTGTGATTGTGTGTGTGTGCGCGCGCCCATGAAATTTGACAAGTTGGTCCTCCAAATTGTATGGAAGAGAAAAGAGTCAATAATTCACACATTCTGAAGAACAAGAAGAGTGAATTTTCCTTACCAGGTATGATGACTTATTATAAAGATATAGCAATGAAGACATGGAACGGAGAAACCAGGACAGACACACTCATATATGGAAACTTGCTACATGACTGAGGTGACTTTATAAATAAGAGGAGAGAGGATGGACTATTGATTAAATGGTTCTGGAAAAATTGGTTGTCCAAATGGAAGACATTGATAGATCACTACCACACACCATGGACAAAAATAAACCCCAGAATAATGAAATACTTACATACGAGAATAGAATGTGAATGTTTTTAGAAGGAAGTCTGATAATAACAGTCATGAGGATGAGGAGAAAAGAGAATTTTCATAAATTGCTAGCTCACAGGAAATGTGAGGATGATCCTGGCTATACAAACTCCAGAAAAACTCTTACATAGGCGCACAAGGAAACATGTATAGGATGGTCATTCCACTGCTCACTTCGGCAGCACATACACTGAAATTGGAACGATACAGAGAAGATTAGCATGGCCCCATGCAAGGATGACACGTAAATTCGTGAAGCATTCCATATTTTATTTTTAACAAATTTGTTTTTAATTTTTTTTGTTTAAAGATTATTTATTTATTTATTTGAGAGTGAGAGAGAGCATGAGCGGGAGGAAGGGCAGAGGGAGAAGGAGAAGCAGACTCCCTGATGAGCAGGGAGCCCGACGTGGGGCTCAATCCCAGAACCCCAAGACCATGACCTAAGCTGAAGGCAGACGCTTAATCTACTAAGCCACCCAGGTGCCCCTAAAGATTTTATTTTTAAGTAATCTCTGCACCCAATGTGGGGCTCGAACTCACATTCCCCAGATTGAGTTGCATGCTTCACTGACTGAGCCAGCCAGGTGCCCCGCGTTCCATATTTTTAAAAAAAGGTCATTCTGGTATCAGTGGTGATGGTGAAAAATTGGAACAAATCTGTGTGTCAGTAGGAGAATGGGTAAATAAACTGTAGCATATTCATACAATGGAATCACTTATAACAGCTCAAAGGAATGAGCTAGATATGCATGTATTAATATGAATAATACTCAAAATCATTACGCTGATGGACATTTGGGCTCTTTCCATATTTTGGCTATTGTGGACATTGCTGCTATAAACATTGGGGTCCCAGATGTCCATCGACAGATGAATGGATAAAGAAGATGTGGTATATGTATACAATGGAATATTACTCAGCCATTGAAAAGAATGAAATCTTGCCATTTGCAACAACATGGATGGAACTAGAGGGTATTACGCTAACGAAATAAGTCAGTCAGAGAAAGACAAATACCATATGATTTCAGTCATATGTGCAATTTAAGAAACAAAAGAGATGAGGGATACCTGGGTGGCTCAGTCGTTAAACATCTGCCTTCGGCTCAGGTCATGATCCCAGGATCCTGGGATCAAGCCCCACGTTGGGCTCCCTGCTCAGCGGGAAGTCTGCTTCTCCCTCTCCCTCTGCCCCCCCAACCCCACTTGTATGTTCTCTCTCTCTCAAATAAATAAATAAAATCTCTAAAAGTAAAAAATAAAAAGAGACAAAACAGATGAACACAGGGGAAGAGAAGGAAAAATAAAATAACAACAGAGAGGGAGGCAAACCATAAGAGATTCTTAAATATAGGAAACAAATTGAAGGTTGCTGGAGGGGAGGTGGGTAGGGGGATGGGGTGACGGGCAGTAAGGAGGGCACTTGATGGAATGAGCACTGAGTGTTATGTGCAAAATAACTAAATTCTACCCTTGAAACTAATAATACACTATATGTTAACGAAACTGAATTTAAATTGAAAAAATTTTTAAAATCATTATGTTAAATTACAAAAGCAATTTGTAGGATGTTGGGGACAATATACCATTTCTGTAAAATTTTTAAATACACAAAACAATACTATATATTGTTAATAGATAAATGCATATGTAGTAAGAGTATCAAAGCTTGCATGGAAGTTGTATACAGAATTTAGATAGTGGTTACTTCTAAGGGAGTGGAGAATAGGACTGAGGAAAGGGAGAGAGGACATTTCAAATATATTAACAATGTTTTATTTCTTGAGAAACTCTGAAATTTTTTTGTAACTATATGACGAGATGGATGTTAATTAAACTTATTGTGGTAATCGTTTTGCAATATAGGTACCTCCAGTCATTGTGCCCTATACCCTAAATTTGTACAGAGATGTATGTCAATTATAGCTCAATAAAACTGGAACGGGGCGCCTGGCTGACTCAGTCGGAGGAGCGTGTGACTCTTGATCTCGGAGTTGCAGGTTCGAGCCCTGTGTTGGGTGTAGAGATGACTTAAAGAAACAAAATCTTTATTAAAAAAAACTGGAAAAAAAATTTTATTTATTTTAAGTTTATTTATTTAAGTCATCTCTACACCCAACACGGGGCTCGAACTCACAACCCCGAGATCAAGAGTCACATGCTCTTCTGACTGGAGCCAGCCAGGTGCCCCATGGAACAAAGATTTTAAAGAAAAAAGAAAAACTCTGAAGCCCATGTGGCAAAATATTAGGATTTGTCATGTCTGAGCCGTGGTTAAACAGGTGTTTATGTTATTCCTTTCTATGTGTTTTGAAATATTTCATAAATTCAAACCCTTTTCTTTTTTTTAAAGAATCAACAAGACTAGGTGAGTGCGGGTGTGAAGTCAAGAAAGGAGTCAAAGATGACTCAGGTTTCATGCCTGGTGATGATGCTATTGACAGAAAACGAGAAGCTAGGGAAGCTGGCTTTGTCGAAGATAAGGAGCTATATTTCTGGCGTGTTCGGCTTAAAGACACAGCAGAACATCCAGCTATGAAACACAGATTAGGATGTGAGCAGCCAGAGGTCAGGACAGGAAACTGGTCTGCAAACAGGGACTGGCAAAGCAGGACATTGGCCCCAGGGCCCCACCCTCTCATAGCACAGGGAGCAGGCCGCCCCAGTCTTTTTCTTTTCTTTTTTCATAGGACCCTTTAATGGAGAAGAGAGTCAAGAGGGAGAGAACAAGAAACAATGCAAAGCCAGACAGTGAGGACTGGGGAACGGTTACTGAATATGGTGAACCCTTGCAGGCCAGACTACGGAGCAGGGATGAGAGTCCAGGCGGCAGGCAGCTAAGGAATGAGTGGCAAAGGAAGGGGAAGCAGAGGGAGCCCATTCATTTTAGACATCGGCAAGGAAATGGAGGGGAGATGCTCTGTGTCCGGACACCATTTGGGCTGCTATAACCAAATACCACAGACTGGGTGGCTCATAAACAACAGAAATTTGTTGCTCACAGTTTTGCGGGCTGGAAGTCCAAGATCAAGGTGCCAGTCAGCATGGGTGGGTGAGGGCCCTCTCCTGGGTAGCCGACTTCTCACTGTATGGAAGAAGGGGCTAGGGAGCTCTGTGGGGGTCTCTTTTTATAAGACACTAATCCCGGGCGCCTGGGTGGCTCATTACGTTAAGCATCTGCCTTCGGCTCAGGTCGTGATCCCGGGGTCCTGGGATTGAGCCCCACATCGGGCTCCCTGCTCAGCGGGGAGTCAGCTTCTCCCTCTCCCTCTGCCTCTTGCCCTGCTTGTGCTCTCTCTCACTATCTCTGTCTGTCTCGTTCTCTCAAAAAAATAAAATCTTAAAAAGGAAAAAAAAAAGAAATACGAGCACTAATCCCGTCTGTGAGGGCTCCAGTCTCATGACCTAACCACTCCCCAAAAGCCCCACATTCTAATACCATCACATTGAACATTAAGATTTCAACACATAAATTTTGGGGGACACAAACATTCAGACCATAGCAATATGTATACATAATGGAATATATTTTAATCTCTCACAATACTAATTAAGACTATTCAAAATCTGCCACAGTGAACAAATATGTACAAATATATGTACACATATGATACACACATAAGATAGGTAGGTATATTTTATATCTGTGTAATTTTTTAGCTTGCACAGGGAAGGTATGAGGAAAGAATTTAACATTTAAAATGATCCCAGCCCCGAAATTCCAAATGAACTACTATTTAAAATTGTAGTAAAAGAAAATTTTCGGGGGCACCTGGCTGGCTCAGTCAGTGAAGCATATGACTCTTGATCTCGGGGTTGTGAGTTCGAGCCCCACGTTGGGTGTAGAGATTACATAAACAAACTTTTTTTAAAAAGTGTTAAAAAAAAAAAAGAAAGTTCCAGAAAGCTTTTCTTTTTTTTTTTTTTAAAGATTTTATTTATTCATTTGAGACACAGAGATAGAGAGAGAAAGCATGAGCAGTGGGAGAGGCAGAGGGAGAGGGAGAAGCAGACTCCCCACTGAGCCCGACATGGGACTCGATCCCAGGACCCCGGGATCATGACCTGAGCTGAAGGCAGATGCTTAACCATCTGAGCCACCCAGGTGCCCCCAGAAAGCTTTTCACATGGAGTACTCTGAGGAGGACAAGGAGTCAAAAATACACTGACTGTAGATATTTTTAGCCATTTCAAGGGAAATATGAAGCCAAAGTCAATAACCATTAAGGATTAGATACAAAAAATAAATCTTCCCAGAGGGAAAAATTGAAAATTGCTCACTAACTACTAGTGGAAAAGCAATACAATGGCAGAGCACTTGGTGTGGAAAGATTCGGGCTGTCTTACATTAACAAATCAGAAGAGGGGCACCTCGCTGGCTCAGTCCATGGAGCCTGCAACTCTTGATCTCAGGGTCGTGAGTTGGAGCCCCGTGTTGGGTATGAAGCCTACCTAAAATCTAAAAATATATATGTATTTTTTAAAATCAGGAGAAGAAGAGCACACGACCATACGAAGTCACCAAGCTGGAGGAAATCCAGAAAATTAAATAAAGGACCAAGGAGATGGAGTAGTTTTTCTTTTTTTTTTTAAACTTTATTTATTTATTTATAAAGATTTTATTAATTTATTTGAGAAAGTGAGTGAACGAGAGAGCATGAGCAGGGGGATGAGCAGATGGAGAGGGAGAAGCAGACTCCGCCCTGAGCAGGGAGCCCGACTTGGGGCTCGATCCCAGGACCCTGGGATCATGACCTGAGCCGAAGGCAGACACTTAACCGACTGAGCCACCCAGGTGCCCCAAGACTTTCTTTATTTATTCGAGAGAGAGATAGCAAGAGAGAGCACACGAGTGGGGGGAGCTGCAGTGTGAAAGGGAGAAGCAGGCCCCCAACTGAGCAAGGAACTAGACTCAGGGCTCGATCCCAGGACCCCGGGATCATGACCTGCGCAGAAGGCAGACGTTTAACTGACTGAACCACCCAGGTGCTCCTGGAGTAGTTTCTACAATAGAGCAAACATCATCTCCCACACGTATGTGAACAAGGGACCCTCTTAAATATCACGTGTGGCTGGGACTCCACCAGGAGCTCAAGATATAATACTCACTTGAATTAAAGTAGACAACCAAACAACAAAAATGTTTTCTGGCAAATTAATTGCTACAAGAAAGGATTATAATTTGATTCGCATGCTTTAGAAATTTTGTAAGACGGCAAAATACCAATGACAGCACGTTAGGAAGATTAAATTATTTTCATTTTATTTATTTATTTTTAAGGATTTTATTATTTTGGGGGACCTGGGTGGCTCAGTCAGTTGATTTCAGCTCAGGTCATGATCTCAAGGTCCTGGGGTAGAGCCCCGAGACGGGCTGCATGCTCAGTGGGGAGTCTGCTTCAAGATTCTCTCTCCCCCCGCCCCTCCCCCACTCACTCACACACTCTCTCTCTATAATAAATAAATAAATGTTTTTTAAAAAGATTTTATTATTTTTTTAATCTCCACACCGAACATGGGGCTCAAACTCACAACCCCAGATCAAAAGTCACACGCTCCACCAACTAAGCCAGTCAGGTGCCCCTATTTTTATTTTATTAAGAACAAAATATATTAAGCTCAGATATTTTTATTTTTAAGTTTTGTTATAAAATGTGACAAATAAAAACTAATGTTAAAAATGTTTAAATTAAAAAGTTTTTTAATTAAAAATAAAATTTAAGTCTTGTTTAAAAACAAGAACAGTGTGGGTTGCCTGGCTGGCTCAGTCGGTGGAAGGTGCAACTCTTGGTCTTGGGGTTGTAAGTTCGAGGCGCACGCTGGGTATAGAGATTACTTTAAAATCTTAAGGGGCACCTGGGTAGTGGAGTAGGTTGAGCATCTGACTCTTGGTTTCAGCTCAGGTCCTGATCTCAGGGTTGTGGAATTAAGCCCCACATCTAGCCTCACATCGGGCTCCGCACTCAGTGTGGAGTCTGCTTGGGTTTCTCGCTCCTTCCCCCCTTTGCTCCTCCCCTCCCCAAAATAAATAAATAAATCTTTAATAAAACAAAACAAAACAAGAACAGTGCATTTGTGTTTCTTTTTTTGTTTTATTTAAATTCAAGTTAGTTAACATATAGTGTATTATTAATTTCATGGGTAGAATTTTGTGATTCATCAGTTGCTTATCACACTCAGTGCTCATTCCATCAAATGCCCATCACCCAGTTATCCCATCCCCCCACCCACCACCCCTCCGGCAACCCTCAGTTTGTTCTCTGTAGTTAAGAGTCTCACATTTGAGGGCGCCAGGGTGGCTCAGTTGGTTGGGCGACTGCCTTCGGCTCAGGTCATGATCCCGGAGTCCCGGGATCGAGTCCCGCATCGGGCTCCCTGCTCGGCGGGGAGTCTGCTTCTCCCTCTGACCCTCCCCCCTCTCATGCTTTCTCTATCTCATTCTCTCTCTCAAATAAATAAATAAATAAATAAATAAAGAGTCTCACATTTGTGTCTTTCTATCACATACTTTCTTCATATTATGAACAATGTCTGCTGGATAGGAATTTTATATCATTTAGCCATTCAACAAATATTTATTGAGCACCTACCATGTGTCAAGGACTGTTCTAAGTACTATGGATACAGTGATGAATAAAACAGGCAAAAAACTGCTTGCACAGGGCTTATAATCTACTGGGGAGAGACAAACACTAAAAAAATATTTAGGTAATAAGTGCTTTAGGGAGAAAATAAAACAGGGAAGTGAAAAAAAATGAGGAGTCTGGGGGGTGGGGGTGGGTTGCAATTTTAAATAGGCTGTTCAGGGAAGGCATCACTGAGAAGGTGGCATTTGAGCAAAGCTGGACGGGGTCGGGGGGGAGAGAAGGAGCCACGTGGATGTCTGGGGTAACAGCATCCCAGACAGAGGGGACAGCAAGTGCAAATGCCTTGAGGCTGAAGCTTGCCTGGTGTGTCTGAGAAAAGGCCAGGAAGCCGGTAGGCTTGGTGTGAGCTGCCCAGGGGGAGAGTACAGAGGAGGGCCGGGAGGTCACTGGAGGGTGCAAACTGTTGTAAGAACTTTAGCTTTGGGGCGCCTGGGTGGCTCAGTCTGTTGGGCGTCTGCCTCGGCTCGGGTCGTGATCTTAGGGTCCTGGGATCAAGCACCACGTCGGGCTCCCCGCTCAGTGGAGAGCCTGCTTCTCCCTCACCCTGTCCCTCTGTGCTCTCTCTTTCTCTCTCTCTCTCAAATAAATACATTAAAAAAAAAAATCTAAAAAAAAAAAGAACTTTTGAGCAGACCTGCTGTAATCTGACTTTCATATTACAGTGGACCCTCCAACAACATGGGTTTGAACTGCACGGGTCCACTTATACACAGATTTTTTGCAATAAACACAGTACAGTACTGTAAATGTATCGTCACTTCCTTATGACTTTCTTAACATTTCCTTTTTCTGTAGCTTACTTTATTGTAAGAAGACAGTATATAATACGTATCACATACACAGTGTGGGTTGCTGTGATAGGTAAGGCTTGTGGTCAACAGTAGGCTATTGGTAGTTAAGTTGTGGGGGAGTCAAATTTATACGTGGTTTTTCAACTTTGTGAGGGTCAGCAGCCCTGACCTCCAAGTTGTTCCAGGGTCAACTGTAACGGGGCCACCCTGGCTGCAGTGTTGTGAACAAACTGAAGGAGCCAAGGTTACAAGCAAGGAGACCGTTCAGGAGGCTGATGCATTACCTAGGAAGACATGATGGTGCTTTATTTTATTTTATTTATTTATTTGAGACAGAGAGAGAGAGCACACACGAGAGGGGGTGGAGGGCAGAGGGAGAGGAAGAAGCAGGCTCCCTGCTGAGCAGGGAACCCAACACAGGGTTCAATTCCAGGACGCTAGAATCATGACCTGAACCAAAGGCAGACGCTTAACAGACTGAGCCACCCAGGCGCCCCCCCCTTTTTTTTTTTTACTTTTTAAAAAGATTTATTTATTTATTTGGGAGAGAGTGAGAGCGAGAGGATAGGGACAGAGGGAAAGAATTCCAGACTCCCCGCTGAGTTTGGAGCCCTTCCGGGGCTCAACCCCACGACCCTGAGATCACGACCTGAGCCAAAATCAAGAGCCGGACAGCCAACGGACTGAGCCACCCAGGTGCCCCCTTTTTTTTTTTTTTACTTTTTGATCGTGGCTAGTAGATTTTTTTTTAAGATTCTTTTTTGTTTTTGTTCTTTTGTTTTTTAAAGACTTTGTTTTTAAGTAATCTCCACACCCAATGTCAGGCTCAAACTTACAACCCTGAGATCATGAGTCACATGCTCTACCGACTGAGCCAGCCAGGTGCCCCTTGGCTAATAGGAGATTTTAAATGATATATGTGGCTCACGTTATATTTCTATTACACAGCGCTGGTACAGATGGTATATAAAGTCATGAGCACCGAATAAGATGGATCCTCAAGGCTAGAGGACTAGCTAGAGAAGAGGTCCAAAGACTGAGCCTTCAGGCATGCCAACATTGACACACATATCTATGTCTCTGTGGGTGTATTTATATAAATACATACATGGTATATAAATATATAGTATATATATACACACATTCACCTTTTTTGAGCTATAATTGTAAACAATAAAGCACATTACATATATATATACGAATATATATGTATATACATGTAACCGTCCTCTCTCTATATTTTGTTTTAATTATAGCTTAATCTGAAGGAGCCATTTTGAATAGATTCATTGGAGAAAAGGGAGGAACGCAAACATCCTGTTTTACGACACATAGGTACTCTTTAATTCAGCTGCTTCAGAAATCATTACTATTTCACTCTAGATAATTCACCTTTGAGTTTGTTTACATTCATTTGTAATTACTATAACTCTGTCTCGGTGAGACTCAGATCCTACGAGCCCCAGAAGACTCTGGTTTGGGTTTATTTTGTTTGTTTGCTCATAACTTTTCTCTCAACCTCGGTATCCCTGGGTAGTGAGGAGAATGAGTTTATACTGCACAAGGCTACTTGGGTCCAGCTGAACAGACTGTCCCTGAGTATCTCCAGGGGAGTGCCATTCACATAATTCAGGATGTGATGGGTGCTCTCTAGAATTGCTTGGTACGACAGCCCAGGTGGTGCATGTATTTAATAAGTATTTTTTTTTTAAGATTTTATTTATTTATCTGAGAGAGAGAGTGAGGGAGACAGAGCACGAGAGGCGGGGAGGGTCAGAGGGAGAAGCAGACTCCCCGCTGAGCAGGGAGCCAATGTGGGACTCGATCCCAGGACCCTGGGATCATGACCTGAGCTGAAGGCAGACTCCCAACCGACTGAGCCACCCAGGCGTCCCTTAACCAACTGAGCCACCCAGGCGCCCTTTTTTTTTTTTTTAAAGATTTTATCCCAGGCGTCCCTTAATAAGTATTTCTGAATGTCACAGAAACAGCACTCACTTAGGAGGATGATATGGTTCAGTACAATGTTTAGTTGGTCAATGCTGCCTACGCATTAATGCCCTGACTATCATGTTTTCCTTCTCCTGGTGATCTATGAACTTTCTGTGGTTTCTGGGCACAGCAAGCCATTTTGAAAAGGCAGATTATTGGGCGCATGGGTGGCTCAGTCGTTAAGTGTCTGCCTTCGGCTCAGGTCATGATCCCGGGGTCCTGGGATCGAGTCCCACATCGGGCTCCCTCCTCGGGGAGAAGCCTGTTTCTCCCTCTCCCACTCCCCCTGCTTGTGTTCCTGCTCTTGCTATCTCTGTCTCTGTCAAATAAATAAACAAAATCTTAAAAAAAAAGAAAAGAAAAGGCAGATTATCGCATAGTAAGAACCACTATATGAATATGTTCCCTTAGACATCATTGTTCCCAACACTCTCTGGCTTCCTTGTCAGTCTCCAGTTACTTATTTTTTTGGCCATCGTATACACTCCAAACCCACACACAGGAGCAGCTTATCAGGGGAATGATTAACTTTAGACTTTCAGATTAAGGAAATTTCTGAAAACAGACAATATGTATAATGTTGCTACAGTTTTACAAGCACAATTTCTCTATTTTTTTTAAGATTTTATTTATTTGAGAGAAAGAGAGCGTGTGTGTGCATGGGAGGAGGGGCAGAGGAAGAGGGAGAGAGAGAATCCCAAGCAGACTGCACTTAGCGCGGAGCCCCACGTGGGGCTCAATCTCATGACCCTGAGATCATGACCTGAGCCAAAATCAAGAGTTGGATGCTTAACTGACTGAGCCACCCAGGTGCCCCTCAATTTCTCTATTTTTAATTATGGAAAATGTTATATACAACATCCACAAAAGCAGAAAGAACAGTATAATGAATCCTCATGTACCCATCACCCAGCTTCAACAGTTAGTGGCTTTTTGCTAATCTTGTTTCACTTACCGCCCCCACCTTCTTTTTTTTTTTTTTAAAGATTTTATTTATTTATTAGAGAGAGAGCACATGAGAGGGGGGAGGGTCAGAGGGAGAAGCAGACCCCCTGCTGAGCAGGGAGCCCGATGCGGGACTCGATCCAGGGACACCAGGATCATGACCTGAGCCGAAGGCAGTCGCTTAACCAACTGAGCCACCCAGGCGCCCCCCCACCTTCTTTTTTTGTGTGCTATTTTTTTATTTAGCAGAAATCCATATAACATACAGTTAACCATTTTTTAAATTAAAAAATTAATTCTGGGGGGAGCCTGGCTGGTTCAGTCGATAGAGCAAGTGACTCTGGACCTCAGGGTCATCGAGTTCAAGCCCCATGTTGGGTATGGAGCCTACTTAAAAAAAAAAAAAAACAATTGTGATAAAAACCACATAATATAAAATTTACCCTCTTAACCATTTTTAAGTGTACCGTTTAGTAGTGTTAACTATATTCTCATTGTTGTGAAACAGATTTCTAGAAACTTCTTTATCTAGGAAAATTGAAACTCTATACCCATTGAACAACTCTCCATTTCTTCTTCCTCCTCACTCTGCAGCCCCTGACAACCACCTTTCTACTTTTTGTTCCCATAATCTTGAGCACTCTAGATGTCTCAAATAAGTGGAGTCATACAGTACTTGTGTTTTTTTTTAAAGATTTTATTTATTTGACAGAGAGAGCACAAGCAGAGGAAGCAGCAGACAGAGGGAGAGGGAGAAGCAGACTCCCCGCTGAGCAAGGAACCTGATGCAGGGCTCGATCCCAGGACCCCGGGATCATGACCTGAGCCGAAGGCAGATGCTTAACCGACTGAGCCACCCAGGCGTTCCAGTACTTGTTTTTTTGTGACTGACTTATTTCACTCAGCATAATGTATCAAGGTTCATCCATATTATAGCATGTGACAGGATTTCCTTCTTTTTTTAAGGTTGAGTAATATTCTACAGTTAATCATTTAAAATGTACAATTTAGTACATTCATCACCACCTCTCTCTAGTTGCAAAACTTTTTCATCATCCCAGAAGAACACCTCATACCCGTTAAGTAATTACTCCCCATTTCCCCCTCCACCACCCCCTGGCAACCACTGCTTTCTGTCTCTATGGATTTGCCTTTTCTGGGTATTTCATATAAAAAGAGTCATACAGGGGCTCAGTTGGTTAAGTGTCTGCCTCGTCTCAGGTCATGATCCCTGGATCCTGGGATCGAGCCCCGCATCAGGCTCCCTGCTCATTGGGGAGTCTGCTTCTCCCTCTCCCTCTGCCCCTCCTCCCTGCTCATGCTTTCTCTCTCTCTCTCAAATAAACAAATAAAATCTTTTAAAAAAAAAGAACCATACACTATTTGATGTTTTGTGTCTGGCTTCTTTCATTTAGCACAGTGTTTTCAGTGCTCATCTAAGGTGTTAGATGTATCAGTAATTCATTCCTTTTTATGGCTGAAAATATTTCATTATATGGCTATACTGTAATTATTTATCTGTTCATCTATTGATGGGCATTTGGGTTGTTTCCATCTTTTGGCTATTACAAATAATGCTGCTCTAAACATTCATATACAAGTATCTATGTGGACATATTCTTTTATTTCTCTTGGATATATACCTAGGATTGGAATTGCTTGATCATATGGTGATTCTATGTATTTTTTTTTTTAAACTCTACACCCAACGTGAGGCTCAGATTCATGACCCTGAGATCAAGAGTCACATGCTTGGGGTGCCTGGGTGGCTCAGTCGGTTAAGCGTCTGCCTTCAGCTCAGGTCATGAGCCCAGGGTCCTGGGATCGAGCCCCGCATCGGGCTCCCTGCTCAGCGGGGAGTCTGCTTCTCCCTCTCCCACTCGCCCTGCTTGTGTTCCCTCTCTCGCTGTGTCTCTTTCTGTCAAATAAATAAATAAAATCTTTTTTAAAAAGTCACATGCTCTACAGACCGAGCTAGTTATGTGCCCCTGTATGTTTAATTTTTTTTAGGAATTGCCAAATGTTTTTCTCCATAGCAGCTGCACCGTTTTATATTCCCACTAGCAATGTATGAGGATACTGATTTCTGCATGTCCTGGCCAGCACTTGTTACTGTCTTTGTAGAAATGTCTATTCAAGTCCTGTGCCCATTTTTTAATTGGCTTGTTTGCCTTTTTCTTGTTGAATTTTAAGAGTTCTTTGTATATTCTGGATACTAAACTCTTACTGCATATATAATTTGCAAATATGTTCCCCATTCTGTGGGTTTTCTCTTTACCTTCTTGATGGTGTCCTTTGATGCACAAAAGTTTTTAATTTTTTTTAAAAGATTTTTTTTTATTTATTTGAGAGAGCGAGAATGAGAGAGAGAGAGAGAGTACATGGGGGGGGTCAGAGGGAGAAGCAGGCTCCCCGCTGAGCAGGGAGCCCGATGCGGGACTCGATCCCGGGACTCCAGGATCATGACCTGAGCCGAAGGCAGTCGCCTAACCAACTGAGCCACCCAGGTGCCCCTTTTTAAAAGATTTTATTGGGGTGCCTGGCTGGCTCAGTCGTTAAGCGTCTGCCTTCGGCTCAGGTCATGATCCCAGGGTCCTGGGATCGAGCCCCGCATGGGGCTCCCTGCTCCGCAGGAAGCCTGCTTCTCCCTCTCCCACTCCCCCTGCTTGTGTTCCCTCTCTCGCTGTGTCTCTCTCTGTCAAATAAATAAAATATTAAAGAAAAAAAGATTTTATTTATTTAAGAGAGAGAGTGAGTGAGAGAGAGCACAAGCAGTGGGGAGGGGCAGAGGCCGAGGGAGAAGCAGACTCCTCGCTGAACAGGCAGCCGGACACGGGGCTCAATTCCAGGACCCCAGGATCATGACCCTAGCTGAAGGCAGATGCTTAACTGACTGAGCCACCCAGATGCCTCAAAAGTTTTTAATTTTGATCAAGTCTGATTTATCTATTTTTTTCTTTTGGGACTCATGCTTTTGGTATCAAATCTAAGAATCCATTGCCAATCCCAAGTCATAAAGAAATACTCCTATGTTTTCTTCTAGAAGTCTTAGAGTTTTAGCTCTTATAATTAGATCACTGATTTATTTTGAGTTAATTTTTTTATATGGAGGCAGTAGGGGACCTATTTCATTCTTTTGCATATGGAGATCTGGTTGTCCCAGGACCATTTGGTGAAGAGACCATTTTTTCCCCATTGAATGGTCTTGGCACTTTCTGTGTGTGTGTGTGTGTGTGTTTTTAAGATTTTATTTCTTTATGAGAGAGAGCGGGGTTTGGGGGGCAGAGGAAGAGGGAGAGAAACAATCTCAAGAAGACTCCTGGTGGAGTGCAGAGCCCGACGCAGGGCTTGATCCCACGACCCCAAGATCAAGACCTGAGTGGAAATCAAGTCGGACACTTAACAGACTGAGCCACCCAGGTGCCCCAAGGGTTCGACTCTTGATTTCGGCTCAGGTCATGGGGCTCCACACTCCGTGGGAAGTCTGCTTGAGATTCTCTCCCTCTCCCTCTCCCTCCCCCCTGCTCGTGTGCCCTCTCTCTCAAATAAATAAATCAATCTTTAAAAAAGAAGACCCTGGCTTCCACTTGCTGGTAGTGTGTCACCATCTGGTGTGCTCACTTTAATGAAACCAGCTGCCCTATGGAGAAGCCCATGTTGTAAAGAACTCAGGTCCTCAGTCCAGCAACCTGTGAGGATCCAAGCCTGGTGGCAGATCCTGACCCACCCCAACCCTGAGATGAGTGAGGCCTCAACGGAAACCCCGATTACAGCCTGTGAGAGATCCTGGACCCACACATTGATCGCAAGCTAGTGACAGACCCTCACCCAGAGGACCCAGCTAAGCAACACTCTGACTCTCGATCCCCTGTGGGATAATACATGTATGTTGTTGTAAGCTGCTCCATTTCGGGGTAATTTGTTGCAGGGCAAGAAATAACTATACATTGGATCTTGTAGGCCACTCTAAGTACAAACCGGGTAGAGGGGTTGATTAGAATCACCAGCTGGTATGTTACAAATAGACTCTAGGAGGGCATTGGGGGATTACAGAGGGGCCAATTGAGAGCCTGTTAAAATAATGTAGGTGGGGCGCCTGGGTGGCTCAGTTGGTTAAGCGACTGCCTTCGGCTCAAGTCATGATCCTGGAGTCCCAGGATCGCATCCCGCATCGGGCTCCCTGCTCAGCAGGGAGTCTGCTTCTCCCTCTGACCCTCCTCCCTCTCATGCTCTCTGTCTCTCATTCTCTCTCTCTCAAATTTAAAAAAAAAAAAACTCTAAAAAAAAAATAATGTAGGCAAGAGATGCTGACAGCTGGGACTAGGGTGGTATTGGTAGAGGTGGGGACAAGTGGTTGGATCTTGGAGTACTTTGAAGCCAGAGTCAACAGGATTTGCTATTGGGTTAGATTCAGGGTGTGTATGAAATATAAGAGACAACGCTAAGGTTTGTGGCCTAAACACCTAGTAAAGAACTGTCATATACTGAGACAGGAGAAATCATAGAAGGAGTAGATTTGTGGAGGAAGAATAGGAGTTAGGCTTGGGTATGCTCAATTTGAGATACCACTGAGACATCCAAGCTGGGATGATGAATTGGATACATGAGTCGGGTGGTTGCAGCCAGGAATACAAATTTGAGAGTCTGCAGCATTTAAATGATAAAATGCGGGAGTCCCCTTGCCCCTTGCTCCTCACTCCCACTTTCTACCCGTGAGGCCCCCACTGTTGGCTCACGTATAGGGACATAGATACACATGCATATGTATTTTTTTAAAGATTTTATTTTTAAGTAATCTCTACACCCAACATGGGGTTAGAACTCACAGCCCTGAGATCAAGAGTCGCATGCTCTACTGACTGAGTCAGCCAGATGCCCCTTCACATATATTATTTTTTTCACAAAAAGAATTGTTCTGCAACTTTTTTTTCTTAAGTACTCTCTACACCCAACATGGGGCTCAAATTCAAGACCCTGAGATCAAGAGTCACATGCTCTACCAACTGAGCCAGCCAGGCGCCCCCTCTGCAATTTGCATTTTACCAATATCTTTTGGAGCTTTTTCCATGTAAGTGCATACATATATACCTCATTATTTTTTAATAACTGTAGAGAATTCCCTAGTATGAATGAATCACGTACGCCCATTCATTCACTCAACAAATATTTTTTGAGCACCTACTATGTGCCAGGCACTGGTCTAGGGATTCAGGAAAAAACAGTCCTTATGGATGGGTATTTCGGTTATTTCTAATACTTTGCTATTACAAACACTGATACAATGAGCATCTTTATGCAGGCATCTCAGTTCACCTGTGAGAGTTTTTGCTTGGCATGAATTCATAGAAGCGGAATTTCTAGGTCAAAGGGTTCAAAGGCATTTTAAAAAGGATTTTATTTATTTATTTGAGAGAGAGAGAGAGAGAGAACACAAGCCGGGGGCGGGGGTGTGTAGAGGGAGGAGAGGCAGAGGGAGAGGAAGAAGCAGACTCCCCCCAGAGGATGCTGGGATCATGACCTGAGCCGAAGGCCGACGTTTAACTGACTGAGCCACCCAGGTGCCCCGAAATTGAAGATATTTAATAAATGTGGAAAAGAGATCACCCAATATAATGCCCTATTTGAAGCTGTAGGATTGCCTCTACAATTTCCCTTTACTGTGTGAGTATTCATGTCCAGATCGTCCTCATCCTCAAGGTCCAGCTCAAACACCTCCTCCTTCAAGGAGCCTTCCGTAGACCCTACTCGGATGTAATCTCACCCGCCTCTTAACCTCAAGCATGGTCTTTATTACATACTACCTTGTATCATAAATACATTCTTGTTGGGATGAGCACTGGGTGTTATATGTAAGGGATGAATCGCTAAATTCTACTCCTGAAACCAATACTACACTATATGTTAACTAACTTGAATTTAAAAAACAACAGCAACAACAAAAAACCATTACCCAGGATTTTGTAGGCACCCCACTGCTTTCATATATTTCCCTCAGGTGAAGCTCTTGAGCTACAGAGCAAAATGTTCAAGTCCAGTGAAAATAAACCAGCAAAATAATGTGTTAAAAAGTAAAATAAAATAGGGGCACCTGGGTGGCTCAGTCGGTGAAGCGTCTGCCTTCGGCTCAGGTCATGATCCTGGAGTCCTGGGATCGAGCCCCACATTGGCTCCCTGCTCGGCGGGGAGCCTGCTTCTCCCTCTCCCTCTGACTGCTGCTCGGCCTACTTGTGCTCTCTCTCTATCTCTCTGTCAAATAAATAAATAAAATCTTTTTAAAAAATAAAATAAAAACATTCTTTATTAGACTTCCATTCTTTTTCTTGAATGCATCCTGCATCCTCCCTCCGTGCGTAGCACAATGCTCAGTGTTTATGTAACTAAACAGAAGCTCTAAAGTGAAAAAGTGAAACCTATGGCCTCAGGAATGAGTGTGGAGCCCGCAAGATGACCAGATGGTGTTTGCGAACCATCAGTTTAACAAATGCTCCTGACCTCTCACAAGGTCCTGGAGAAACTGCCTACTTGTCAGGCTGCCTCTCACATCACTCCTCTTCCTTCTGTGTCTCGGCCACCCTGGCCTTTTTTTCCCTGCCTTTGAATGCACTAAGTGGGCTCCCTTCTCTGGACCTGGTACCTGTCGTTCCTTCTGGAGTGCTCTACTTCTTGATCTGGGAGCTGCCTCTTTTCCCTCAAGACTCACTGCTGTTTTCACTTCCTCAAAGAGGACTTCCATGGCCATCTATTCTAAATTAGGTCCCCAACTCCAGTTACTCTCTATCACACGTCACCCCCTTAATTCTCGCGTACTATTCATCGTGTTCTGAAATTAACATGGCCCTTTGCTTGCCCTAGAACATAAGCTCCAGCAGAAGGGGAACAGTGCCTGTCTTTTCCAACTCTGTGCACTTTCAGTGACTACAACAGAGTCTGTAGGAGTAAGGACGCTTTTGGCTGAAAGTAACAGAATTTCAACTAAAAGTTGCATAAACCAAAAGGGTTTACTTTTATCATGTAAAAAGGAAATTGGAGGCAGGCGGTATTGGGGTTGGTTCAATAGGTCAATGCCATCCAGATTCCGGATTGGCTTCTCTTAGATAATCTTGGCCTTCCCTCATGGTTGTAAAATGGCTGCCAAGAGCAGATGCATCACAACACCCCTCTCAGAAAGAAAAGGAGACAGAGGTCTCCCTGCCTATCTCTTTTTATCAAGGGGGAAATGCTTTCTCAGGAAACTTCCTCCCACACCGCTTTTATATTCCACTGGTGGAAACTGAATGGGAGTCAAGTCCATTCCTTCTAGTAAAGGAAAGTGAGAGTAACATGATTTTTTTAACCAGCCCTAATTCATCAGGAGTGGGGCCTGCCTTCTCCAAGCCCTGTGACTCTGCCCTATAGCCAAAGCAAACCTTGGGTCTCTTAGCAAGGAGAAAGAATTATGGCGCTGTGCAGGTAACCAACACTGTGGGCCACTCAGCCATCCATGGAATGTAGGGCATGAATTCGTGCTGATCTACATGCATTCGACAGTGAACAAATTCTACAGACATACACTGTGCAAAGCCCAGATTGGTGACACAGAGCCTCTACCTTTATAGGACTGCCGGGGACCAAGCCCTCTTGGACCCTCTATCTGCTTTATTGGGACTAATGGGATGGCTGCTGAAATGGATTTGCTGCTAGGAGACTTGGCCTTTTCTGGGTTCATGGAAACCATCATCCACGTTCTTGTTTTCCTAACAAAGTCCTTTAGGTAGGTGTCACTGCTTGGTCTCTGAAGTTAGGCAAAGTGGGCAAAGTGGTAGGAACCTTCTTAGAAAGGCTGCTCGGTTCGCCGGAAATTGTCGTTAGGCATTTTCAAGCTCTCAACAAATGAAGTAAGCAGACAGAAAATTGCCAAGGTCAGCGGAGCTTCTCACTTTACACTTGGGGAGTTTTTTTCTGGGTCCCCAGTACTTCAAGATCCTTATTTCTGTCTTAAGCATGTTTGTTTTACATCTAGTTAGAAGATGTTCTTTGATTCTTGGAGAATAATTTCTCGTTAGGTGAAGAGGATAAGGAGAGGAGTAGGAGATGGAGAGGCGATAGCTGGGCACATGTGAAAGCTTCTAGAAGACCGGCAGGGCCTTCCCGAGCCGAGCCCAACCCCACCCCACCCCCAGCGCACAGCCGCCGCAGAACTAGACAACCTGCCACAGGCTCAGGCCCCGCCACCCAGTTCTCCCCCGCCCTCCTGGGGGTGAGGCGGGCTGGGAGAGTGGGTTCGGCCACAGCAAGTTTCCACTCCCCAAGCCTGCTCCCTCCCCGGGTCGCCCCTTCCCCCCCCCCCCCCGGGCGCAAGACCCCCTGGGTGAGAAAGCGGTGTAGGCGCGGGAGGACCCCGGCGAGCCGCTCGGGCCAGAAACCCGCTCTCCACCGACCGCGGCGCGACCCCTCCCGGGCGGAGCACACAATAGGCGGCCGCTCCACGTTCCTTCCAGTCCCTCGCCTCCTCCTCGGCCCTGGGGGCTGGCGGGGTGGGGCGACGCGGGAGTCCCCCGGCTCGCCTGCAGGCACTGCAGCCGCTGGGGCGGGAAAGGGGCACTGGGGTAGAACACGCCCCACACTTGGAGATATTTCGTTACGCCACCCCCATACACACACACACACACACACACACACACACACACACACGAAAAATGAAGCAGCCCGATCTCCTCGAAGCAGCCTGATCTCCCCTCCCGGATGCGGCTGCACCAGCAACATCAGCTGCGGGCGGAGCCCGAGCGCTTGCCACTTCCCCCCTCTTCCCTCGTGACCCTCGCCCCCCCTGCCGTCCTCCCTCCCCCGGCACACACCCTTCCTCGCCGGACACACCCTCCTCCTGGGGCCCGTCGCGAGCCGAGCCGGGGGCTCTCCAGGGGAGGGAGCGGCCGCGCCGTGGGGCAGGACGCGGAGCTCGCGGGCGAGCCGCGGAGGGAAGGAGGGAACGAGGGAGGAGCCGCGGCGGGGAGGGAGGAGCCGCGGGAGCAGCGCCGCCGCCGAGCTGCGATGTGGCCGGTCCGCCGGCGGGTAAACAGAGGGAGCAGCCGCGGCCGTGGCCGCCCCGGCCCGGGGCAGTGAGTGCGCCCGCCGCGACCTGCCCGCCGCTGCCATGGCCGAAGTGCGCAAATTCACCAAGCGGCTCAGCAAGCCCGGCACGGCGGCCGAGCTCCGGCAGAGCGTGTCGGAGGCCGTGCGGGGCTCCGTGGTGCTGGTGAGTGGCCGGGGCACCGGGCGCCCCGGGGGACGCGCTCCGGGCGGGAGCGACGGGGTGGCTCTCCGCGCGCTGGGCCGGGGCCGGGGATTGGAACGGCGCCGGCGGCGGCCGCCCGCTGCGCCCCGCGCTCTCTTTCTCCGCTTCAGTAAGTTTGCGCACCAGCCGCCGCCTGCCGGGGTCCGAGTCCCAGGCGCCCGCTGACAGCGCGGCGGCCGCCCGGCGGCGGCGGAGGCTTGCGCCCGGCGGGACGCCGACGGGCGTTCGGGGGCTCGGCCGGCTGCGCGGGAGGCGGGCGCTCGGAACCGGGCCCCGGGGCGGGGGGGCGGCGAGCGTGAGCTGGGGAGCGGACCTCGCGCTGCCCTGGAGCCCGCACAAAGAGCCGGGGACCGGGGCGCGACGAGAGCCCGATTCCCTCCTGCGGGCACCTGAGGCAGCCGCGGCGGAAGGATGCGAGGAGCGTTTTTGCGCGCACACACACACACACACACACACACTCGCGCGCGCGCGCGCGCACACACACACACAGACACACACAGACACACACATCGTGTACACAAAAAAAGAACCCCACCCAAAAAGCCCCGGGCTCCCAAGCTCGGGCGGGCGGTGAGAACAGAGGAAGCAGAGCGACTTCCTCCCGCTACTGGGGAGAGGGTGGTGATGGGTGGCGAAGGGGTGCTGCTGCTGTGGCCGCGGAGGGAGGGAATTGCAAACAACGGGGTTCCGGGGCGAGTGCGCGCGCGGTCGGCCGCCACAGGGCGAGGGTGTCCCCGGGGACCCAGGAGCGCTCCAGAGGCGAGGAGATGGGGCCGTGTTTGGGGGATGATGGTGTGTGCCAGTCCAGGGATGGAGGACCGGGGAGGGGGCGGTAGAGCCCCACCGCTCACGGCCGGGGGTGCCTCCTAGGCGGCAGGGCTGGGGGATGGGGATTTGAAAGCGCGTTGACCCCCCTGGGAGCCCTCCATCGCACCCTCAGCCTCCTCCGGATTGTCTGGCTCAGGAGGAAAGCGGACGGGTGCTAACGGGCACTCGCCCCTTCTGTTTTCAAGACACTCGTTGCCAATTTCCTGGACTAGAGAGCAAACCCTAAATAAGCCATCAGACTGGTTAATTAGTGTTTGTTTTGTTACTTTGGGTTTTTGTTGTTCGTCCTCGTTGTCTCCTCTCCCTCTACCTTACGGCCGTCTCGTCTGCTGTGTTTAAATTTCACCATTTAAGTGTGGGCTCTTTTTGTTCCAACAACTTATCATCGGAAGGGAACTTAACAGCTTTTCCTTGTAATTTTTCTGTTCATCTTGTAGAATCTGCGATAAAGCCAACATTAAAGGGAGGCCAGGGGCTTGATCCCAACAGCGGAGAAAGTTGACATTAGTGGGAGTTCTGGAGGAGGATCAAACGTAAAATGTGTACCTTTGAGATAAAGATGTGATCCCTAATAGCTACAACTGTGCAAAGCCAAGTGACTTTAAAGAAATCTCTCTATCGTGGCTGGACCCTTGAAAGTTTAATCCTGCTGTTGAGCAGATCTAAAACCAGACCTTTAATGTTGTTTTAAAGGACTTGGCTTATTGTGTGTCTCACTGATTTTAGAATGAGGTCCTGTTAGGGTCAGATTGGAACCTCGACTGTCATCACAGCCAGTTTAGAGAGGAAGGCAAGCTGTGCAGGGCATTTATACCCGGGCTCTCATCTTGGGTGATTGCTAACAAGTGATTCAATCTGCCTAGCTCAGGAAACGCTTTCCTAAATTTGGGAAGAAAAAAACCTCGCTTGAGCAGGGGTGGCTGGCCCTCCACTGCATGGTACGAAGGGAGCCTATGATGTGGACAGATGGTCTCAAGAGAAGAAATGGGCCTCGGCAAACCTCCGCTGGGATTTGACCAGCATTCGACCTGCCACCCTCAGCAGCAAAACGTTAATATTAGCATTCTTGCCCAGGCTTTTAGGTTTTTTTGTTTGTTTTAAGATTTATCTATTTATTTTAGAGAGACCGAGAGAGAATGGCAGGGAGGGGCAGAGGGAGGAGAGAGAGAGAATCTCCAGCAGATTTTCCCCACTGAGCGCGGCTCCATGAGCGAGCGCGGCGCGGGCCTCGATCCCATGACCCTGAAATCACGACCTGAGCCGAAACCAAGAGTCGGGCGCCTGACAGACTGAGCCAGCCAGGCGCCCCAGGCTTTTAGGTTTTTAAAAGGATTTTGTGTGGGCACAGGTGCAGCTGCCCCTTCCTGACCATTGGCTCTGTGGCAAAGCTGGAAAAACTGTTAGTGGGAGCAGATTTTTCTGGGAGCTGCACCAGCCTGGTTTACTTGGGACTGAGTGCACAGATGTTTACGAGGCAAGGCACCGGAATGATATTTATGTACTGCTCTGGTACATGATCCACATTGAGATTTGGGGAGTTGGGGGGGGCGCGGGGGACAGATTGTAGGAATCCAAACCAGTGAATATCTATTGAGCCTTTCTGCCACATTCCAGACACAATGTTAGGTGCCCTGTAGTTATACATGAATGTGGGTGCCATTTTCTTCATTTGTTTTTATTAGTTCCAGCCCGGGCTGGGTCTTTGTATGTGTTTGTCAATAGGACACCCAGATCATTTGCACCTTGGCGAATGCTGTTTCTAAGCAGTTCAGTCAATGAAGAAATAAGGAAACAGCCTTAAATGGAGTGGATTCTCCTAACTGGCTCTTTCTTGGCTCCTGCTTTTCTGACACAAAGAACCAGTCAGCAGTTAGTAAAGCCCTGGGTGGCTGGAACGCAAGTGGACCCTGTTGCAGCTGCCACCATAACTTCTGATTCTTTTCTGATTTAAGCCCCAAAGTGTTTATTAGGGACAGCTGAAGGAGGATTTACACTTGCTGCTATAAACCCACGACACTCGCATTAGGAGTCACACACAGGAATACCTCAGAGGTCTGTGGGGTCGGTTCCAGACCACCGCGGCGAGTGACTATCACAATAAAGCGAGTCAAATGAAATTTTTGCTTTCCCAGCGCATAGAAAAGTTACGTTTACACTGTACTGTCGTCTGTTGAGTCTCAAAAACAACGTAGATGCCTTAATTAAAAAATACTTCAGTGCTAAAAAAATGCGAACCATCATCTGAGCGTTCGGTGAGTCATAATCACTGATCACAGATCACCGTAGCAAATGCAATAACCATGAAAAGGTTGGAACTACTGCAAGGAGTAACCAAAATGACACAGATAGGAAGTGAGCAGGTGTTTTTGGAAAGATGGTGCCGATAGACTTGCTCGATGCAGTTTGCAACACATCTTCACTTTGCAAAACATGCAATTATCGGCGAAGCACGACGAAGCGGAGTGGGATAAAAGAAGTTCTGCCTGTATTTGTAGGATGTCACGAGGGAGCCGTTCCCACAGCAGATCACGCTTTCCTCCGCTGTGTCGCTTGCTAGAACTTGGAAAACCCTCCAGACTGTGTATCCAGCAGATACACAGTATTTCCTGTTTAGATGGGGGTTTTGTCTTGTTTTGTTTTTTGGATTTTTATTTTATTTTTTTTAAGATTTTATTTATTTATTTGACAGAGAGAGACACAGCGAGAGAGGGAACACAAGCAGGGGGAGCGGGAGAGGGAGAAGCAGGCTCCCCGCCGAGCAGGGAGCCCGATGTGGGGCTCGATCCCAGGACCCTGGGATCATGACCTGAGCCAAAGGCAGACGCTTAACGACTGAGCCACCCAGGCGCCCCTGTTTTCTGGATTTTTAAATTTTTTATTTTATTATTATTTTTACAGTTATACCCTTGTTGGCATGTTGCTACCATCGTTCAGTTTTGCTCAGTGTTTGAAGAACTCTGAGGGCCTGGGCTGTGTAAAGCATGTGTGCGTGTATTCACACTTTCATTCAATTATTAGTGCTTCCACGACTCTCTTCACTAAATAATGAAGCAGGCTGGGAGAGAGACCGGTTGCTGCATTTTCCTTGAAGTTTGGCATTTATATGAAGGTCAGTTTTAACCGAGGGAAAGGGATAATTATAGAATTAACCATTGGCTGAGATTTCCCAGGAGGGGCCTGAGGAGGAATATTATAACCTGAGAGTGTATGTGATTAAGAGAGAAGTGTTTACATATACACACATTTAAAATGCAGAGTTTTAACGGTGTTTTTGTCACAATTCAGACTATAGCTATTTGTGCCGGGCGTGGGGGTGTGTGTGGGGGGGACACAAAGTCATTTGGTAAACCTGTCGTGTTTTAGCTGCCCTTAAGGGGAGTCATTGTGTCAGCCTGGGAAAGTCTCCTGGTAGGTGTTTTAAATACTCTTTGCCTGCTGCTGCCGAACTCACCTCCATTCCTTGTGCGCGGAAGGATCTGGAAAGAGTTGCTAGATGTTCCGGGCTTTAGCCCCTTGAGGCAGGATATTTCCTTGGCTGGCACCGGCTGGATGTCATCTAATAACCCTAGTAGCGAAAAACTCTCCAGAAGCCGGGAATGGCTGAAGAGTGACCACAGCTGTTGAAACCCCCAACCCACCGCGCACACAGCTACCTTTGCTTGGAATGTGTGTTAGGTTCGCATGTAGGGAAGGCCTGGAAACGAATCCGCTGTCCTGCTCCCTCTTCCCAGGGGATTTTGTGGAAAGTACCATAACATAGGAGCAAACAACTTAACACAGTGAAATAAAGCTGGTTGGAATGGGCTTCTTGACCATGCGTTTCCGGTTCTCAGACCTAGCTAGGCTCTGGCTGAATGAGCTTCAGGACAGTTACCCCCTTGGTTGGGACCTAAACAAGAAGTAGTCTCCCTGCTCCCGTGGGCTGCTCCGGGTTAGGGGGCCCCAGGGCAAGCCACCCCTGGAGGATCTGTCCAAAAGCCCAGGGCGGACTTTGCTGTGAACCCTCTTCGAAGCACCAAATAGCAGAATTTGTCTTCCAAGACAAACATGTGCAACAAATCTCAAGGTTGAATCTTTTTCCTAGTCTAATGCTCGTTAAGCCTCCTTTTTTAAACGTTTATTGCTTTGTTACATAGTAAATGCATGTTTGTTGTAGAAAAGGTAGAAAACCAGATGAGAATAATCATCTCATTACTATAAAATCCTAATGTGTATAGGTCAAGACCCTTTGATCTCTGTGTGTATATATCTATGACAGCAGACGAAAAAATACCATACAAACTTTAAAATAATTTTTTTGCTTATTAATATCCTATGAACATTTGTTTCTTCACTTCAGTCAATATAAATCTACATAATCGTGTTTAACGATGGCCAGAAATTCCACTATGAGTGTACGGTAGGGAATCATACTTTATTGTGTGATAGTTTGGTAGTTTCTAGTTTTGTGGTGTTAGAGACGTGAGTTGTACGAGCTGCTAGACACCTGTGGCCATTTACATTTACATTAACTTAAAAAAATTGGCTCCTTTGCACTTGCCACCGCTCAAATACACGTGGTTTTGCAGCTGCCATATAGGACAGCGCAGACATAGAACATTTCCATCATTGCAGAAAGTTCTTTTGGACAGCACTGGCATAAACATTAACGGATGAGCATCTTTGAGCAGGCGTTTTCAAACTTGCTAGATTGTCCCTTCAGGGGAAATTTCCAGCAATGGAATTGCTTGCTGCAACATTAGACACATTTTTCGTATGAAAAAGCCCTCTGATGGGACGCCTGGGTGGCTCAGTCATTAAGTGTCTGCCTTCGGCTCAGGTTATGATCCCAGGGTCCTGGGATCGAGCCCTGCATCCGGCTCCCTGCTCAGCAGGGAGTCTGTTTCTCCCTCTCCCTCTGCCTGCCGCTCCCCCTGCTTATGCTCTCTCTCTCTCTGTCAAATAAATAAATAAAATCTTAAAAAAAAACAAACCCTCTGAGAACAAACTGGTGGTTGGTTACCAGAGGGCTGGCAGGTGGGGGGGTGGGTGAAATCAGTGAAGGGATCCAGAGGATACTTATTGTGATGAGCACTGAGTCATGTATAGAATTGTTGAATCACTGTATTGTACATCTGAAACTAATATAACGCTGTATGTTAATTATACTGGAATTTAAAAATAAATTAATTAAAAGGAAAAAAAATGTCCTCTGGAGCACACTGTCAAATTGCTCTGCAGAAAGTTGTTGGCATTTACTGTTTTATCAGAATGGGCACATGTTCATTTCCCCTCTCCCATGCCAACGTTGGTTATTAATATTTTTTAATCTCTGCAATCTGATAGGAGGTAGGTAGATGATACAGCACTGTTCTAATTTGCATTTCTTCGGTTACTCTTGAACAGTTTTTCATATGTTGATTTAGCCATTTGTATTTCTTCTTTGGGGGATTTGAGTGAATCTTCTTACAGACGTTATTTCCTGGTTTGTAATTCTTGCAATAACGGTCTCAACCCCAAGACTGTTTCGATAAGTCTGGGGTGGGGCCAGGCATCCGTATTTTTAAAAAACTACCCGAGGTGATTCTGATGTGCCCAGAAATGCTGATCTAGACCACTGGCCCGCTCCAGGCAGGCATGCCCCCTGCATATACCCCTGACAAGTGAAGACTTAGCTTCGCCTTCAACACGCCTTGCCTGTTGGGCGGGGTATACTAGAAAGGCTCTTGAGCTGAAATCGACTCCCTTAAGTTCTGCCACCGCCAGGCCTGGCTCTGCTGTTTGGAGTCACACAGAATATGTTTGCTTCCTCTTTCACATGACAACCCTTCAAATATTTGGAGATATCCACCATGTCATTTTTTTTAGAGGGGCAGAGGGAGAGGGAGAGGGAGAGAGAGCATCTCAAGCAGGTTTCACACCCAGCACGAGCCCGACAGGGGCTCGATCCCACGACTCTGAGATCAGGACCTGAGCCGAGATCAAGAGTCGGACGTTTAACCGACTGAGCCCCCCAGGCACCCCAACACCATGCCATTTTTCACAAAAGCCGAAGAGACTTCATTTCTTTCCTCTATTTCTCACATGACTTGGTTTCAAAATTCTTCACCATCATGGTCATCCTGTTTGGGCTCTTTTCCAAAATTTCAGTGTTCTACTTAAAACGTGGGAGGCAAGAGCCCAGTCTCAAGAGTCAGACCTGGGCTTGAATCTGGCCTCGGTCACCTGCTTGCCTTGTGAACCGAGGCAAGTAACCAGATCTTATTTTACTCATCTGTGAAATGAGAATAAATGGCATCTACCTTGTGTGGTTCTTAGGAAGATTAAAGAAGGTAGTGTATGGAAAGTGTCTGATGTATAAGCGATTCATAAAGGTTTAAAAAAAAAGAGAGAGAGCTGGTGAAACAAAGGTATTCCAGAAGGGTCTATCACAGATGGAGGAGGGGGCAATGTTTCT
The DNA here is from genome assembly GCF_002201575.2 of Neomonachus schauinslandi. NCBI lineage: Eukaryota > Metazoa > Chordata > Mammalia > Carnivora > Phocidae > Neomonachus > Neomonachus schauinslandi. The sequence continues at coordinate 31,042,882 of NC_058419.1, read as the reverse complement.
TGCCCTTTCTAGATATTGGCCAAGAAGTCTGGGGCTGTGCATTCATCTCTATGCCCAGTGCCTCACACAGTGCCTGGAATGCAGTGGGTACTCAGCGGGAAAGACATTGGCAGCAGTATGTAGGATGGACAAGGTGTTGGGTGACTGGAGGCCAGGTCACTAGTTAAAATATAGTCACATAGTTCCGCAGAGAGATAAGAAAGGCTTACCTGAGGCAGTGAGAATAGAGATAAGGGGGAGGATGTAAGAAGTGTTTCAGTGATAGAATCAGCAGGATTTGGGGATTCTTGAAGGGGGAGGAGAAGGGGGAAGGAAGAAGTGGGAGGGAAAGAGGAGAGGAGGTGGAGTCAAGATGGCGCTGAGGTTTCTGAGCCTGGGTGAATCGGAGGCAAAGCGTGTTTGGTGATGGGGGAAAGGAAAAGAAAATGAGCAGCCTCACCCTGAGAGGGTTGTCAGGACAAAACTGGGTTTCATCTAAGTCAGGCTTCATGTGGAGAGAACATTCTAGGGAATGGCTGAGCATGTAGTGTTGTGTTCTGGCAAGAGGCTAGGGTTCCTTTTTTTTTTTTTAATAGTTTTAAGTAAGCTCTAAGCCCAACGTGGGGCTTGAACTGATAACCCTGACATCAAGAGTCACATGCTCTACCAACTGAGCCAGCCAGGCGCCCCAAGACTATGGTTCTTGAGGGCAGAGAAGTGTTCCAAATGCGACCAGGAAGGGGAGGAAGGGTGGGGGGAGGGCTGAGATGAGATTGTAGGCGAGATTAGCTGATTAAAGAGGTTTGCACCTTTGGGGATGATTAGGGAAGTGGGAGGCAGGGCGTAGAGGACTGATCTGGAGGCCAGCCCCAGACTTCCAGTTAGAACAGAGATGGGAAGTTAGGTCACCCCCTGGGCAGCTCCCCCTCCCAGGGTTTGAGCTGCGGAGAAGGGGGTTGCATAGGATGTTTCCTGCCCTGAAGGGACTCATGGGTCCGGAAGGGAGATTAGATGTATGCAAATAACCCAAATGGAGAAGACCGAAGTTGGCAGAAGGCTAGCGATTCTGCCTTCTGCGTTCAGTTAGTGACATCATCTCTGCCTTCCCTCCCCCTCCCCCACCTTCTTTTTTTGTGATCCTTAACGTTTTTCAAGAGTTCGGTCCTTTATAGGTGCCAACAGTGTTAATCAGGCCTTTGCTAATGAACACTGTTCTATGGCATTTCCCACATTTATTTGACTATAGAGGCCTTTTTTTTTTTTTTTTTATGGGATCGGGGAAAGTAAGTGGTAATGTCTTAACACTCAGATTCGTCTGTAGTGGTACATGTGTTAACTCACCTTGGCATTCCTTTACTTGACCTCCATGGACTAGAGGAAGGGCTTGCTACCTTCCCAAATCCTTAGTACTCCACCTCAGAGGAACCCCCCCACCCCTTGCTTGTTTGTGGGAATTCAGTTCCAAGGAGTCATTTACCTACCTGGGTGTTACTTTCTTCTGAGATACAGAATCATTAGTAAGGCATGTTGAAGAATTCTTAGTATTTTGTTGTTGTTGTTGTTTTGTTTTTAACACCGAAAGGAAGGCCAGAAACCACGGGAGGGAGAAGGAGCTAGAGCTGTTTCTTCTTTTCTATAAATCCAGCAGTAATTTTATGATCCACATCTCTTTGGGATTTAGATCTCTTGGTTTCCTTTAGCTTCTGTCAGGAGTGCGGAGGGGGGGAGGGGGGCTCATGAGTAACATTGGCCTGTTGCTTTATAGCCACCTAGAGATGCCTTTTTGATTCTTGCAGGGTACAGGAACCCCAGACCCCCCCCCCCCACACCCACCCCCCCCACCCCCTTCCTGCTGGATTTATAGAAAAGAA
>NC_058419.1:30846523-31040932 GCF_002201575.2 Neomonachus schauinslandi | reverse complement strand
GGAGGCTCAGGGCAGTAACTGGGGCAAGTCTCCTTGAGCTCCCTAGCCTGGAAGCTAGGGCTTGGGAGAGCAGCGTGATGACGAGTGGGATCTGGAAGGACACGGCCCAGGTTCAGAATTCAGCTCGGCTACTTACTGGGTGACCTTGGGTCAGTTATTTAACCTTCTTGTGTCTTGATAACCCCTCCTGTGGGCTTGTTGAGAGGCTTAAAGGAGTCGTGGCTTGCGAGGCACTTACCACGGGCCTTGGCACGTGGCTCTGCCAAGTGCTGTTGGCTCTCGTGAATATTCCCATGCTTTCTGGTGGGCAAGAAGTCTTTTGGGTATGTGTCACAGGTCACCAGACAAAAGTAAACTGGCAGAAGGGAAGCACGCCCCCCTGGCTTTTTTAGTTCCTCGCTCCAAATCATGCCCCCCCAAGGTGAGCTACGTGGCGCAGCCAAGACTCATACCCTTCCTGGAAGAAAAAACCGGCAGGTGTAAGCTAGGGCTCTGGATCTTTGGCAATTCTTGCCTTCAAACTAGTCTGATGAGAAGGCCCTCTGGTCTCGGGAGCTTGTGTGCGAGGCCTTTGGCAAAAGCACTGACCTTTTACAACAGTCTGTTCGGAGTGGTTGATGCAAAAGGAGGGGTTAGAGGAGAACTGAGCTCTGTATGGAAAAGTAGAACTCCAAAGCTCTTTCCTTTCCCTCTCAAAACTTTATTGCCATCCCTTTCACTCATTAGTCTTCACCTTAAAAAAAAAAAAGAAAGAAAAAGTGAATACTGAAATTCAAATTCAAGTGCCTTTTTAAAGATCTGTTTTGGAAATATGCATTTTATTGGAAAACTCTTAAAGCCTAGATGTCTCCTAAGCAATGAGTGTGCGTTATATTCAGCTCTTCTGGCTTTGTGGTAGCAGGATAAGTTCTATTAGGAATAGTGCGTACAGGTTTCCAGCACAGTCGATACGATGGAAAATATGGCAGCTGGTTCCAGCGACATGTGGTTTATCAATTGTCCGCGCGCGACCTCGCACAATCAGGCCTAAATTTGCTATTAACGATTTCCTGCAGTTGTTCTCCACCTTATTTTTGTAGCCCGCTGAGTTTCTCGTTCCCAGGAAGTTGTATTTTTGCAGTTCCTGACAGCTTCGGTTGGATCGTATGTGTTTCAAGCCACTGAGAAATGGTTCGAGGCTATTCTGATACTTGAGAAGTAGTTTTCCCATCATGTCGCTTTCCTTCACGACTGAACTATTTTACCGGGTGAGAGTTAACTAAGAAGTCAAGTGTTCTTCCAAGCCTCCGAGACAGAACATCTTTATGTGAAGTGTTGCAGTGAAGTGTGTCAGGAGGCTGGGGAATGCATTTGTTGGAAATGGTTTTTAGATGATGAGACCTTGTATGTTTATAGCCCCAGGCTTACGAAGGGTTAAAAATGTTGTTAGACCTATGACCTGGCATGTTGTCACAGGTCACCATTGAACACTCACCACGTTGTTCCCACCCCTGTTGTGGGGAAATGGGGAAAGAGAGACGCAGGCTGTAGGCCGTCCATCTTTAAAAAATCACAGAATAGGTAATAAACTCCAGGCATCTTGTCTCCTTTGGTGTAATCAGGTAAAGGAGCCCTAGCTTCTGGCCTAGAGTCCCCAATAAATCAGGTGGAGGAAGCTCTTTTTGTGTGGTTTTGGTGATGATCTCCTCCTCCTCCTTGGGAAAGCTTAGGTCTCTGAAGTGGGAAAATAAGAGGTGAGGACAAAACCAAAAAAAAAAAAAAAGATGGGTGGGGTTGTTATTGAGAAATGTGGGCAGGATCCATATAGATTTTTCCTTGCCAAAGTAAGCCTAAGGATTTTGAGAACTGTTTGCAATTGGCAGTTCTTCCTTTCTTTGCTATTTGAATAACTATATGGAAAAAAAGAAGTCTCCAGAACACTGGCTCTGCAGAGGTACCTGGGATCATATTCACGGAACTGTTTTATGATTTTGGGGGGGGGGGGGGGGTTAGTGCTGCCCAAAAATAACATCTGTATGTCTCTCCAGGCCTTTGATATTAGTAGCTTAGTTTTCGCACTTGAGGAACAGCCAGCTTCCTGCTTTGCGCCTTGCAGGACCCAGTGTCGGTACTCACCGTGTGCGTAGAGAGTCGTGTGGGCATCACCAGTTTATTTTCGTAGCTTAACAAGGGCCTCGTGCTTCACCGCAGCAAATGGTTTCCTGGAGACCCGAAGGAGGGAATACCACCTGTGAGGTGCCTAACTCCCCACCAAGGAATAACTTCAGTCCAGGAGGCCACTGAGTCTACTGTTGCACGAATGGAACAACAGCATTATTTAAAAGCCCCTCGGGGCCAGGGGCGCTCCCTGGGCCCAGCAGAGGGTCTCCATCGTGCTCTGTGGCTTGTGGAGCAAAGAAGGTTCTTGTGGCTAACCTGACCCCAGGGGAGAGGTGCTTCTCCACTACCGGGGGCCGCCATGACTGTCTGTGGAGGAGTTTTGCTTCTGTCCGCCCATCGCAAATGAGCATTCAGGCAGAATGCTCACCAGGAGAGCCAGAAGAGAATTCTGTAAGGCTCCTGACTTCAGTTCTGCAATGGAAGCCCGGCTTTCTCTCCCTGCCTCCCTTCCCCCCCCCCCCCCCCCCCCCCCCCCCCCCCCGTCTCTGGAGCTACTCTGACGTTCACTGCTGGCTCAGCACCGTCCCAGGCTCAGAGACCAGCCTACGCCTGAGGTGACATCAGAGGACTCTGAATCCAAAGCCCAGGTCCTGGGCCTCAAAGTCCTATAGGTTGCTGGGTCTTCCCTGTATTTAAAATTCATTTCCGGTCACCAGGTTTTATCTTCTTCCTGGTCCCCTTATGTCACCATCCCAGTCATGGTGTCCTTGTCTTGCCCCATCCCCTGTATCTAACCCCCCTGCCTTGGCTTTCCAGCCAGGTGCCCAGTTCCTCTAGAAGTGAGTTCTGGTCTTCTTGCTCGTCCTGAGGAGGGCTGCCCCACCCTCACTGGGACCATAAAGCAGCTTGAGCTTGGGGCGCCTGGGTGGCTCAGTTGGTTAAGCATCTACCTTCAGCTGAGGTTGTGATCCCGGGGTCCTGGGATCGAGCCCCGCGTTGGGCTCCCTGCTCAGCGGGGAGTCTGCTTCTCCCTCTGCCCCTCCCCCTGCTTGTGCTCTCTCTCGAATAAATAAATAAAATCTTTAAAAACAAAAACACCCCAGCTTGAGCTCAGCATGGTGCGATTAGTGGGCTGAAGGGGTGAGCGTCTGCTTAGAGAATTCGGGAGAGGCAGAGTGCCCAGGATGAGGAGGCCCAGCCAGTGGCCCTGCTGAGGGTTGGCCTAGACACATGGCCTTACTCATTTCCTATGGCTGCTCTGACAAGTTGCCACAAATTTAGTGTCTCAAAACATTAATTTATTCTCACCGTCTGGAGGTCAGAAGTCCAAAATGGGTTTCACTAGGCTAACGCCAAGATGTCAGTCAGAAGGCCCCACTTCCTCCAGAGGCTCTAGGGGAGAATCCATCACCTTGCCTTTTCCAGCTCCTGGAGGCTGCCTGCATTCTTTGGCTCACGGCCCCTTCCTGCATCTTCCAGCCAACAATGGCTGGTCAAGTCTTTTTTACATCATGTCACTCTTGACACTGCTCCTGTCATCACACCCCCTTCTCTGATTTCTCTCTCCCGCCTCCCTCCTTCCCTTAGAAGCGCCCTTAGGATTACACTGGTCCTGCCTGGATAAGCCCAGATAATTTCCCCAACTCAAAATCCTTAATCACATCTGCACGAGTCCCCTTTGCCACGTGAAGTAACATAGACACGGGTTCCAGGGATTAAGATGTCGGACCTCTGTGGAAACCATTCTTCCTACCACACAGGCATTGCTGGAGGTTGGGTTCGCCACGTGGCTACTTGACATGGTGGAGGAGGACCAGGGATCCAACGGACTGGTAAACTGCTAGCCAGGTGTGGAAGTCTTCACAGAATTCAAATGAGGAAGCACAATCCCTTTTGAGATTTTTGGCTGAAAGAAAGCCATACAGGTCTGCAGTCTGCAATTTCAGTTTGGATGTTTTCTTAAATTCTTCATAATTAAAAAATTTTTTCCCACACAAAACTCCCTCAGTCTGGAGTTCTTGTAAGTGGGTACTGCTCTCAGACTTGAGGTGTTTCAGGATACAAGCTGGCCAGACACTTAGCAGGCACTTAGCCAGCTTAGGCCTATGGAATTTTCCACCCCCAGCTAAAGAAAAGAGTAGTGAGGTGTGTGTGTGTGTGTGTGTGTGTGTGACCCCCTCCACCCCCCAGATTTTGTTTACAAAATCTACAGGGACAAAAGCTGCATTAACCATCTTCACTTTCTCCAGCTACATTTTTCCTTTCTCTCCCCCTCTTTAGGAAAACAGTTCCAATTCTCCTTATCAGCGATCTCACTGAAAACATTCAGATGTTCTCAGTGGAATTAGCTTAAAAATGGTTTCTAATGTATTCATGTACTACCAATCTATACTAATCTATAAAAGATGGAAGAATTGTTAACCGGAGTCCTGTTTAAGTCTTCTGTAGAAATTGGTGTTTTCTCCAAATGATAGGCTCTTTCCCTTCAGCCTGGCTTATTTTATTTTATTCTGTTTTATTTCATATTATTTTCCTGATTTACTGCTTTCTGTTTCAGGGGTTTTTCCTTTTTTACTGGCCCTCATCTGAACTTCATGGCTTATGGGTAGTGTGCTTTCGATCAATGAGCTTCGTGACAGAGTTGATGCTTTAGAACTCTGGAACGTGTGGGACTCTGTGGTGTATACCAGAAGGAACTAGAAACCGAGTGTGTTGTTGGAGAGGGAGCTGGGGGGCGGGGGGGGTGGTGTGCTGAGCTGTGGAAGGTAACTGCCTTAGCTGAGAGAAAAGATAGATACTTTCCTTCAGTGCGTGCCAAAATCTCATGGGAAATGCTTTTAGAATGGTTGCTTGAACTGAAGCAGAGAATCTATTTCCACTGATTTCTTGTTAAAGGATTAAATCTACTTAGAGCAAGGTGGAGAGGATGGGGGAAGGCAAGACAAGGACTTAATCTGAGGAAACTAAAGGATATAAAAAAGTTCAGACTGGAGGGAGGTTTTGGTTTTTGTCTTTGTTTTTCATTATAACAGACCAGGAGACCAGAGATTAAAATATTAACAATCTTGAATGAGGGTAGCAGTCTATTTTTAGATTCAGACAGGAAGGACTCAAACCCTTCAGAAATTGTACCAGGTAAATGGAACAGTTTTCTCAGGGCCCACAGGGGTGAGTAGACATTGATTCAGGGGATGGAGGCGTTGTACACTGTGAACTGGCATCATTCCGGAACCCCCATGAGTTAGTGAAGGAATGTAAAGGATACTGGGGTGCAGGTCTCCGAGGTCGATGGGAGTCAGAGACTTGTGACCGCTGGAAACATGTAGAGGCCAGATTTCTTTTGGGAGCCAAGGGTGGAGGGCCTGGTGAGCCGGGTCAGCCTGCCCTTACTTCCTCTGTCCTCAGGTGGAAGAAGAGTGAAAGACCCCCCCCCCCTTCCAGACCCACGGTTCTCAAGGCAGCAGACCCTCCTAGATGGGAATGGTAGCAATGGCTGTCCCTCTGAGCCCTTGAGATTTTCTCTGAGACTGGCTTCCTCTTACTCGACTCTGTCCTCTCCCTACCACGTTGCTTTCTTCCCCTTCCCACCTTCTACTACCGTCTAACTGTTCTCCCCTCCCCGTGGTTTTCCTCAAGTGTGGCTGTTGGTGGCTTTCACCTCTCTGCACTGCCACCTTCTGGGAAAATCTGTGTATCTGGCTCCCTGGTCCAGCCCCAGCGCCAGAGGCTTCCCATAGCCGGCGCTTTGCTGCTCCCTTCCGCCATGCTCTGGGGAGCTTCATTCTGTGGTGGACACGCTCCCACTCTCCCTTTCTCCTCTTTTTCTCACCTCTTCCTTCCCCCTCTCCCCAGCGTTTGGCCACACAGTGTTCTCCAGGGGACAGAGCCATGTTTATTTTTTTTAACCTTTTCTTTAGCCAAGGATGGAAAATTCCAGAGGCCTGAGCTAGTGATGGCCGGGTGCCTTTTCTGGAAATCCAGTGGCCTGGATGCCAAGGAAATGTCGTGGAGCTACACGTCTGGCAAGGTTGTCCCCTAAAATGTCCTGGCTTTGGATGTAGTTCCAACTAAAAGAAGTGGAGGTTCCATCTGCAGAATTATGGAATAAGAATGAAGAGTTTAGGAAATGAGATAATTAAAAAAAAAGAAAGAAATGATATAATTACAGATACAGAGCCCAGTTTACGTCACTTTGTTTTTTTCTTCTGGGTTAAGTTGGGAAAGAGTGGCCTTTGGCTTAGTAGACCTTCCAAAAGTGAAGCATGACAAAGTTCCTGTAGCTTAATTTAATGGAGGATTTTGTTCTGTTGGGGTCATCATTTGGTACGTTTCAGAGTGGGTTTCCTGAGGAGCATCCTCCCCATTGACACCAGATGGAACTGAGGAAGTCCATCCCATCGTCCTGTTTCTTGCTCCCTCCCCGGAGAAACCATTTAAGCAGGATTTCGTCCGCATGTCCCTAGTGGCATAACAAATCCGAGTGGATCATCTGGACAGTAAGCAACAACGTTCTTGTCTTGAAATAGCCAGAAAGCTGCCGCCATTCTGCTGCCTCTCAGCTGAATGAGGGAAAATGACGGAATCCTCAAACCCAGAAAAATACGAAGTCTACCTGCACTGGCTCTCCGTTACTCGAAGCAAGCACCCAGATTTCCTAGTGGGGCCTTCACGCCCCTTCCTGTCCGCCAGTAAGGCCCGGCCCACCCTTCAATTCTCTTCTCCGGCCACATCCCTTCCTGGGGTCTGGACGTGGGCCACACTGGGCTGGGGCTGCTCCCCAAGCACACTTGCCCCCTCTCTCCCCTCCCAGTGCCTTTGCACATGCTGATTCCTCTTCCTGGAATGCCCTTCCAGCCCCTTCCCTGCTCACGGGACTCGGGAATCGGATCTGCCCTGCAGGGTTTAGATCAAAGGGCCATCTCCCCCCCTCCCCCCCCTCCATTTGGAGCAGGCTTATCGCCTGCTACCAGTTGTATTGATTTCCGGGGGCTGCCGTAACAAGTTACCACAAACTGGGTGGCTTCAAACAACACGTTTGTTTTCTTGTAATTCTGAGGGCCAGAAGACCGAAACCGCTGTCCCTGGGCCGCACTCCGTCTGGAGAATTTAGGGAAGGATTGGATGGATCCCTTGTCTCTCCCAGCTCTGGGGGCTGTCAGCGTTCCTTGGCTCATGGCTCCATCACTCCAGGCTCTGCCTCTGTGACCACTTGGCTTTCTCTTCACTTGTGTCAGATCTCTCTCCGCCTCTTTCCTATAAGGTCGTTTGTGATGGCTTTTGGGGCCCAACCCAGTAATCCGGAATGATCTCACCTCGAGACCCTTGATTTGTGTAAGGACCTTTTTTGCAATAAAGGTAACGTTTGCAGGTTCCAGGGATGAGGATGGGGGCAGATCTTGGGGTGGGGGGGGGGCATTTTTTCACCCTACCACACTAGTTCTCCAGCTTTAGGGAGAATTGCGTTCATTCTGCTCCAGAGCTGCGATTGACCACTTCTCCTGCCCATTAGAATGTAAATGCCTTCTGGAGCTGGCCGGAGAGTGAAAGGAGCTCATGCGTACTAGCCAGATCTCCAGCAGCACCCAGCCAGTCCCCTGCAGGTCTGTGTCGCCTCGGGCACCCGATTTAACTTGGTGGAACTTCCTTGTGCTCCTTTGTCGGATGGAGGTCATAGTATCCACCTGCAGTGGGCCTGGCGGGGCTGTTTATAACAGCAAAACGAACAACCCACGCCCACATTTAAACACCCTCGATGTGCAAAAGTAAGGGATTGTGCAAAGGTCCATCCATACACCAGAAAACCGTGCAGTCATTAAAATGGCATCTAGATGTATTATGGACGTGGAGAAAAGTTTAGGTTATGGAAAAGCACGATCGGCTTTTTGTCAAATAGAGCACATGTGCTATGTGTGAATGTAGTTACTGAATCCCTCTGTACCCTCAGTTTCCTCATCTATAAAACGGAGATGATAGTTCTGACGTCAGCGGGTTGTTGTAAGGATCCAGTAAAATACCACCATAAAGCTCACAGAACAAGGCCTGGGACATAGCAAGTGCCGAATAAATGTTGTTATATTCAAAGAAAACATTCTTCGAAGGTGTGTGTGACAGGGTGTGTATATTTATAATGTATGTATGTATATAGAATATGAATAGTATGGGGGCGCCTGGGTGACTCGGTCGGTGAAGCGTCTGCCTTCGGCTCAGGTCATGATCCCAGGGTCCTGGGATCGAGTCCCGCGTCCGACTCCTTGCTCGGCGGGGAGCCCGCTTCTCCCTCTGCCTCTGCCCCTCCACCCACTTGTTCTCTCTGTCTCAAATAAATAAAGAAAATCTTTTAAAAAATTAAAACGTATGAACAGTATGTATCTCTGGATGGTGGGATTATAAGTTTTATTCTTGCTTTGTTTTCTGTTCTGCAGATGTTCATTTATTTTTCATGGAGCATGTGTTATTTTTACAATCAGAAAAAGTAGAATTCCAGACCAGTTCCATACTTACCTTTCAGGCTTGCTGTATTTATGTGTCATGTATAAATATATATGTGATGTGTAATATCTGTATAATTAGCATGATGCTATTATTATTAAGATAATTTCTCCACTAATCCTGCTGTTCCTTGCCCACTGTTTTTGTACACCTCACATTCTCGGTCTGTTGAATCAGTAAGTTGAGGATGGTCTAGAAATTAGAGACTTCAATTCCCATTTGCTTTTTATTCCTGTCTGCTGAATTATTCCCCAGTTTTTGATCACAGTGCATTCTCTACAAAGTGAAGTTTCAAAAGGTATATATGTATATACACTTAAACACACATGATGACTACGTATAACTGTATAATGTTTCCTATTTTTTTTTTAAAGATTTTATTTATTTGAGAGAGAGAGTGCACGAACAGGGGGAGGGGTAGAGGGAGAGGGACAAGCAGGCTCCCTGCTGAGCAGGGAGCCCAAGCAGGGCTCCATCCCAGGACCCTGGAATCGTGACCTGAGCCAAAGGCAGACCTGCTCAACCCACTGAGCCCCCCGGGCGCCCCTGGTTCCTATTTTTTATTTTTTATTTATTTATTTGTTTATTTTTAATTTTATTATGTTATGTTAGTCACCATACAATACATCATTGGTTTTTGATGTGGTGATGGTTCCTATTTTTTTTTAAATAAACTTTGAGAGGCAAAAATGCCTACCTTGAATTTCCTGAAATGTAAATTTAAATTGCTCTCAACCTCCTTGCATGTGAAATGTGCCTCAGGTTGCTGATAATCGCAGTCATCCCTTGCTGCCGTTTAATCGCAGTCATCCTTTGCTGCCATTCATAATATCAATCACTAGAGGGACTTAAATTTCAAGTAAAGCTAATTAATAGGCGATATGCATGGATACTGCAGAGATTTCTGGGTGCAATTTTCCTGATTTTGCACATGCTGTATCTCCGTTCTTTTATTTAAAAATAATCGTAGGCTTCTTGTGGCTTTGAGAACACACGGATGGGAGAATGAGAGATCAAGAGCTTTGAAATGGAAGGTCTTGCCTCTGACATTTAAGATAATTAGATTACGGTGCGCAGCTTGGTGAACGGGGCCTTTCTCCCTGGGTACACAGTATGCCTTTCGTCTTCCATCAGCACGCACGTCCTTGAGTTCCTTTCTTTCTCGTGGCTTCTCTTCTTCTGTCTTCTCCCCGCTCCCTTTTCCGTTCCTCACTTCCTTCCCGCCCCCCACTCTGATCATTATGTAAAACTGATACAGAAAAATCGATTTGTTGTATTTAAACTGGGTTTGGGATGGTTCTTCTTCATCACTTAAAAAGGAGGAGGGTGGGAGGCCCGACTAGGCAGAGCCCGGAGGATTTCCGAGGCAGTGGGACTATTCTGTATGATACTGTCAGGGGCGATACACGCCGTCAGGTGTTTGTTAAGACCCGTAGAATGGACAACACCAAGGGTGAACCCTAATTTGAACGGTGGACTCTGGGTGGTGATGATGATGATGATGATGGGCGAGCGTAGGTCCGTGGGCTGTAACTAATGTGCCTCTCTGGTGTGGGATGCTGATCGTGGCGGAGCTGCTGTTCAGTGTGTGTGGGCAGGGGGTACACGGGAACGGAACTCTCTGTACTTTCTGCTCAATTTTGCTCTGAGCCTAAACCTGCTCAGAGAAAAAAAACAAAACAAAAAAACCCTGTCTATTTTTAAAAAGTAAGATGCACGAAGTATGGCGTTTTTCCTTTTGTGAAAAAGAAACTTAAATGCAGTTCTTTTGTGTGTCTGTGGACCACTCATTTCCCCTGCCCGTCAAGAGGTCTCGTTTTCTTGCCCCATCCCTGCTAGTTTGCAAGGTTGTTTTCCCAGCTCTCTCGCCAACTGATTTGGCATGATTTTGAAGACCAGCCAATGTGGATTGAACCCTTTGAAGGCTGGGGATGAAAAGTGCTAGGTAAAAGCAAAGCAATTGTGGTGGTAGAATGGGGGTTGATGAGTCAGAAATGTGCAGGTCCGGCTCCTCACTGGGTGACCCTGGAGGCCGCGCACCGCACCCCCTAAGTGGGTCCTGGAAGCCGAAATCCCGGGGTGAAGATGTACCTGCTAATCAGATTCAGGCTTTGGTACAGCTGTGTTTGCTCTGAAGCCCATGTGCAAATCAAATCATTTAGCATACATTAGGGGAATCTGATTTTTGAATAAACTTGATTGGAATCCTTTGGCAAGGCGAGGAATCCTTTTGTCATGCAAATGAACACCCACTAATTTATATCTTTTGGAAGGTAGGATTTAATGGTCTAGGTTTTTCTAGCTCCCGTGCCATTTAAAATCAAATTGTTTTGGTGCCTTGGAGAGCAGAATCGCTCTGGGAAGTTGCATTAACTCCTTCAGCCCTGGGGAAGCCATTCAGTCAAGTGTTGTTTCTGGGAACTAAATAATACCTTTGTCACCTGAAAGATTTAAAATAGCCTTTGTAAGTGGCTCCTTAGTCTCTGAGAGAACATGACTCATTCCTTCATTGTAACCTGAAAGAAATCCAAGTGTCAGAAGACGCTTGGGGAATGGACTTGAATTATACTTGTAAACATCAGTACTAGAAGTTTTAAATATTAGGAAATCAATATGATATGGGTTAAAAGTTGATGGTTGGAGTCAGTATATTAGGATGTGGCCCAAAGAGCAAGGGGTGAATTGGCAGTCCTTTCTAGAACATTCCTTGGGGAAATGTTTGCTGGCTGCGTTCAGGGTTTTGAGCTCCTGCTGTACTCTGGGTACCATAGGTTGTCTTATTCTTTTGTCCAGGGAGCCCCCCCGCCACTGCCCTCACCGCCCCCCCCAGCGCCCTGACCCCCTGCATTTCTGACTGCCCTGTGTTTACACATGGCCTCATAATGGTGCTTCTGCCGGCTTTACTGATGGTTGCTGCCCTCCTCAAGCAGCCTTTGGATCCATCTTCTGCACATGACCAGTGGAAGGAAACAGTGTATTAGAAGGAGTCTTACATTAGTGCTGGGAGATAGAGCGCATTCCTGCACCTCTTTAAAACCCATGTTCTTGACAATATAAAATGGGGCTGTGGAGGGTGCGGTTCTCCAAGTCTGGGTCAACCTTTGCCTTTCATTGACCTCAGTGGATGCCACTTAATGGAAAAATATGATCAGGGTTCACCCTATGGAATCATTGCTTAATATCGTAGATGACTCATTGGAACTAGTGTGTTAGAAAATCACTTCCAGATGTGTAACAGAAACTTTTCCAAAAGGAAGAAATAAACTCTGGAAAACTGGGTTAGTTTTCTTTTTTCTTTTTATGATCTTAGGGCCAGAATCAAATCTCCCTGTATATGGTTGGCCCACATGTATTTGGAGTTCTAAGCAGCCGGACCCAGTTCACTTACTTTTAGACTGGCACCCACAGAGGTGCGGGGCTGCCTTCAGCCTGCCTCCCTATCCCCTCCCTGCCCTCTGCCCCCGCCCCCCATCTCCCCTCTCCCCTCTCCCAAGGATGAATGGTCTGGAAGCCTTACCTGGTCCCTCAGGCACTGACCTCATTCTTTATCATTATCAGCAAACATTTACGGAGCATTTCCCTGCGGAGGCATGTTGCTAGGTACTGGGAAGGATGGGAAGACTATCCTGCTGGAAAGTCAGCACAAGTACAGCACAAACTTGCAGAGTGACCGAGCCCATGAGCTCTGGTTGTCAGCATCTGGGTGGAAGTGTCACTTTCTGGTTGTGGAATCTTGGGAAAGTTACTTAACCTTTCTTTCTTTCTTTTTTTTTTTTTTTAAAGATTTTATTTATTTATTTGAGAGAGAGAGAATGAGAGAGAGCACATGAGAGTGGGGAGGGTCAGAGGGAGAAGCAGACTCCCTGTGGAGCAGGGAGCCCGATGCGGGACTCAATCCCGGGACTCCAGGATCATGACCTGAGCCGAAGGCAGTCGCTTAACCAACTGAGCCACCCAGGCGCCCCTACTTAACCTTTCTAAGTCTCAGTTTCTTTATCTATCAAATGGGCACGCTGGTGATAATAATACCTACTTCCTAAAGGAAGTGTGAGACCCAAATGAGATGGTCCATGGTAAACACTGGGCGCCGGCTAAGTGTCAGCCATTATTATTTATCTAATTTGCATCCCCCTCCCATGTGTTGTGTATGTGTGTGTGTGAGAGAGAAAGAGAGAACATGAAAAGTGAGTTGTTGACTGATGCCCTCCAGGAAACAACCAGTGTTTGATTTTTTTGATTCCCTTTAAATGGATTTCACTCCAGGGCAGCTGGGTGGCTCAGTCAGTTGAGTGTCCGACTCTTGATGTCGGCTCAGGCCGTGATCTCAGGGTCGAGAGCTAGCTTGGGATTCTCTCTCTCCCTCCCCCTCTGCCCTCCCCACCCCCATGGCGCGCGTGCACGTGCGCTCTCTCTAAAAGAAAAAAAGAAAAAAGGATTTCACTCCAGCAAAGAGGATTCTCTAGCTTGTCCTATTCAGTGATGTTTCAGTTGGGCCCTCTAAAAAGAGGTCATGTGTTATCTCCTTGGAGGTACCAGATGACAGGTCTTGCAGATCACGCCATATAGTCAAAAGGAAAATATTTGTAAGTAGCCCAGCCCGGAGCCCTTGCAAAAGCCAAGCCTGCTTCAGCAAGGTGTTTTTGGGAAAATAACAATCTTTTTTTTTTTTTTTTTAAGTTTTTTTATTTTTTATTTGACAGCGAGAGAGCACAAGCAGGGGGAGCGGCAGGCAGAGGGAGAGGGAGAAGCAGGCTCCCTGTTGAGCAGGGAGCCCGATGCGGGGCTCGATCATGACCTGAGCCGAAGGCAGATGCTTAACCAGCTGAGCCACCCAGGCGCCCCTTGGGAAATAACAATCTGTTTTCCACCCTGCTTATGTTTTCACAACTTACCTCTCACAATCTTGTATTGGAGTACATTGCATTTGTAGTTTTGTTCATGAGTCACAAAATGCCTTTTGTATAATAGAATGTGATAACATTTCCGAGGCTTGAGAAAGTCATCCAACAAGGCAAAGATCATAACCGTTCCTGTTCAATAGAAATGTATGTCTCCATTCTTTTTGAAGAGTTAAAAATGGTTAGGAATTTGTGAAGCTGCCACAGAAAAACTCCAGAGGTGGTGAAGAGTATGTACGCCCGAGGGCACTGCATGGAATCCTGACTCTATTAGGTATTGTTTTTTAAGAGAGAGAAGGCTGCGGGGGCGGGGCAGAGGGAGAGCGAGAAGCCTAAGCAAAGTCCTGGCTGAGCACTGAGCCCAGGGTGGGGCTCCATCTCACGACCCTGAGATCATGACCTGAGCTGCAATCAAGCGTCTGACGCTTAACTGACTGAGCCACCCAGGTGCCCCCTGACTGTATTTGTTTTCTGTGGCTGCATGGCCTATTACCACACATTGAGCAGCTTAGAATAACTTCTTATTTCATAGTTTCTCTGGGTCAGAAGTACGGGCAGGGCTCAGCTGGAGTCTTTCCTCAGAGTCTTGCAGGTGTTGGCAGGGCCGTGTTGTCATCTGGAAGCTCAGGGGCCTTTTCTGAGCTCCTTCGGGTTGGCAAAGCTCGGTTCCTTGTGGTTGTAGGGCTGATTGGTCCTGTTTTCCTGCTGGCTGTCAGCTGCGAGTGGGGGTGGCTCTCAACTCGCAGAGGGACACCTTCGGGTCCTGGCTGCATGGGCTTCTCTCACTGTGGCAGTCTGCTTCTAAAAAGCCAGCAGGTTGGGGCGCCTGGGTGGCTCAGTTGGTTGAGCATCCGACTCTTGATTTTTGACTCAGGTCATGATCTCAGGGTTGTGAGATCAAGCCCCGCCAGGGGTTCCACACTCAGCGGGGAGTCTGCTGGAGATTCTCTCTCTCCGTCTCCTTCTTACTCTCCCTCTCCTTCTTACTCTCCCTCTGCCCTTCTCCCCACTCTCTCTCTCTAAAAATAGGTAAATAGGGTGCCTGGGTGGCTCAGTTGGTTAAGCGACTGCTTTCGGCTCAGGTCATGATCCTGGAGTCCCTGGATCGAGTCCCGCATCGGGCTCCCTGCTCGGCAGGGAGCCTGCTTCTCCCTCTGACCCTCCCCCCTCTCATGTGCTCTCTCTCTCTCATTCTCTCCGTCTCAAATAAATAAATAAAATCTTTAAAAAAAAATAAAAATAGGTAAATAAACCTCTAAAAAAATAAAAAGCCAGCTGGTGACTTACTCTTTCCAGGAAGGGCCTGGTCCCTCTTCTAGGGGGTCACCTCATTAGGCCAGGCCCACCCAGGATCATCTCCAGCTTGATTGACTCAGAGTCAATTTATTATTCACATACTCAAGGGAGTGCCACCTCATAATCTTCACAGGTTCCACTTACATTCAAGGGGAGGGGATTTTACTGGGCAAGTAGACTGTGGGAAGGAATCTTAAGGGGCAGCTTAGGATTCGGCCTACCATGTTGACTCTATCACCCACTTGGGCAAATTGCCCAACCTCTCTTAGCCTCAGTTTTCTCACTGGTAAAATCTGAGTAGCAATAGTATTTTCTGCCTCGGAGGGTTC
Source organism: Neomonachus schauinslandi (assembly GCF_002201575.2). NCBI lineage: Eukaryota > Metazoa > Chordata > Mammalia > Carnivora > Phocidae > Neomonachus > Neomonachus schauinslandi. Next base: position 31,025,820 of record NC_058419.1, on the reverse strand, counting down.
TTGCGAGAATTAAATGAGGCGTAACACATGCAGTGTATTTAGCACAGCACCCAGAGCTTAGCAAACTTGCAGTAGGTGCTAGAATTGTGGCAGAGAAGAGCAACTTTTCCTTCTCCCCTCTTACCTTTTCTCTTACTGCCCCCGTAATGAAATGGCTTTGTAGGTAGAGCATGTGAGCTTATGCTAAAGAAATTGAGGGTTTTATTTCCCTAATGATTTAAGTACAAAAAGGGATTTCCTAAAAATAAGTTATGAACACAAATTTCTTTTATTGTTATTCTTATTTCATTTCAGTCTATTTTATTTTTAAAGATTTATTTATTTGAGAGAGAGAGAGTAAGAGAGAACGCGTACGTGTACGAGCAGGGGGAGGGGCAGAGGGAGAGAAACTCAAGTAGATTCTGTGCTGAGCACAGAGCCGGATGTGGGGGTTTGATTCCATGACCCCACAGCCCCATGGCCCCAAGATCATGACCTGAGCTGAAATCGGGAGTCGGATGCTCAACCAATTGAGCTACCCAGGTGCCCCTATTTTTTTCTTTTAAAGATTTTATTTTTTAGGTAATCTCTATACCCAACGTGGGGCTCGAACTCAACCCTGAGACCAAGAGTCGCATGCTCTACCGGCTGAGCCAGCCAGGCGCCCTATAACACAAATTTCTCAACCAGCTGTTTGGAATGTCTAGGTGAAGGCCTTCCTGCAGATACCCTTCAGACTTGATTCTTTGCTCAATGAATGCATGTGCACTACTCAGTTCATGCTCTCCCCCGCCCTGGGGTTTGAGGTATGTTTCCTAGTTAAAGGAAAAGTTTCAGACTATTAGTCCGCTTAGGAAAAAAGTAGTGATCTAGATCAGTGACGGCGAGTTGAGAATGCCTTTGATAGCAAATACTTACTTTGTAGAGCAGGAAATAGCAATTTACAGGCAGGACCCACACAGGGTTTCTAACCTTTAGTCTGAAGATAGTCAGCAGTTCAGCCTCTGAACAGTCCTGAAATTTAGAGTTAATTTATTCCCAGAAGCTGCTGAAGCACAGCCATTTCAGGGGAATTGAGTATGGTTTCAGGGCCATTCTAGAAGAAAATGAGTATGTGTTGCTTCTTCCCATTGCCTGTAGAACTTGATTATACTTCAGAATACTTGCAAAATAAATTCCCACATGACCAATAGTTGTTTAGAAGCCCCAGTTTGCTGGTGGGAGTTGGGGGGCAGGGGGGAGAGGGCAAAGAAACAAAGGGCAGATGGGAGTTGGGGGGCAGGAGGGAGAGGGCAAAGAAACAAAGGGCAGAGACCCAAGAAAGGCCATGTGTGCAATTGACAAACACTGGGAATCACTTCCGGAGAGTATGATTCTTCAGGATGGAACTGATCTTGGATGTCATTTTTCACCATTATGACTTAAACGTTCGGTTTCATTTAGTAGTGACAACTCTGTGTGTTTAGCTTCCGGGTGAGAAGTTTGGAAGTTTGAGTGTATGTTGTCCAGAACCAGCCCGCGGGAAGATAGCATATGAAATGCCTGCTGGGCAGAACTGGGGAACCTTAAAAGTCTACGGGATTCCGCTGTCCCCACCATCCTGCCTGCCCCTTCCACCCCCTCCGCCCCCGCCCTGGGCTCACCTACCACACCCGGCCTGAGTGCCCTTTCCATGACTCCCTAGCATACAAGTGGCCTACAGCATTAGCTGCCCAGGGAGGAGCCATGTTGGGGGAGGAATTATGAGTTGTTACCTCAGTGAGAAGATCTCAGTTTGTGTTCCTCTACCCGCCCAGGGATGTCTAAAAAGAGGTATGCGGATTCCCTTCCTTTTATCTATACTTTAGGCTGTCTGCCTGCTCCCTGAAAATTTTATCTGTACATCCTTTAAAAAATAAAGTTTATTAAAAACTTTTGTGTACCAGAGGACACCATCAAGAGAATGAAAAGGCAACCGACAGAATGGAAGAAAATATTTGCAAAGCATATATCTGATAAAGGATTAATACTCAGAATGTATGATTTAAAAAGCCTCAGAGAACTTTAATAAACATTTCTCCAAAGAAGATGGGGCAAATGGCCAGGAAGCATAGGAAACTTCAACTTCACTATTGGGTAAATGCAAATCAAAACCATAGCAAGATACCTCTTCACACCCGTCAGGATGGTTGTTATCTAAAAAAAAAACCAAAAAACAAAATGGGGGCACCTGGGTGGCTCAGTCAGTTTGGCATCCGACTCTTGATTTTGGCTCAGGTTGTGATCTCGGGGTCCTGGAATTGAGCCCTGTGTCAGGCTCCCTGCTCGGCAGGGAGTCTGCTTGTCTCTCTCTCCCTCTGCCCCCCGCCCCGGCTCGCTCTCTAAAATAAATAAATAAATCTTTAAAAAGTAATAAAAATGAAAAAAAAACCCAAAAACCACCTAATAACAAGTGTTAGAGAAGATGTGGAGAAATTGGAGCCCCGGTGCACCGCTGGTGGGAATGGAAAATGGTGTGGCCATTGTGGAACACAGCGTGGCAAGTTCCTCAAAAACTTACATTTAGAATTACCATATGATTCAGCAATTCCACTTCTAGGTATATACCCCAAAAGAAACGAAAGCAGGAACTCATACAGGTACTTGCATGCCCATGTTCCCAGCAGCGTTCTTCACAGTAGCCAAAAGACAGAAACAACCCAGATGTCCTTCCACAGATACCCAAAACCTGGTATATATGTACAATGGAATATTATTCAGCCTTTAAAGGAATGCAGTTCGGACACCTGCTACCACATGGATGAGTCTTGAAAGCATCATGCTAAGTGAAATAAGCCAGACGCAAAAGGACAAGTGGTGTGTGGTTCTGTGTATAGGGGGTACCTGGAACAGGTAAATTCAAACAGACAGAAGGCAGATTAGTGGTTACCAGCGGTGGGGGGGTGGGGGGGAAGGAGGGGTTCGTGTTAAATGCGTGTAGAGCTTCCGTTTGGGGTGCTGAAAAAAACTCAGGGAGGGGCGCCTGGGTGGCTCAGTCGTTAAGCATCTTTCTTCGGCTCGGGTCATGCTCCCAGGGTCCTGGGATCGAGTCCCACGTCGGGCTCCCTGCTCCGCGGGGAAGCCTGCTTCTCCCTCTCCCGCTCCCCCTGCTTGTGTTCCCTCTCTCAAATAAATAAACAAAATCTTTAAAAAAAAAAAAAAAGAAAAAACTCAGGGATGAACGGTGGTGATGTTTGCATAACAACGTGAATGTACTTGGTACCACCGAAGTGTACAGCTAAAGATGGTTAAAGTGGTCAATATCGGGTCAGGTCTATTTCACCGTAGTGGAAAAAAAAAACCAACGTATAAAATTGAGTATATGCTTTTGGATTATAACAGCAATACTTGTTTGTGCTGGAAAAATTGTGGTGGGGGGAAACACAGACAAGAAAAAAGAAGGAAAAAAAATAGCCCCTTAATTCCACCACTCAGATTACTTACATTTTGCATGTTTTCCTTTGCCCGTATTTACTCTCTCCTTGTCAGCACAGATGACAGTCACTTTCTGCCACTTCCTGTAAAGGTGGGCTCGATAACACCTCTAGTGCTTCCCCAGCGAAATCTCAGGGCCTTAAGCAATCCACAAACAGAAAAGACATCAAAAAGGCTTCTGGGTAGAGGAAGGCATCGCTCCCAGGCCACGGGGACCTCAGGTCAGCAGGTCTGGCTGCTGGCCACAGTTTTATGAAAAGCATACAGAAAGGGCTTCAAAGTCCTTGCTCTTCCCTCCTGCTCCACACCAAGCCCCAGAGCGGCGTCACGGTTAGCCATCCATTCAAGGCCTCCTTAGACAAGAACCGATGAGGGTGCTAATCTCCTGCTCGCAGCGGTTCTGTCCGCTGACTGCTCCCGGGGCCTTCCAAAGGGGGGACTCTGGCCTCTGGTCCCCGAGGAATTGGAAGATGCTGAGGCTTTGCCGGAGGCTTCCTCTGCCTGTTTGCTCGATGACCACCTTGCAGACGGCTGGAAAGTGGCTGCTCCCGGGTTGTGTTTACAAGGGAACAGGAGCAAGCCTTTGACCTGGCCCGAGGCTTCGGCTTCCACCCTGCAAAGCCAGTGTGTTCCAGAGTTCTAGGAAACTCACTGGCCTGGACCTGGATTGAAGCCTCCGGTGGTCGCAGGAAAGAGGAAAAGGCCTGGTGGTTTAGCAAGGGGGAGGGGGTGACGGAGACAGAAAGCTTTTAAGCATTTCACCCGGTGCCGCTTTGAATTCTGCCGACAGATTGATTCGCTTTCCCGGTGCAAAAATGGGATGTTATTTAAATGCGGGATGAAAAGGCACTGTAGAGAATAGACTTTAATGGCAAGAATTCTTTCAGGGGGCCCATCCTCTGCCTATAGATTAAAGGAGAGAAGCAGTAATCCTGTTCTGCCAGAATTATCTTGTTGGGAAGTAGGTAAGCAGTGGCGGGAAAGTAATTACACCGATCTTCCCCCTTAAACACGGCAGAATGACAAATGCCAACAGCGCTGGCCTTTGAAAAGTCACCAGCATAGGAGTCCACACTCCCTAACTGCTCAACACACAGGGAATGAGTTCATGAGTCATGTGAGATGATCCCAGCCTTTTCTCTGCCGTCCCCCACCTCACACGTATTGGTTTTCATCTTGGATGTCTTTTTATCATTAGATGAGAGTCCGCATTTTGGTCATAAGGGAAAACTAACGTTTAAAAAAAACCCCTGACTTCTAATGGTTTAGTTGCATTTCATCAATTCTATAATTACATCATTGTTGCCGCCTGCCTTCCCCCCCCCCACCCCACGTTGATACAGGTCCGGTCATTTTAAAAAGGTTCTCTCTCTGGGGGCGCCTGGGTGGCTCAGTCGGTTAAGCGTCTGACTTGATTTGGGCTCAGGTCATGATCTCAGGGATGTGAGATGGAGCCCCGTGCTGGGTGTGGAGCCTGCTTAAGATTCTCTCTCTCCCTCTGCCCCCCATCTCTAAATAAATAAATAAAAATAAATAAATAAAGGGTTCCCTCTTTAAGGCTGGATCTTCACATTGCCTATTGAAATCCCTAGAATTTTTAACACCTTGTGTGAGAAACTAGGATAAGGATTTACCTCTGACTTTTGGGGTAGTGTGTTGTGCACATAGCAGGTGCTCAGTAAATGGCTTATGGGTGGATGTGTCTTGGAAATCAAAGAGATTCTTGAACACTGTTTCCCAATTCTCTATACTCTGGGATTTCTCTTATGTGATTTGGAAAACCGTAGCTATCAGAAATCAAGAGGAGTGGGCTTCCAATTTGGAAGGAGAAAAATACAGAAAAAAGGTAGAGGAGCATCAAAATAGTGACAGTGGCCATCTGTGGATGGTGGGACTCTAAGTGACTTTTATTTTCTGTTTTCTATTTTTGGATTAAAAATTCTTCAGTGAACATGCATTGCTTTATAATGACACAAACCATCAAATCTTCTATAACACGCATGCAACCTGTTTATATGAAGTTAGGAAGGCAGTGTATCTTCACTTTTCTTGGGTTACACACTCCTTTGAGATTCTGGAAAGTGCTTGGAGGCTTTTTCCTAGAAAAAAGGATCTAGCGTTTTCCATATAATTTCAGAGCTTCCCATCCTGTCCAAGGATCACTTAAGACCCCAGATTAGGAGGCTGTTTAGGAAAGGAGAAAGGGGCACCCAAGTAGGGGTTGGCTGCCAAGTAAATGTGGAATGCTTAGAGTTAGAGGCGGATTAGCATCAGCATGGGGACATCTGTTTCAGTCCTAGGGCCCTTGCATCAGTCTATGCAAATCACTCAAGACGCCCCTGTGTGAGAGAGGGGATTTCCCTTTGTGAAGCCTCAAGTGTCCTGCCTGTTCTTGTATGGGTCAGAGGGAACTCAACAGGGAGTAAGTGAAAGCCTTGAGGATGGGGCTAAGAGCCCGGCTGAGCCGAGGATTTGTATCCTTATAAATGAAGTCCCTAAGCTCCCAGTCGGAATTTTCTCCAGCAGCAGCAAAGAAAAAAGAAGCAGGGCGTTTGATCGGGGCTGGGGAGTGGCCCTGGACAGTTTTTTCTGAATGACAAGGGGTTAGTGAGGGGGCTGTTGGCCATGGGGTCCAGGCTGAATCGAAAATGAAAGCAAGACAGCAATGCGCTGTCGTATGGAGAGGATGGGCAAGGGTTATGCTAGCCTAGTTGAAGAATGTACTGGGGGAGAAGGTCGAGAGAGTCTTTCCTGGGAAGGACCTAGTTTTGTCATTATGATGGTGGTTCTGCCACCTGCTATAGGTAGAGGTCTGTGGGGACAAGGCAGTTGCTTTTTTTTTTTTTTTTTAAGATTTTATTTATTTATTTGACAGAGAGAGACACAGTGAGAGAAGGAACACAAGCAGGGGGAGTGGGAGAGGGAGAAGCAGGCTTCCCGCCGAGCAGGGAGCCTGATGTGGGGCTCGGTCCCAGGACCCCGGGATCACGACCCGAGCCGAAGGCAGACACCTAACGACTGAGCCACCCAGGCGCCCCGACAAGGCTGTTCTAAGGCTAAAGGCTCACCAGTGGCATTTGCACGGGCCGAGGGCTGGCACCGCAGAATGTGGGCACTTAGTTAAGAGGGTGGGGGAGTGCTTCTTGCTCTTGCTTCTGGGCACGTGTGACAGGGCACGTGTGCACTTTGGATTAGTTTTGGGGTGGGGGGAAGCCAGCAAATATACCGGTGGGCACACTCAGCTCCGCAGAGTAATGAATGGGAGCTCACGGGTGGGGGCGATGGAGAGAGAGAGGTTGTTTAGAAGGAAGTTCGGCAGTGGGGACACTGTTACCAGCACAAATGGCCTTCGACTTGAGTCATCCACTTCAAGGTTTAACTCGAATGCCCAGCCGAAACGATGTTCTCCCTCCTGACCCTGTATATCTCTGGGTAGGAGTGCCTGGTTCATCTACGACGCTGTGCATTTAGCAAAAGAGAAAGTGCCGAGCGATGATTCATGTCGTTGAAGTGTTCAGTAGCGGGGCTCCTTTGGACAGCAACTCAGATGTGTGTATTTCAGTGAGCAGTTTGCAGATTGCGATCGGTCGTCATCTGGAAAACTTGGAAGAGGCAGAAAAGCTTAATGCTGAGGGTCCGAGAGATAGGGCCAGTGGATTTGTGGTTTGCTCCTTCAACCATTCAAGACACACTTTGGGGATGCCGGGAGTAGAGCAGCGATTAAGGTAAAGATGAAGCACAGAGCCTTAATTGTAGTGGGGAGAGGGGGGGCAATGGGCAGGCACTGCCCCTTAGCACCTTGAGATAGGACTAGTGGGTGAGGAAATACAGGTGTTAGCTTTGGGTTTGAGGAGGTTTGGGGGGCGGTAGCAGTGGGTAGGAGGGAGTGGCCATCCACGCCTAGAGAGATGGGCAGCTTCCTGGAGTCTTGGGGTGGGGTTGGGGGGAGGACTGGCAGAGGGGCAGGATTAACAGAGGTGGGGTAATGGGGCCCTATTAGGACACTCGCCCACCCTGGTTGGAGGCTGGGGGTGGAGGCCAGATCTTAGAAGCCTTGCTAAACAGTTTGACTACTTGCTAAACAGCCTTGCTAGACAGCGGGCTACGGTGAAGCCATTGAAGGCCTTTAAACAAAGGAATACTGTGATCCAACTTATGTTTCATCCGAAGTTTAACCATTTTGGATCAGATTAGCCATTGCAAAGGTGTTGGGAACAAAATAAGTGCAGATTGGCAGCTGATTTTTTTTTTCTTCAAAATGAAATGTTCAGGCTGATTTCATCTCTGTCACATGAGGAAGATGTCAGTATTTCTCTCTCTCTCTTTTTAAAGGAAAGTCTCTTCACATACACAGAGCCCTCACTTTATTTTTCCTCAGTAGTTTTGTACGCAACTCTAATGAGTAGTTTTCCATAATTCAGTGTATTGCTCCTGGAAAATGTAGACAATGGGGCAAATTTTCAGCCTATGCTGTCATTTTATGGATTAATTTCCATTAGCGCTGACCTTCTGGCTTTCAGTGCATAAATATGAGTAAAACATCTGTTCGTGTCATTCCCCTCCTTCAAAACCTCTGCCGGCTCCCCCTCACCTACACCAGGAAACAGTCCAGCTCATTGCCTTGGCATACATGGCCCTTCAAAAACGTGCCTTTCCGGCTCATCTCTGCCATCGCTCCCCATTCTGTGTGTCCCCCAACTCGCTGAACACAGGCTTTTATTCCTCCGTGCTATTACTTACCCTCTCTTCTCTGCCTGTGGCGCCTTTATTCGTTTTGTCTGCCACGGGCATTTTTATTCAGTGCTGGAGGCTGAGCGCCCACGCCGCCTCCTCTCTGAGCTCCCCTCCCCAGTGGAGCTCATCTCTCCCTTACCTGGATCCCCACAGCACCCTGTGGCCCCCATCCTGGCCCTTACCCCATCGTATTTTAACTCTGTTTAGGGCTGTCTTGCCCCCAAGTGCATGAGTTCCTGAAAGACAGGGCCCCCATCTTGCCTGTCTCGGTTTTCTGAGCTTTGTAGCCCGCTGTCTGGACCCTGGTTGATGCTCAGTGACAGTGTAGAACTAAGCTGTGTGTCTTGTATTTCTGTTTATAAGAGTTCCAGAAGAGGGACGCCTGGGTGGCCCAGTCAGTTGGGCGGTTGCCTTCGGCTCAGGTCGTGATCTCAGGGTCCTGGGATCCCTGGTTGGGCTCCTTGCTCAGTGGGGAGCCTGCTTCTCCCTCTGCCTCTCTCCCTGCTTGTGCTTTCTCTCTCTCTCTCTCTCTGACAAATAAAAAAATAAAATATAAAAAAAAAAAAAAAAGAGTTCCAGGAGAGTCCTCAGGGAATGACGGGGCAGCAAGCCTCACTTTTGTAGCAGGCCAGTCAGTGGAATCTATGACTAAGGCGTAGGATCCTCAGACATTGACACCTACCCATTCTAGTGAGGAGCCACACGATGTTTGTGTACTGGGAGCTCATCTCTTACTAAATATTGGAGGGGTTTTTTAGATATAAGGAAGTGAAACTGGGTTTGTTATTTTTTCCTCTTTTAGCTTTCTTTTTATTTTATTATTTATTTTATTTTTTTTTATTTTAAGTAGGCTCCACACCCCCCACATGGGGCTCAAACTCACAACCTTGAGATCAAGAGCCGCATGCTCTACTGACTGAGCCAGCCAGGTGCCCCTCTCTTTTAGCTTTCTTAATGGCTTTGTTGAGATGTAATTCAACTCACCCATTAAAGTGTGTATTTCAGGATGGGGGTCAGGCAAAATGGGTGAAGGGGAGTGGGAGATACAGGGTTCCAGTTATGGAAAGAATAAGTCACGGGAATAAATGGCACAGTATAGGGAATATAGTCAAAGATATTGTAATAACGTCATATGGTGACAGATGGGAGCTACACTTGTAGTGAGCATAACATAATGTATAAACTTGTCAAATCACTATGTTGTACACCAGAAACTAATGTAACATTGTGTGTCAACTACTCAAAAAAAAGTGACAAAAAAGGAAAAAAACTATCGATAAGCAAATTTTTTAAAAATGTAAATGCCCAACAATGGGTGAATAATTACATGAGTGATGTAGTAAATATCCAAGACTGAATATTTTGCAGTTATGAAAATTATATTTTTCAATAATTTTAAGTGATGTGGAAAATGCTCAGGCAATAATGTTAAGTGAAAACGTGGGACACAAATTTTACACGAAATAACTATCCCATGCATATGATGGCTCACAACTGTTTTTAATACACATAGGAAAAAAACACCTACAAAATTACAAAAAATAGCAGCAGTGGCAAAAAAAAAAAGTGTATATTCCAAGGCTTTTAGTGTATTCACAGATATGTGCGACCATTGCCACAATCAATTCTAGAATATTTTTTATCACCTCAAGGTTATTTACTTAAGACATTCAGAAAACCTTTCATAGGGGTCAACCCCTATGATTCTTACTGTAAATGATATCTCTGGTGACAGAGTTTGTCATAGGGAGGGAATTGGTTTAAAGAAGGAAACAAAGATTATAGATAGGGCAGGCAGGTGTTTTTTGTTTGTTGGTTGGATTTTTTAGAGGAAGATGTGTAAAAAAGCTGAATATCGAAGGGATGTTTACCTGAGGGATGCTGATGTTGACTTAACACCCTTTCCTAGGAGTTGAGAGAGGCCAAGCTTTGGGAGACATACTGCAGTGAGATATCCCATAAGGCTGGATAATGTGGACAGGAAAGTGAGAGATGAATTTCAAGAGCTGGGGAAATAACTGAAACATATAATATAGGAGAGTAGGTTCTGAGCTTGATTACACTCAGCTAAAGCAACGTGGGAGTGATGGTAGACGGGACACTGCGGACAGTCTGCCCAGGGGATGTTAAGGACGATAGGGCTTTGGCAACCATCTATAGACTCCTTCCTCACCTCACCAAAAGACAGAACCTAGCTAAAGAAGGTGTGCCCGTTTTATCCAAGTGGGTAGATAGGATAAACGTGGATCAGGTCACCATATACTGGAATGTTATGCCAAGCAATGGGGCATCTCCTGACATTTTAAAGATGTAACCTTAAGAAAAATCAAAGGAGCTATCCTTTTATTTACCTGAAATAGCTTTTAGAATATATTATCTCATAAAGTGGTATAGACAGAAAATACTGGTAGGTTCAAAATGGCAGAGAGAATTTCAGTTAATGGATGGATCCAATATGACCGATTATGGAAAATGAAAATATTTGGAGGAAGATGCATTTTTGCCCCCTTTCAAGGTTGTTTTTTCAGAATGGGGCCTCTCAGTTTTTGTTACTCCATTATCAGGAGCAGATTAATGGGATGGGTAGACCAATGGCCAGATCCAGAGTCAAAAATGATATGTGGCTGCTTTATAGATTACTGAGATTTTGTAACGAAATAGACTTGCTTTGCTGTGTTAAATGACACAAACAGGACCTTTTTTTTTTTTAAGATTTTATTTATTTATTTTAGAGCAAGCCTGCGCACGGGAACAGGGGGAGGGGCAGAGGGAGAGAGAATCTCAAGCAGACTCCCTGCTGAGTGCAGAGCCCCAAGTGGGGCTCGATCTCAGGACTCTGAGATCATGACCTGAGCGGAAACCAAGAGTCCGATGCTTAACTGACTAAGCCACCAAGGTGCCCCTGTATATATTATTTTTAGGTTTTGTATTTTTTTTTAAAGATTTTATTGATTTATTTGACAGAGAGACACAGCAAGAGAGGGAACACAAGCAGGGGGAGTGGGAGAGGGAGAAGCAGACTCCCCACTGAGCAGGGAGCCGGATGTGGGGCTCGATCCCAGGGTCCGATGTGGGGCTCAATCCCAGGGTCCGATGTGGGGCTCAATCCCAGGACCCTGGGATCACGACCCCAGCCGAAGGCAGACGCTTACGCTTAACCGCTGAACCACCCAGGCGCCCGGTTTTTGTATTGTTATTGAACATAAGTAATGTAGCTGGCTAAACCTACATACCTATAGAACATCAATGCACTTGACATTTTGTTCTGCTTAAGAATGCAAGGTATGTTATAGTTCTGTTTATGAAACTCAGGAAAAAGTCAAGGATATTTCTTTTTTGTTTTAAGTTTGCAGTGGGCACCAAGATCCAAGGCAGGTTATATTATTTGATGGGCACAGAATGAGGATAGTCTAATTTCTCCTTGCATTAATGATTTTTCTGCGATAATTTTGTGTGTCTATATGGGCTTGTTAAACTCTTTGATTTGTTAGAAAGCTATTATGTACAATGAAGACACATTTTTTTTCTTTTTGTGTCAACAGTGGTTTGCTAAAGAACAGAAACAAAATATTCTTTTAGTTTTAAAAAGGTACTTTGCCATTCTCTCAATTTATTCAAGCCTTTCTCTTTTTACCTTTTTGTCTTCTCTTTGAGTCATTTACATGCTTATTAGCACAAAGCAAACACAGAAAGTCAGGAGTGATTGAATTCAAATCAGTTTTCCTACCTGTCAGCCAGCCAGTTGAGTCAAGTTATAATTAGTGGTTAAAATGAAGCTGTGGGGGGGGATAGAGTTCATCGAAATTCTGTTTATTCATTTACAGATAATCTAGATGATTTGCATAATATTTGAGTTGGCTGTAATGAAAAACACTTGTTAACGGAGTGAACTAATCATATAGTATATATACCAACCTGTTTATTTCGTTATTAAAAAATATAAATTCTTCATAGGTTTTTAAAAATAGTTCTTGAGTTTACATGAATAGCTAAATAGACTTGGAAAAGGGAAGTAATTTGACATTTAAAAAGGTTTCCTCCCTGGGGCGCCTGGCTGGCTCAGCGGGTAGAGCACAGGGCGGCGCTTGATCTCGGGTTGTAAGTTCGAGCTCTGTGTTGTGTGTCAAGCTTACTTAAAAATAAAGTCTTAAAAAAAGTACAGCAAATGAAAAGGTTTCCTCCCTATGCACAAACTCTAAAGAGGAGAAAAAAATGAGTTTTATTTTTCCTCAGTGTTTTCTGTGTTGGATTTAAATACCTTTAAAATCTCACTTAATAGTACGTTGTTCTTAAATTAAAGCTGAGATCCGAAAATTCATTCTGAAAGTGGTAGCTTTCCTTGTGTGCTGCCATTTTGGCTTGGAAGGCATACACGTAAGATCAGTCTCTTTGTATTATTCAGCTGGTTATCCCTCACGAACCACAGAAGCTTCTGGCTTTGTAGTTCTCACGGCTCTCTCCTAGGTTCTGTGGAGGATACTCAGATGAATTAGATACGGTCCCTTGACAATGTCTTACTGTTGTTGTTTTTGGTAATTTGATTCTTACTCGTTTTTTAAAAAATTTTATTATGTTATGTTAGTCACCATACAATACATCATTAGTTTTTGATGTGGTGATCCACGATCCGTTGTTTTCGTATAACACCCAGTGCTCCATGCAGTACGTGCCCTCCTTAATACCCATCACCGGGCTAACCCATCCCCCCTCCCCCCTCCCCTCTCGAACCCTGTTTGTTTCTCAGAGTCCATAGTCTCTCATGGTTCATCTCTCCCTCCGATTCCCCCCTCCATTTTTCCCTTCCTTCTCCTAATGTCTCTAACACCATTCACAAAGATAAACTCAAAGTGGATGAAAGACCTCAATGTGAGACAGGAATCCATCAAAATCCTAGAGGAGAACACAGGCAGTAACCTCTATGACATGGCCCACAGCAACTTCTTTCAAGATACATCTCCAAAAGCTAGTGAAACAAAAGCAAAAATGAACTTTTGGGACTTCATCAAGATAAAAAGCTTCTGCACAGCAAAGGAAACAGTCAACAAAACAAAGAGGCAACCCACAGAATGGGAGAAGATATTTGCAAATGACACTACAGATAAAGGGCTGGTATCCAACATCTATAAAGAACTTCTCAAACTCAACACCCAAAAAACAAATAATCAAGTCAAAAAGTGGGCAGAAGATATGAACAGACACTTCTCCAAAGAAGACATACAAATGGCTAACAGACACATGAAAAAATGTTCATCATCATTAGCCATCAGGGATATCCAAATCAAAACCACATTGAGATACCACGTTACACCAGTTAGAATGGCCAAAATGGACAGGGAACGAAACAACAAATGTTGGAGAGGTTGTGGAGAAAGGGGAATCCTCTTACACTTGTTGGTAGGAATGCAAGTTGGTACAGCCACTTTGGAAAACAGTGTGGAGGTGCCTCAAAAATTTAAAAATAGAGCTACCCTATGACCCAGCAATTGCACTGCTGGGTATTTACCCCAAAGACACAGATGTAGTGAAAAGAAGGGCCATATGCACCCCAATGTTCATAGCAGCAATGTCCGCAATAGCCAAACTGTGGACAGAGCCGAGATGCCCTTCAACAGATGAATGGATAAAGAAGATGTGGTCCATATATACAATGGAATATTAGTCAGCCATCAGAAAGGATGAATACCCAACTTTTACATCCACATGGATGGGACTGGAGGAGATTATGCTAAGTGAAATAAGTCAAGCAGAGAAAGTCAATTATCACATGGTTTCACTCTTTCGTGGAACATAAGGAATAGCATGATTCTTACTCTCTTGAAGTCGAACATGCCAACTCCTTTCTCCGAAGTAAAAGACCCGAGGTGCTAATTCCTACTCATTGGTGGCAAATGCTAAATTGGAAGCAACAGCTCAGAAATGCAAAACTCCTTATCCAATTACATTGCTAGCTCTCCAAGCCAGTCATGCTCAGCATCATCAGGGCAATGAGAAGGCAAGATCTCACTTTGGTAACAATGATAGCGTAGTTTGAGTAAGCTTTGGCAAATCCTAAAATGCACAGTCTGTCCGAGGAAGCGAAATGTAGTGGGGGAATGTTTTGTTTTTGTTAAGTTTGGTGCACAGAGGTTTATGTGTGTCATGGTTAAGACTGGTTCTGGGGGCCCCTGGGTGGCTCAGTCGGTGAAGTGTCTGCCTCGGGCTCAGGTCACGATCCCAGGGTCCTGGGATCGAGCCCCACATGGGCTCCCTGCTAAGCGGGGAGGCTGCTTCTCCCTCCCCCTCTGCGTCTCCCCCTGCTTGTGTGCTCTCTTTCTCTCAAATAAGTAAATAAATAAAATCTTAAGAAAAAAAAGAAGACTTTTTCTGGGCTCCATTGGATAATAGGTTTGTATCCTGTTTCACTAATGTGTGACACTGGACCTGCCTGAGCCCCAATTTCCTCATCTGTAAAGTGGGCATAATAAAAGACCCTCCCTTGCAGGGTTTTGGACAGAATCCAATGAGATAACAAGATATAAAAGGCTAGACTTGGTATATGGTCATGCTCAGTGTTAAGTGGTAGAGAACGTACAAGGCATAGTTCCCCCCGCCCCAGGTGTTCATGATCTTGCTGAGGAGACAAATACGCAAAGCACCCACAAAGCAGTTGTGTGCTGTATGTGAGTAAATGCCACCAGTGGTTGGTAAAGACTGTCAGAGCTGTAGACGAGAGAGGCTGGAGGTTGGGCTGTCGGAGGAATCACATGAGCCAAGGTGTGGATTAGGAATAAGCATGACGCGATGGTCTCATGAAAAGTAAAACAGTTTTCCCTTCGCTGCTTGCTTTAAGAAAGGTTGATGTCTTGAATGCAATTTGTATGTGGGTTTTTTTGTGCCAAGGTTCGCCCTGAAAAACAATCTTTATGAAAATATGTTCATGTCTGTTTTGCCAAGTTGGGTTGTACTAACTGGGAAGATGGCCATCCCTTCCCCAGCATCGTGGTCAGATTCTATTAATTCAAAGCTTCTTCGGTCCTTGGGAGTTCCTTTTGGGAAAGAGGGGAAGAAATGAACTGATGAAAGGTAATCATGGGATTTGGAAAAGAGAAGGTCATAAAAAAGTCAAATACTCTTTATTCGAGCCTTATGAACACATTTATTACCGATGGGGTTCTTTTGTTCGGTGCCTTGTGGGGCCCTCTCAAAATCCCTTGTCTACAGTGGTGGCGCATCTGTCGCTTCTCTTCATCCTCATGTGCCACTGTTGACAGTTACCTACTCTCTGATCTTACAGTTTATCAACAAAAGTCGAAGACAAGATGAAATGGTCAGAGACCGCATATACCCATACAGGGAAATTTTTCTGATTGACACGAACGTGAATGTACAGGCTTGCGCACTTGAGTGTGCAAAAAACACTTGCACGGTCACTTTGTTGGAAGATGTGGCTGTCAGAGGGTGTGACGGATGCAGGGATGCCAGGTGGGGTTGCAGTTACAATAGCGTCTGGGATCCACTTGAATGTCTTGGGTCTATCTACCTCCCGCATTAAACGGTGAACTTGTCAAGGGCAGGGTCTGGTTCTCTTTCATTTCTGCATTACCAGGTGCTGGCACGGGGCCTCGCCCTCGGCAGGGACTCGAGAGGGGTGCCGCAGAGCAAACTCACTTTGTTTTTGGCGTTGCTGGAAGTTGCACACCCCCGGGGGCCATTTTGAGTGCCAGGTGGTATTTTAAGATACTCTCCGTGGAGCCCACACTCCACACTCCGCTACACCTGTCTGAGACCAAAGGGGAGCTGCGGGTCTTGGAGAGGGGGTCTGGAGACATGCCGGAGGGAGGGAGATGGGAGGAACACTATTGGAGTATGTTACTTCTTTCCTAAGATTGTTGTTGTTTTCAACAATATGGTCTGATGCCATTGAAACAGTAGTCCGATAATAACGTGGGGGAAATGGGCTTCTGACTTTCGGGCCAAGTCATTCTATTTCCTCAACCAGTCGTTGCCATGCTCCCTCTTGCACTGAAACTTAGCCTGCAGAGAGGGGTGGTCGTGGTGGTAGAGGTGTTTGAATTAGCCCTTGCTCTGCTGCCAAGCTTGCCGCCTGCTTTGTGGTCTCCCTCCCCGTGCGCTACCGGAGGGGCTCTGTGAAGCCGGGGTTCACTTTAGACTTGCAGAAGAGACATTCTTAGAATTCTTTTCTTTTTTTTTCTTTTTTTTTTTTTTAACGATTTTATTTATTTGACAGAGCACAAGCAGAGGGGGAGAGAGGGAGAAGCAGGCTCCCCGTGGAGCAGGGAGCCCGATGCGGGACTCGATCCCAGGACCCCGGGATCATGACCTGGGCAGAAGGCAGCTGCTTAACCGACTGAGCCACCCAGGCGCCCCGAGACATTCTTAGAATTCTTAAGGAGAACTAGTTTCTAAAGTAAAAGATTTACCAGTAAACTAATGACCTTTGATGTAATATCTAAGCAGAAGAAAGCCAGGCTGATTTCAGAGAAATATCATGTGATCATTATTGTTTCTTAAGTACAGTCGAAATTACCTGGTTAAGTTCCTTTTTTTTTTTTTTTTTAAAGAATTTTATTTATTTATTTGACAGAGAGAGACACAGCGAGAGAGGGAACACAAGCAGGGGGAGTGGGAGAGGGAGAAGCAGGCTTCCCGCCGAGCAGGGAGCCCGATGTGGGGCTGGAACCCAGGACCCTGAGATCATGACCTGAGCCGAAGGCAGACGCTTAACGCCTGAGCCACCCAGGCGCCCCTACCTGGTTAAGTTTCTAATGATAATATAAATAGGCTTGCCAGTAATGTGAGCTTTTTTTTTTTTTTTTAAGATTTTATTTATTTATTTGACAGAGAGAGACACAGCGAGAGAGGGAACACAAGCAGGGGGAATGGGAGAGGGAGAAGCAGGCTTCCCGTGGAGCAGGGAGCCCGATGCAGGGCTCGATCCCAGGACCCTGGGATCATGACCTGAGCCGAAGGCAGACGCTTAACGACTGAGCCACCAGGCGCCCCATAATGTGAGCTTTTAAATATAGGAGTGGTTGTGTTTACAGAGAACAAACTGGTGGTTGCCGGAGGGGAGGCGGGGGGAGGGGGCGGGGATGGGTGAAACAGGTAAAGGAGATTAAGAAGTACACACTTCCAGTTACGGAATAAATAAGTCTTGGCGATCAAAGGTGCAGCATAGGGAATATAGTCCATGATATTGTAGTAACATTGTGTGGTGACAGATGGTGACTCTTGAGTCATGTATAGAATTGTTGAATCACTGTGTTGTACACCTGAAACTAATAGAACGTTGTATGTTAATTACACTTCAATTAAAAAAAATATATGAGTGCTTGGATGGTTGAAAATATACATGTGCATACATATTTACATATTTTAGGATTACAAGCATGGTTTTATAATTATACATATACCGCTAAAATGATGGAAGATCAGTCCTCTTGTATAGCAGATGTGAAGGAACCACCACAAAATCATAAAATCACTGCTGTCAGTGATTTCCAGTTAGGATCCACCGTTTCCTCTCTTTGGACCAAGTAGACTGTAACCGTATCTGTGCTGGTGAATTTCCTTTTTCAATCTCTGCCCTTTCTCTGTGTTAGAAATCAAAGAGCCGTCTCTTTTCTTCCCTCATTTCTTCCCTCTCCATTTCTTCACAGTTCTAGGGTTTATAGCGTGCGAGTCTATTTATATTCGGTTCTAAGTAAGCCTGGAAGTGCCCTGTGTCCCAAACCCATAGTACAAAGATTGATATTTTAAATTTTGTTTTATTGGCGGGGCACCTGACTGGCTTAGTTGGTGGAGCATGCGACTCTTAATCTTGGGGTTGTGAGTTCAAGCCCCATGTTGTGGGTAGAGTTTACTTTAAAAAAACACACACAGAAAAGAATACATTTATTTCATTAGAGATTAGAAAAATACTGATTTATTTTCCTTTATGGGGGGGTGATATACAGCTTACTGTTTCAATTAATATATTTCAATGAAGAAGAGATTTGATTGGAAGAAAAATACGAAGTATATGAGAGTGCAGAAGGTATGCCAAAGTCTTGAAGATTGTACGTGAATAAGCTGAGTTTGGAAAACACTGCTAAAAAGAGAATCAGGAGTTGGGATACCTGGATTTGAACCCTGGTTCTACTACTAGATGTGGACAGCTGAGCTTCATCAAGCCTCTGAGCCTGTTTCTTCATGTAGGAAGTTGAAATGATGGCGTTTTCCTTGCCTATTTGGCAGGTTGTGGTAAGACACAGGTAGAATGTATATTGAAAGTGTTTTCTGAAGACCGCAAAGTGATCTTCAAGTGAAACAATAAAATAAAAAATTAATAATGTTACTAGCAAGTTACTTCAAGAGAGCTTCTGAATCCGTGAGCAAGAATGTTCAAAGACAAACCGTTTGGGGCTTTTTTTTTTTTTTTCCTTTATGGTTAAAAACTGAGTAGGTTCCAAATTTAGGTTGACGGTTTTCCTGTCACTACTTACGAGGAGAAGGCAGAAACATATGCTTGCTTCTCTCCAGATTGTAGAAGAGCTTTTGCCTTTTACTGAATGCTGCTACAGAACCGTACAGAGGTACCCAGCGGGACCTAACTATTCTTTGAATGTTTATAAAGTACCGTTTGTTATCACACAGTTTTCTTGAGTTAGGAAAAAGCACCTTCTCTGGCCAGTCAGGGCACAAAGTGGCAGGAAGGAAAAATTGTGAACCTGGGAGAGAGACCCTTTTTGTGTGTGAGGGAAGCTTTATTAAGGGAAACGCTGTGAGTCTCGTAATCCAGGGGTAAAGCTGAATAGCAAAGTTAGACAAGGGATATGTTCTAGACCACAGGGCAAAGCCACCATGAAATTGTGGTAATTCTGAGCATCAAAGGTTTTCCTTGTCTCTGATGCCCAGAGAGTTGCTACTGAATTCTACTGGAAGAGAAACTTAGGGTGTGGTTGTTTGGGGGCTGATTCCTAATGTAGCCTCTCTCCTCCACGTCCAGTTTGAACTGTGCTTTTAAGCCCCGTGAGGCCCGGGATTGGAGGTGGCTGGGTGGGGGGAGGGTGAGTCCTTCCTCTTTTTCTTCTGAAGCAGATGAAGCCTGATTCACAGGCCTAGATCTGCCATTAGGGTAAGTTTTGTGGGACTCGGAACAGCCACCCCAAATTTTTCTACAATCGAGCTACCCCTGACAAAGGAAGTAGGAGTGAAGACCCAGAGCACCTAGTTTATTTTTTTTTAAAGATGTTTATTTATTTATTTGACAGAGAGAGAGAGAGAGAGAGAGAGAGAGCACGCACAAGCAGGGGGAGCAGTAGGTGGAGGGAGAGGAAGAAGCAGACTCAGGGAGCCTGATGTGGGGCTCGATCCCAGGACCCTGAGATCATGACCTGGGCCGAAGGCAGAAGCTTCACTGACTGAGCCACCCAGGCGCCCCCAGAATGCTTAGTTTAGTCAGCTTTAAATGAAAAGTGAAACCTTGTTTTCTAGAACATGAATATAGGGCCTTCAAAATAGAGAGAGAGCTGAGGGTTTGTTTTTTAGAAGGCCTATTTTCTACTGTATGTTTAAACAAGTGATTCATTTGGACATATGCTTTTTCCAGATTAATTTGACAACCACATTAGGAAGCTGAAGGAAGATTTTTTTTTTTTTTTCTTTTTCAAAGTTACTTGGAGCAGGTACTTCTGAAATTATTGTACAGAGAGATTAACAGATGCTAATTCAACAGGTTAAACATTGAAATTTGAGGACTGTTTTTGCAATCTGTATTGAGAGGATAGTTGGCACCAAAAGCAAGACTTGGAAATTATTTTCAGTGCCTAAGGCTTGCCTTCTTAGATGGGGCTTTATTCACTTCTCTGAGCAATTGATCAGAGACTCAGAATGTCAGACAGGAAGAGGCAGTCAGTTTCCGTGCACTTGGCTCCATGAAAACATGGTAGATATAGGACAAGGGGCCCAAATTTTACTATCAGAAAACCTCTGAGTTCCCCAAATAGGAATTGTTTCTTCTGTTTCAACTCATTTTGCACTAGTATTCACAGACATGATAGGGGATGATCAGCTGGATTTGATCTTATGGGTCTACAATTTCAAATTTAAGACTTGAAATGAAGTATATCTTCTTAGGATCTCCCCCCCCCCCCCCCCCCGCAAGGTTTATTGAGGTATAATTGAAGAATGAAAATTGTACATATTTAAAGTGTACACTGTGATAATTTAATATATGTATACATTGTGAAATGGCTATCACAGTCAAGTTAATGAATACATTTATCACCTCACATGCTTTATTTTTTTGATGAGAATGCTTAAGCTCTATTGTCTTAGTAAATTTCAAGTACACAACACAGAATTAGTAACTACAGTCACCGTGTTGTGCATTAGATCTCCGGAACTTACTCATCTTATAACTGAAGTTTGTACCTTTTGACCAATCTCTGCATTTCCCTCATCTCCTAGCCCAGCAAGCACCACTCTACTTTTTTTAGATTTCACGTATAAATGATACCATACAGTATTTTTTTTTTTTTTTGGTCAGAAGAATACATGAAAACCCAGGTACTCATCACCCGTCTTCAGCTTCAACAATTATCAAGTCTTTGTCCTCCTTTCTGGCCCTACCCCAATGGGAGGTTTTTTGTTTTTTGTTTTTTTTAATTGAAGTATAGTTGACATACAACATATTAGTTTCAGGTGTACAACATAGTGTTTTGACATTTATATACATTAGGAAATGCTCACCATGGTTAAGTGTAGTTACCATCTGTTATGAAACAAAGTTATTACAATAGCATTGACTCTATTCCCTGTGCTGTAATTTTCATGCCTTTGAGTTCTTTTATAACTGGAAGTCTGCACCTCTTATTCCCCTTCACCTATTTTACCCATCCCCCCTCCTTCCTCCCCTCTGGCAACCACAGTTTGTTCTCTGTATTTATGAGTTTGTTTTTGTTTTGTTATTTATTTATTTTAAAATTTTATTTATTTGTCAGAGAGAGAGAGACAAGCAGGGGGAGTGGCAGGCAGAGGGAGAAGCAGGCTCCCCACCGAGCAGGGAGCCCGATGTGGGTCTCGATCCCAGGACCCTGGGATCATGACCCGAACCGAAGGCAGGCGCTCAACCGACTGAGCCACCCAGGCGTCCCTGTTTTTGTTTTTTAGATTGCACATGTAAGTGAAATCATATAGTATTTGCCTTTCTGACTTATTTCACTTAGTATCATATACCCTAGGTGCATCCATGTTGTGGCAAGTGGCAAGATTTCATTCTTTTTTTAATGGCTGAGTAATATTCCTGTGTGTGTGTGTGTGTGTGTGTGTGTGTGTGTGTGTGTGATAGAGAGAGAGAGATCTTTATCCATGATACCATGTGGTTTTTGTCTTTCTCTGTCTGGCTTATTTCACTTTAATGCCCTCCAGGTTCATCCATGTTGTTGCAAATGGCAGGATGTCCTTCTTTCTGATGGCTGAATAGTATTTCAATAAATGTACAGACCACATTTTCTTTATCCATTCATCTGTTGAGAGACACTTAATTTTTTTTTCTATATCTTGGCTCTTGTGAATAACATTGCTATTAACATAGGAGTGCAGATATCTCTTTGAGGGACTGATTTTGTGTTCTTTGGCTATATACCCAGAAGTGGGATTGCTGGATCATATGGTAGTTCCATTTTTAATTTCATGAGGAACTTCCGTACTGTTTTTTTAGGGTCTTTTAGATTTGTTGAATACTGATGTTTATTAGAGTAGTTTAATCTTTCTAAGTAATCTTAGAGAGGAAACTCTGAGATGCTCTTCAGATATGGAACTGGGATCTAGCTGTGACTTAATTGTGAACCAGGTATAAAAACTGTTCTCATTTATAGCAGCATTATCTACAGTAGCCAAATTATGGAAGCAGGCCAAGTGTCCATCGACAGATGAATGGATAAAGAAGATGGGGTCTGTGTACACAATGGAATATTACTCAGCCATCAAAAAGAACGAAAGCTTGCCATTTGCAACCATATGGATGGAGCTAGAGAGTATTATGCTAAGTGAAATAAGTCAGTCAGAGAAAGACAAATACCATATGATTTCACTCACATGTGGAATTTAAGCAACAAAACAATCGAGCCAAGGGGTAAAAAAGAGAGAGACACACAAACCAGGACATAGACTCTTAACTCTAGAGAACACGCAGAGGGGAGGTGGGGGGGGGGGAAGGGGATGGGGATTAGGAGGGCATCACTTACGATGAGTACCAGGTGTTGTATGGAAGTGTTGAACACCTGAAGCTAATATTACACTGTATGTTACCTAACTGGAATTTAAATAAAAACTTAAAAAAACCTGTTCGCGAAGGATTGTGTGGATATGCTATACCGGAGACTGCCTCAAGTACTGTGTACGCAAATGTAATTCTGATTCCATTATGATACTAAGTTTCAGTGTATCTTTTATTTAAGTTTTCTTTATGTTGTTTTTTTAATAAAAATTTTAAGTAATTTTAATCTGATTTAGTAAAACACTGTTATTAGGAAGCATTAATATACACCCACCTTGGTCTGGAATAGTGTGTTGGAACATAGCTCTGGTTGAATCTGAATATCTCAGAGTTTATCCAACAATTAATGATTGGATGCCCACCACGTGCCAAGTGCTGTTGTAGGTGCTGGAGTTGTAACAGTGAACAAATAAAGGGAAATCTCCGCCCTCAGGTAGGAAGAGAGGTAAAGTAGGTGTTATATCACATGGTGATAAGTTCAGTGAAGAAAAAAATGATAGGAAGGTAGGTGGTGGGATCCTCTTCCAAATTCAGTGTCTTGCATATTCGTAGCTTTGGGTATTTCTGAGGGGGAGAAAACGATACATGAGGTGGAAAGAACTGAGCCTTTGTAGTCACAGGCCTAGGTTTTAATTCTAGCTCCGAAGGCAGACAAGTTACTTAGTGTTGAGTTGAGTGCAGAGTTTCCTCATCTGTCAAGTGGTGACAAAGATTAAGCCTATTTCTATTCATTCATTCGTTCATTCATTCTCGCTCTACGGACTGAGCCAGCCAGGCGCCCCAGATCAAGCCTATTTCCAAGGGTGGTTATGAGTATTAAGTGAGAAAATCTAGAGAAAGCACTTGCCACAGTGTCTAGCATACAGAAAGGGCTTGGTAAATGCCCACTCTTGTTACTCTTATTAATAAATCATATCCTGGATTTCTCAGACGCCGACCTTGCTCCTTGTAACCTTAGCCTCAGGCTGGGGCCCTACTCTCAGTGGCCAGGTCACCCGGCAGTCTGTCAGGGATCCCCTGACTTCGTCACCTAGGACCCCACCCTTTCATGCCCTGCCCAGTGGATCGAGCACCTCCAGCACCCACGTTTGCCCAGGCTCTGCCTGCACCAGGCACACGAATGTCGATACTTCCTCATCTTCAGTTACCCAGTGAACAGAGCCAATTCTCTAAAAATCAACTGACAGGGTTCCAAATAGACCACTTTTTGTTTTACCTTACATTTTTGGAAGGCACGTGGAAAAGCAGGGTACAGGGCTAACTCTCTAGAACTCTTGGCTTTAGCGGAGAGATCTGTGTGTGTATTTGTATGTGTTTGGTGTCTGCGCTTCTAGTTATGGAGGATGTTTCTCTTGTGAAAGTGTCCCAAGTGCTCACTGCCGTCAACAGTCCTTTCTTTAGTGAAATAAGGTGTCTTTCGCACATGGACAGGAATTTATATCTTATGACTTTGACCGTATTAACTTTGTATTTGTCTCTTATTAAGGAAAAGACCAAAATTGTTGAGCCCTTGGACTATGAGAATGTTATCACCCAAAGGAAAACCCAGATTTACAGCGACCCCCTCAGAGACCTGCTTATGTTTCCAATGGAAGATATCTCTGTGAGTTCACAAGCACTGCTTTAAAGGAAAACATTCACACTTTCCAGGCTAGTGCTTACGGCAAGAATGTTCCCTGTCTTCTAGATCTCGGTGATAAGTCGTCAGCGCAGAACAGTGCAGTCCACTGTACCAGAAGATGCTGAGAAGAGGGCCCAAAGTTTGTTTGTCAAAGAGGTAAGACCCTCAAAGGCAACAGTGGAACATTATTATATTCAAAAAAATATTCTTCCTTTAGTGTAGACAGGAAATAAAATGACTGTAACTTAGCGGACCTCCGTGACAAGTCTAGATGATGTGGTAGAGAGGAGACAGCTTAACTACTGTGACAAATAGCATGGGTTCTTAGTTTCTCTCTTTTGGATTTGACTACTCTCTGAACTTGGAGTTAGAGTGTTCCAAAGTGTGTATGAATTGGGATTTTTTGTTGCCATTTAGTTTAGGGAGACCATGTTAATCCCCAATGGATGATCCCAGTACCAACATTTTCCAAATGATTTTTAAAAGTCTGTCAGCTTCCTTT
The DNA here is from genome assembly GCF_002201575.2 of Neomonachus schauinslandi. Classification (NCBI taxonomy): domain Eukaryota; kingdom Metazoa; phylum Chordata; class Mammalia; order Carnivora; family Phocidae; genus Neomonachus; species Neomonachus schauinslandi. The sequence goes on along the minus strand of NC_058419.1, from coordinate 31,001,271 downwards.
ACCAGACTTTAAAAAACTGGATATACATATACTTGTGTGATATTTCAAATTAAAGATTCCTATTTTCTTTCAGTGTATTAAAACCTATAGCACAGATTGGCATGTGGTAAACTACAAGTATGAAGACTTCTCTGGAGACTTTCGAATGTTGCCATGGTAAGTGTAGAATTCAAGGGAAACCTTTGAGAGGAGAGTTACTCAATGTTTTACCCTTTTCTAACCACTTATAAAGCTTCTCAGTGATAATTTATAATAAAACAAGGCCTTAGGCAGCTGGCTTGTTTGGTAAATGTATTTTGGACAATTGAGTATGTTTTCACTTTGCGCATTGAAATTCTTTCGAAAATGTAGGAGTTCACTTTTTGGCTTTGATGCATCTATATTGACCATAAAATCTTTTAGTTCTGGATAATGTAGTGAGCACTTTCCAGTGGTGTCAATGAAAATGCTAGAAGGGGGGCACCTGGGTGGCTCAGGTGATTAAGCGTCTGACTTCAGCTCAGGTCATGATCTTGGGGTCTTGGGATTGAGCCCTGCATCGGGCTCCCTGCTCGTTGGGGAGTCTGCTTATCCCTCTGCCCCTTCCCCTGCTCATGTTCTCTCTTTCTCTCTCTCTCTCAAATAAATGAAATCTTTAAAAAAAAAATGCTAGAAGGCACTCAGTTCAATTCGATGACCCCAGACATCCCTTGACAAAAGCACATCTCTTTCAGTTGAGTTGACGGACTGCCGCGAGCACACTGGTCCAGGAGCCAGTTCAAATCTTATTTGTTGAGGTTCAAGTCTTATTTCTGCCACTTACTGGCTGGATGACCTTGGGCCAGTCACTCAATCTCTCTGAGCTTCCCTGTTATCCCTTTCCCCATCTATAGTCCTACTAACCTCATAGGCTATCATCTGGGAAATGTTTTCGAGAAATAAGACATTGTGTAGCCTCTTGTAGTTTTCAAAGCACTTCCCTAGAAGAGAAAAGAGTCCTAAAGACATCCTTTAAACTTGAATCCCAAGATGGCTGACCAATCCAAGCTTATACAGCAGACGAATGGAAGAGCCAGAATTACACTGTGTTGCTTTTCCTTCTGAGGAAAGACAAGCTTCTGCCCCCTCTAAGAACTCTGGCCCGCATTCTCTGGCAGTTCTGCCCTCCCTGACTGACTTAGTATTTGCGCTTAGTTACAGCTTTGCCGCAGGCTGCACATGTGGGAGTCCTTATATAAAAGGTACTGTAAGTTTACTCAGAGGGCCAACCCTGAGTTTGGAAAGGAGAAAAGAATTTATCCCCCTCGTGTTTGGCGTTTATCTCGGTTGTAAAAAAGTCTACTCATCTTGCTTTTATTTATTTATTTGTGTGTGTGTCCTCTTCAGTATCTGAAATAATTCTCTTGCGTTTTCAGCAAATCTCTGCGACCAGAAAAGATTCCCAGTCACGTATTTGAGATTGACGAGGACTGTGAGAAAGACGAGGTAAAAGTGGGGGCCACGGTGCTGGTGTCCTCACGGTCGCTTCTGCTGCCAGAGATTTCCTTGAGAAAAAGATGAGGGACAGAATGGTTTTCGAGTGATCGGTGGCCGGCTTTTAAGCTAATGCGTGTTTTTTAAGAATCTTAAAAAAATTGTTGCATTTCCAAATGGAGTTTAGGAAAAATCAAGTGAAATGGGCTGTGATTTGTATATAAACATGTTTTCCCACCTGTGGGAGACACCTGTGGGGCTGGTTTTCCCCGTGCTGGGCATGTGGCAATGGTGAGTCATCTGGAACCCCCTGCATCATGGATCCCTCTTGGGACAGATGGCCTGGATGTCTGTGACATTTTGAGGTGCAGTTTGACGGTTTACTTAATGCAGAAGACTCTCCCAGAAGACAGCCCGTAAGATTCAGTAAATACTGAGTACCTGCTGTGTGCATGGCACAGAGCCTTTCTTTCCCTAGTGAACAATTTCAAGTTTCATCAGGCATCTTTGTGGGGGCGGTGGGGGACTTAATGCTTTAATTAGAAAATGGGGCAGGGCCTAGTTCGTGTCCCCCAAAAGTTTGATTAGATGGCTGGCTGTTTCACTGATGCTTTTTGCCCTATTTCAGGATTCCTCTTCGCTGTGTTCTCAGAAGGGTGGCGTCATAAAACAAGGCTGGTTGCATAAAGCAAATGTAAATAGTACCATCACGGTCACCATGAAGGTAAGAAGTAGTTATTATGTTATTTCGGATATTGTTGTGAGTAACGTGCGTGGAAAAAATATTGCTTTAAAAAAATGTTTACGGGGCGCCTGGGTGGCTCAGTCGGTTGGGCGTCTGCCTTCGGCTCAGGTCACGGTCCCGGGGTCCTGGGATCGAGCCCTGCATCGGGCTCCCTGCTCAGTGGGGAGTCTGCTTCTCCCTCTCCCTCTGCCCCTTCCTCTGCTTGTGCTCTCTCTCCCTCAAATAAATAAAAAAATTTAAAAAAAAGTTTACAGTGAGCCCTAGCAAAAAAAAAAAAGAAAATCATTACTGAGAGGATTCTCACAGCTGTATAGAATTTAAAAACTCTGCAACCTCAGGATAATTGAGAAGTGTAACTTTTTAAAGAAACGTAATTATTCTGAATCAGGAAGTTTAAAAAGGAGGCTGTCATTCAACTGTACTTCAATTAAAAATAAAAAAACTTCAGGAAGGAGGCTGTCAGTTAAATGAAGGTAATGACATTGAAACAAAAGGGCATCACAGGTTCCTATTCCTATGTGGAGATGAATGTAATGAATAGAAGGATAAGGTAGTCCATTTATTTAGCAACTATTAATTAGGTGCGTATTCCATGCTGGGCACTGAGGGGAAATCTATGAATGTCTAAGATGAGGTCCCTGGCCTCCAGTGGTCTCCAGATGAGATAAGAAACATACCAGATTTACTACCGTACAAAGCTGTATAGCCTTAGCGCTGTCTGAGAATTACTGAGTTTTGTAGTTGGGGCAGAATAGTGAGTTTGTCTACGGGGTTTGTAGGAGATAAAGGTAGAAACAGAGAGAGAGGGGAAATGGCGCAGGGTCTCTAATGCCTGGGGCATGAAGTTGACTTTTGTTTCAGAGGCTGTGAAGAGCCGTTAAAATCCAAAGGTAAAACTAACAAGGTACTTCAAGATTCTGAGCAGAAAAACAGAGTATGCTCTCATATCAAATATAACTGTTCTTGCAGATACCCAATATAAGATCATGTGGTTTGTCGAGGATGATTCACACTTCCATTAAGTATTGAAGGTCATTCTATCTTTCACATAGTCTGCAAGCAGAAACTACGGGTGTCTATCAAGAGAAGGCTCCAATTTTATCTTAATTTAATATTTTGCCTGCTGCTTTCCATTGAGTGGCTATGTCCGGTTCTCACTTTCATTTCCAAGTCCTGAGAACAATCAGTCCAAGTCGTAGGGGGCTTCCTGCGTGTCTCCTGCACTTAACCATGGGCTTTAGCCCGCGGTGATGAATCCATTTGTTGAGGACTTCGTATGTGCCAGGCACCATACTGGCTGTTTTGTATTCTGTATCTCATTTAATCCTTGTGCAACCCTAGGATAGAGGGTAGAGGGGTCCTATTTTTATTCTTAGTTTAAGACGTGGGAAATGAGGCACAAAGAAATTAATGGTTAACTCAAGGTCACACGGCCCCAAATTCAGACATGAATTTCTTCACCAGCCCACTGTCAATGCCGACTAGCTGAGTGAGTGAGACTCAAGGCTTTATTATAATATATTTCCTATCAGAATTATCAGGTTCAGCCGGGCGCCTGGGTGGCTCAGTCGGTTCAGCGTCTGCCTTCAGCTCAGGTCATGATCCCAGGGTCCCGGGATTGAGTCCCCCGTAGGGCTCCCTGCTCAGTAGGGAGTCTGCTTCTCCCTCTGCCTCTGCCCCTCCCTCTGCCCTTCCTCCTCCCCCTGCTTGTGCTCGGTCTGTCTCTCACATAAATAAATACATAAAATCTTAGGGAAAAAAATTCTCAGGTTCAGAAATGCAGGTGTGAAGACTGTAATTCTGTGCAGATTGCCAGAAAATGGTTCTGTGGGTTTTGACTCCACTCCCAGCATACTCAAAATATTAGTGTTTTCTCCATACTTAGGCTGTAGCCCAACATGAATATAATGTATGGAAATCTGGATTCAGAGAAACAAGACATTGGGGAATTAATACCTTTACAAAAACAATTCACCACGGGATTCTTTTCAGTAGTAAATGACTCTAATGCTTTTAAAATAGAATTTGCTTTGCATACAACCTTTTATGAGCCCGTATATTATAAATCAAAATACAGTGGCCTGTAAGAAGTACACGCTTTACATTTTCCTCCATAATTTGCGAGACACAGATTGGTTGATGCAGGGGCGCCTGGGTGGCTCAGTCGTGAAGCGTCTGCCTTCGGCTCAGGTCATGGTCCCAGGGTCCTGGGATCGAGTCCCGCATCGGGCTCCCTGCTCCGTGGAAAGTCTGCGTCTCCCTCTCCCACTCCCCCTGCTTGTGTTCCCTCTCTCGCTGTGTCTCTCTCTGTCAAATAAATAAATAAAATCTTTAAAAAAAAAAAAAGATTGGTTCATGCAGTGGGTAGAATTATGGCCCCCCCAAAGATGGCCATATCCAAATCCCCAACACCTGTAAATGCTTCCTTACATGGCAAAGGGGAGTTAAGATGGCTAATCAGCACACAGGGAGAGGAGCCTGGGTTATCCAGGTGGGCTCAGTGTAATCACAAGGGTCCCTGTCAGTGGAAGGAGGGAGGCAGAAGACGAGAGTCCAGGAAGGAGGAGGGAGGACAAAAGCAGGGTCAGAGAGAGATGCTTTGTTGCCGCCTTTGAAGATGGCGGAAGGAGCCACTGGCCAGGAAATTGCAGGCAGCCTCTGGAAGCTGGAAAAGGCAAGGAAATGGCTTCTTTTCTGGAGATTCTAGAAAGGGACACAGCTCTGCTACAACCTGGATTTTCGCCCAGCGAGACCCCTGTCAGACTTGGGCTCTGTAGAACTGGGGGAGAATACATTTTGTTGTAAGCCACTGAGTTTATGGTAATTTGTTCCAATGACAGTAGGAAAGGAATTCAGTCAAGTAGTCAAAGATTGATTGTTTAGCTTATGTGTTGTCTATCCCCGAGGTTGCGAACGCCACCGCTCATGGGGGCCAGGCAGGAGCCATAAATTCATGAAGCGAGCGGTGGGGTCTGAGGCAACTTGGTGACCACATGGCCCGGCTGAAGGGGACACTGCTGCCCGCCTCTAGCTAATTGTCACTCTGCTAGGCTCTTTGGGTTGTTGCCTTCTTTCATCCCCAGCTGTTCATGTCTTGGCCACTTCTTTTTTTTTTTTTTAGTGAGATATAATTCAAATAGCATAAAACCACTTACTTTCTTTTTAAAACTTCTACCAAACAGTAGGCAAAGAAAGGAAAATAAGAATAAGTCGAAGTGTAGGGAATAATGTGAAATAGGCCATAATGAGATTTGGGAACTGTGCCTGGTCATGGATTTCATTTATCCTGGCTATTCTCCATTATGGACTGTGGCTCTCCATTTTGGATTTCTGGGAGCTCGATATACATCCCATATTCTTCCAGTTTTACTTCCTAAGCCAGAGCAGTGGTATTAGATTTCAGGATTAATCACAGCTGGGATGGGCAAGAGAGGGAAGAAGGTTCAGCCAGACTCAGCGAAAGGTGTCTGAGGGGTTTTGCCAAGATGTTTCTGTTTTCCTCTAAGATTGGGTTTTAACTGTTCCTGAATTCAGCCTTGTGGAAGTTGGTTGAAACTCGCAGTGTTGATGATGCCATCTCTATGTAAACAGAGGGCATGTGACTGTATGGAGAAGGGCCATGGCGGGGGGTGGGGGGGGTGCGGTTGTTGGGTGTGGGTTTTGTAGTGGCCAGCCTGGAGAACTTGGAGTGAGGGCCAAAGCGGAAGTCCAGGCCTGTGAACTGTGGCGCCCTGGGGGACTCGGGCCTGCACCCTCAGGTGGGGGGATCAGACATGTTCTTCCTATGATGGGCCTAGACTGGCTCAGACCTAGGAGAGAGTCTAAATCTAACAGTGGGGTGAGCAGCTGGCCCAGCTCTTGGAGAGTTGGCAAAGGCAGACACGGAGGAACTGAGGCAAAGGGCTGACGGTTCATGAGACGTTTTGAGAGGAAAAGCTCTTCTATATTTGTTCCTGTTATGTTAGCCTTCGATGTGAAGAATATTAATGAGTCTCATAAGCGAACGGGAAGGTGAGTCGGGCATGCTATTATTATCTGAGTCATTTTCCTGATACCGGGGGCAATTTTACCATTGGTGCATCCGGAGTCCCCTGCGTGCTGGGATGTCCAGCCCACACCGGTGAGAAACTTTGGGAGCTTTAGCGGTGAGCACCGCAGGCCTAGAGCTTGCAGAGTTGAGAGCCAAGAACCTTTGCTGTCAGAAAAATTCGAGCTTTGATAGCCCCTCAAGCCCACAGTGGACTAACCAGGAAGCTACAACAGAAGGATCTCGGTATTCATCATGACTCACTAGCAGATAACAGCCTACAGGAGCCATGTGCCTTCCCTTCTATTTTATCTGTGCCTCCTTGACATTGGCCTGCGGATCCCGCTGGGGTTGAGGGCTTGACAGGGATTAAGGTAGGGTAGCTGGATCCCTCTTAGAGGGAGGTGTCAATTTCAGGGTCTTTATTCATTTAAAAACTTCTGGATTTAAAAAAATTATGTAGAATCAGTCCTTTGGAAAATTTGAATTGATGGACAGCAACTTAACTGTCTTTTTTTTTTAAGGATTTTATTTGAGAGAGAATGAGGGAGCGGTAGAGAGAAGGAGTAGGGGGAGGGGACAAAGGGAGAAGGAGAAGCAGACTCCCTGCTGAGCAGGGAGCCCAATGACAACATGGGGATCAAGACCTGAGCTGAAGGCAGACACTTACCAACTGAGCCACCCAGGCGCCCCTTAACTGTCTCTATAAACAAGGCCGAGTCCTTTTTCTGGATTCTTTGACTGTCAGAAATAAGGGAGTCTAATGGCATGGGAGGGAGAAATGGAGTCATGAGAGAAGGTGGAAAGAAAAAAAGCAAAGGGAAAGAGGGTTAGAAAACACTGAGCCAAGTCCAATAGATAAAAGGGAATCAGAAGACTCCCTACTTTATAAGGCCTTTTGAGAAAGCAGCCACATGATCTGTAATGCGACATAAATAATGTAGCCACAGTAACTCATATATAGGCTGCTTTAGAGAGCGAATCCTTCCTCACTAGCTGCCAGACAGTTTTGCAAGAACATTCAAGTTGATAGTGATGGGCTCTAGGGCAAAGGGGCTGGTGAAGGAGCTAAGCTGATTTCTTCATATGGGAAGATGACAAGAGCATATTTATGGAATAAAAATTTGCCCTTTTCCCCCCTACACGCCTTTCCACCAGCTCCGGTCAGTTATTAAGAGATAGTCTGCATCATTCTCTGCCATTGTCACGATTTCCCCAGAGGTGCTGGCCGAGCCTCTCCGTTGTTGGCTGGGAAATTGGTCGTGAGGAACCCAGGCTCCGGGCGAGCTGATAATGATGTGCATTACTGCCCAAGCCACGGTTTTCGGTGGCTGGTCACTTCCTCTCACCGAGGAGGACGCTGGTGTCGTGCAGCATTTGCAAAAGCTCCGACCATTGTCCTATAAGCAGTGACTATTGTACCCCGAGCTTATGATTTGCTTTGTTCCTGGTGTTCATGTTAAAACAAGGCAAGCCTTGCCGTAGGTGATTACTTTCCTCAATTTGTACTTTTTTAGTTAATGAGAACCCACCCCATTGCCTGTCTGCAATTCCTGGGAAAGTTTTGGAGAGCAGTTTAAGATCTCCTAGAGAATGAACTTATTGATCCCTTAGACAGAAATGCCAGTCTTGACAGAAACCTGTTCATTTATAGTCTCAAGTAGCTGCTGGAAACCTCTGCTTTTTTTCAACTCCTTTCCATATCAGTGAAGGTGAGATAGCTAGGATATTTGATTTGACCTTCCCCTGGCGCTCAGAGCTAGTTTTCCCAAAGGATACAATGATCTATGGAATAAGGAAGAGTCTGATCTTGAGGGTGGTTTTTCATTAAAAGAAAAAAAAAAAAAAAGTCTGTTGCAGATTCTTGGCCAACCCCCGGGACACTCACCTTTATGCCTCTTCTTGGCTCCATTTGGTCACATTCCTCTAGCTTCCTCCTCCCCATTCCCAGCAATTAAATGTTGAAGTGTCTTGGTATGTTATCGGGGTTGTAAGTTCAACTGCTTGATGTATGACTCACTTCTGCTGCCCCCTCCCCTTTTGGTTTGCACAAAAGAGAGCCATTTGTTATATATCCCGAGTCAAACAGTCCTCACTTATTCTTTTGACTGTTACGGGAGGGTTTCTTCCCTTCTGTGTTAGGAGAACAACAAATCAAGGAATTTTTCCTAGGACAGCACATATGATATTAAAATAATTGCTGGGGAGGCCAAGGTCACTATGTTTATTGGAATAAATATGAAGAGAAATTTTTTAAACATTTTTTATAGGTTAGTGCATTGTGTTCTCAAGTCTACCAGACTGTCTCTCCCAGCTAACGAACAGATTATAGTCACTTTATGGGTAAGGGATCTCTCACTAATTTGTTTTTGTTTTTTGTTGTTTTTTTTTGTTTTTGTTTCTGTTTTTGTTTTATTTTTTTTTTTTTAAAGATTTTATTTATTTATTTGAGAGAGAGAATGAGAGACAGAGAGCATGAGAGGGAGGAGGGTCAGAGGGAGAAGCAGACTCCCTGCCGAGCAGGGAGCCCGATGCGGGACTCGATCCCGGGACTCCAGGATCATGACCTGAGCCGAAGGCAGTCGCCTAACCAACTGAGCCACCCAGGCGCCCCTTGTTTTTGTTTTTAAGTAGATTCCACGCCCAGCGTGGAGCCCAACACAGGGCTTGAACTCACGACCCTGAGATGAAGACCTGAGCTGAGATCAAGAGTCAGACGCTTAACCAACTGAGCCAGCCAGGCACCCCTAATTTGTTTTTTATGTTTAGTTTCTCCTCATTCATTGGTGACTGTTTTTTTTTTTTTTTTTTAAGATTTTATTCATTTACTTGACAGAGAGAGACACAGCGAGAGAGGGAACGCAAGCAGGGGGAGCAGGAGAGGGAGAAGCAGGCTCCTCGCTGAGCAGGGAGCCCGATGTGGGGCTCGATCCCAGGACCCTGGGATCATGACCTGAGCCGAAGGCCGACGCTTAACGACTGAGCCACCCAGGCGCCCCCATTGGTGACTGTTTAAAACCATTTATTAGGGGCTGCTTATGTGCCAGACACTCTGAGGAATCAATGAATTCATCACCAAATATGTACTGAATACTTATTAACTCAAGGTGTTAGTGTTGCAAAGGGTAGAGAGAAGTTTCCCATGCAGAACTTAAAACCTATTCGGGGAGCTGGGACACAAAATGAAAACGGTTTAGGGGTGCCTGGCTGGCTAAGTCGGCAGAGCGTGTGACTCTTGATTGCATGGCCGTGAGTTTGAGCCCCATGTTGGGCGTACAGTTTACTTAAAAAAATAATATACTGTTTAAAGGTTGTACAGAGACCAAGTGCTGTATGAGTCCAGGTCACTGTGATCTGAGGTCAGAAAAGGCAACTTGAAGGAGGTGGGGCCTCAAAGGGAGAAAATCAGGAGGTGAGTGTTGGAGGCAGTATGTACCGGGCGGCGGGTGTGTTAGATGAAGTTGGGTAGTCATGAGAGGATAAATTCGGTTTGGTCCGTTCGTATCTCCCTGCACCTCTGTTTCTCCTCTGTAAAATGGAGATGATAAGAGTAATCATCATACAAGGTCATTATGAGGATTAAATGATATAGGATGAGGAAAGCCAGAGATGGATGGTAGTCACCACTCCATGGATCTCAGCCATTTGTATTATATTATTAGTAGGATTGTGGGAGCGCCTCAAAGGTGGGATCAGTCATGTGAGCCCTGCCATGTAGGTGAGGGAGGGTCATTGAAAATTTGAGCAGGGCCATGACATGCTGAAATAAAGCTCACAAAATAGTCTGTCGTAATGAGAAGGGCGAATTGTAGACCTTTCCTTCTGGACTTCGCTTCAAACTAAATAATTAAAAAAATCTCCAGTGCCCTCATATGGTGGAGTTATTTAGGAAAAGCTATTTGAGGGGCACCTGTGTGGCTCAGTCGGTGAAGCATCTGACTTGATTTCGCCTCAGGTCATGATCTCAGGGTTGTGAGATTGAGCCCCACATTGGGCTCCCTGCATCGGGCTTCGTGCTGGGCATGGAGCCTGCTTAGGCTTCTCTCTCTCCCTCTCCCCCTGCAGCCTCCCCCACCCCCCCACCCCGCCACACGCTCTCTCTCTCAAAAAAAAAGCTATTTGATTTTGCACCGGTTTCCCAGAACATAAACCTGTGTGATATATTAAAATTTGGTGGAACTGTAAAACGATATAGCGAAGAGAGATAAGTGGTAGATTAGGTTGCCAACGTACTGGTAGGGGTTCTTCAGTGGGATGACGTTCCTGACATTCTGGTATAATTAACTGCACCTTGGTTTTCTGATAAGTCCTGGGGTTTTCTTCTCTATTATTTCTTTCATCTTTGCTTGGAACAGCTCTGAGACCCAGGACGTCTCTTGCTCTCCTGCTTTCTCCTTTTTCTCGCTGCCTCTTGTTTTCTGTTCTGAGACATGAATCAAGTTAGTTGTTCCTGCCCCATTCCTGCGTTGCTCCTGGCCCACCTACTTTGCCTGCCTACTTTCACTAAATCCTGCAGAGCGTTCTTTCCTGGGGCTCCTGGTTCATGTAACTTAGCAGTGAACACTTACCCTCTAGGTAACACACATAGGTGAACCCTCTCGAGATTTGTTATATCAGATGATAAAAGGCTCTCCTAATTTGAGGATACGTGGTGCTCAAACTTGCCTCCCTTCCAACTTTGATTAAACAGAGTGACAGAAAGCCTTTGTTCTTGCTCCAGAAAGGGTCATGTGGTAAATATTTAAAAGGTTGTCATCCAGGCAGCTCAGGGTTTTAAGGAGACTTGGCAGGACCTGATCCCAGAGAATTACCTCCTTTGGCTCCCTCAGTTTTATTCTTCTGGGTGGTCTGAGTGGGCCACTCATCAGGATCCATGCTTCTCATCGAGTCAGGCGGGGAAATTTTCAGCTGTGTCCACCATCTAGGAAAAATAATAAAGGGGAGGGGGAGGAAGAAGAATATGGACATTACAGAGAAATACCATCCTATTGGATGAAACCACTGGAGAATCTGAACTGGAGAATGAATTATTCATTCATTCATCATTTATTTTGCAAAATTTTATTGAGTCCAAGCACTGTTGTAGGGACTGGGGATATAGCAGTGGGTAAGACATGGACCTTGATAGTCTAAAAGAGACAGAGAGCAACTAAACAGATGAATGAGTTATATTTAGATAGTGATTGCCATATGAAAAAGATAAAATAGTGTGCCATGATGGAGGGCATGTGGTCATAGAAGGCCTCTCAGAGGAGGTGGGATTTCAGCAAAGACCTGAAAGCAGTAAGGAGTGAACCATTGAGGATACGTGGAGGGAAGAGCATTCCAGGCCAAGGCAGCAGCAAGTGCAAAGACCCGAAGGCACTTGCTTGGGGTGTTAGCGGAGCAGCTGGTAAGCCGGTGTAGCTGGACTAGCATGATAAGAAATCCAGTCCAAGAGGGGCGCCTGGGTGGCTCAGTGGGTGAAGCATCTGCCTTCGGCTCAGGTCATGATCCCGGGGTCCTGGGATCGAGCCCCATGTTGGGCTCCCTGCTCAGGGGGAGTCTGCTTCTCCCTCCTCCTCTGCCACTCCCCCTGCTTCTGCTCTCGCTCTCAAGTAAATAAATAAAATCTTAAAAACAAAAAAGAAATAAGGTCCAAGAGGTAAGCTGAGGCTAGAACAGGTATACCATCTTAGGCTATGGTGGGGATTTGTGGATTTAGGTGGGAGGCCATTGGAAGGTTTGGGCAAGATTCTCTTTGTCATCCTCATCAGATTCTGGTTCTATCCTTGACTTGCCTGTGTGAACTTGAGTGAGCTCTTGGTCTCTCAGTTTGCTGTTAAGTGAAATGTGGATAATGATGCTTATCTCCTGTGACATTAGAAGAATTAGTTGTTGGTTACAAAGGACTCGAGGCCTTCAAGATGAGAGGTATGATACAGAGTAATCGCCACTGTTCTATGTAGTCATTATTTTAACAGCTTCCCAGAAGATGAAACCCAACGTATATGCTAGACTGTTAGAATGAGAAGAGATCTCACAGATCGGTTGTGGGGGCCGAGTCTGATTTCTGTGGAAATGACTTAAAATTCCTTCACCGTACAAATTGTGTTTCAAGCCTGTAAGAAATTGCTTGGGGAGGGTGGCCCCTAGACTGGGAAGGCCGCTGTGTTATTTGTTCAATTTCAGTAAAATTCTTTGTAGAGCATGAAAAAATGGTCTGGCCCGGTCCCATTTTACAAGTGAGGGAGCAGAGAAGCAGAGTCTTGAGGACAGCTTCATGGCTGGTGAGCAGGAGTGCTGGACAAGAATCCGGATCGTGTGACTTTCAGGCATCTGCTTTCTCCCCAGATTCATGAGCTACCCACCTCAGTGTCCCATTTAGACATAACTGCAATATTACAGGAAGCGATTTACTGTAATTTCAGGCCCCTTCCCCTCTCTGTTGTAGTGATGTGCTTTGCTAATATTGGAAGTGGTGGCTACCACGGAACATCTTTGCTTGGTGAGGCAGCTGGGCATGAAAAAAATTTCACAGACTCAAATTTGGCTCTGTGCCACAAATGTTTTGCTCTGTGTTTTGCCTTCTTCTGCCACTCTCTTTGGTGCTGACTCTGGGCTCTGCAAGTCGATCGGGCTTGAATTTTAGGTTTGGTCGCAGGTCAGATTCTAATTGGTTGTAATTTTTGCCTGGAAAATGTATCTGAATTTTTGCCATGCGTAACTACTGTAATAACTTTCAAAAGGGGGTGTTTTGTTCATTTGGGCACAGTATGTAATTTTAGGTTGTCTGGTTCCATCATTTGAATAACATGTGAACCACTGTCACGAAAACAAGCAAACATATACAGTTGATCTTTGAACAATGTGGGGGTTTAGGGGCACTGACCCCCTGCGCAGCTGAAAAATCCATATATAAGTTTTGAGTCCCCCCCCCCAACTTAACTACTAATAACCTGTTGACCGGAAGTCTTATGGATAACATAAACAGTCGATTAACACGTATTTTGTATGTTGTATGTGTGATATACTGTAGTCTCACAATAAAGTAAGCCACAGAAAAGAAAATGTTACTAAGAAAGTCATGAGGAGGGGGCGCCTGGGTGGCTCAGTCAGTTAAGCATCTGCCTTCAGCTCAGGTCATGATCTCGGGGTCCTGGGATCGAGCCCCGCATCAGGCTCCCTGCTCAGTGGGGAGTCTGCTTCTCTCTCTCCCTCTGCCCTCTGCCACCCCCCCACCGCTTGTGCTCTCTCTCAAATAAATACACAAAATTGTAAAAAAAAAAAGTCATTAGGAAGAGAAAATACGTTTACAGTACTGTAAAATGTATTTTTTAAAAAATCCACGTGTAAGTGGACCTGTCCACTTCATACCCATGTTGTCCAAGACTCAACTGTGTGTATGTATTTGTGTGTTTCTGTGTGTGTGTAATCAGCACTATGATTAGCATTTTCCTTGTATGTGAATCTAGATTTCTTTAGTTATAGCTCCAGGAAACTTAAATGTGGGTGAATCAAATAATGAGGAGTATACATCCTCATACTGTGGGATCACACACATTTTCTGTACCTATGTAGTAATATTCACTTGATTGGCATTGCAAAACAAAGTGATATTTTCTGTTTGGACTCCTTTCTGTTGATACTGTACAAAGCCACATGGCCACTCCCTGAAATGGGAGCTGTAGCATTTACCAGTCTAACCTGTTAGGGTGTTCCTCACACTGGTATATTTTTGTCATTCGTTCCAAAATCAGTGATATTGAAACAAGTCAAAAATAACTACAAGCATATTATTTCTCTTTCCTGGTTTTCCTAAAAAGAAATGCTGTCTAACATGTATAGATTTTGCTTACTCATGCTATGGAAAAATAGATTGTTGATATTTCAGATACTTTGCCAGAAATTAAGTCCTTTTCAAGAATGAGCCTGCCAAATAATACTCTTTCCATAATTAAATTTCTTAAAATAGTCCGAGATCATACTGGGTAATCAGATGGGTGATTGAAAGTGGCAAGCTTAAATCTTAAAGCCAACTTCTGTAAGACAAGAAGCGTAGGAAAGCGCGTCCTCAGTCATCACCCAGAGCCTATGTCCTAGTCCCTTTCCATTCCCACCCTGAAACGATTTTAGTTCTGTCATCTGGGGGAATTTTACTGTAACAGATGCTTGATACAGTCTGCAGTCTGTGGCTTATTTTTTTTTAAGATTTTATTTATTTATTTGAGAGAAATAGAGCACGAACGGGGTGGGGCGGTGGGAGGGAGGGAGGGGCAGAGGGAGAAGCCGACTCCCCGCAGAGCAGGGAGCCCAAGATTGGGCTCCATCCCAGGACCCCGGGATCATGACCTGAGCCAAAGGCAGATGCTTCACCGACTGAGCCACCCAGGCGCCCCAGTCTGTGGCTTATTAAAAGAAGCATAGGCTCATCAGAGAGCTCCAAATTCCCCATTTAATGTCTTAGATCAGGTCTAAGACTTTCTAGGGGAGCCTAGAGGGCTAGCATGAATGAATCCAGGAGTCTTCCTCCTTTTCCTCCTTCCTGTGGGTTTCGCTATGAGTTGTAGCAACAGATTCCTCCTTCACTGTTGTGAATGCCTGATTTCAAATGGATGGCACAATCCCAGTGGGCTTATTGACTCAAATCTCAGCATTTGGGGCACTCAGTGACAACTGGAAGGCAACCAGTGACTCTCGGTGTTTCCCTGGGAGTGCACTATTAGCTGGAGTTTCAGAAGTGGGGGCGTGGGACCGCATAGGTGAGGGCAGTGAGGGGTGCGGGTGAGGTGAGTATATATGATGGGGGGGCATGAGTATGTATATATATTTTGTCTTTTGATTTGATTTTTTAGCTGTATAGTTTTTATTTTTTTTCAAACATTTAAAACATTTTTCTACTTATACTTGGAGTCGCTCAGTGACGTGAATGAAATAAGAATCCAGTCATGGTTTTGCAGTTAAATGGGAAGAGGACGCAATAGTGAAACGGACAGTGACTCGGATACAAAAATGCTTTCTCAACTTTAAAGTGTTAAAATGGGGACGCCTGGGTGACTCAGTCGGTTAAGCGTCTGTCTTCAGCTCAGGTCATGATCCCGGGGTCCTGGGATCGAGCCCCGCATCGGGCTCCCTGCTGGGCGGGAAGCCTGCTTCTCCCTCTCCCGCTCCCCCTGCTGTGTTCGCTCTCTCGCTGTGTCTCTCTCTGTCAAATAAATAAATAATTTTTTTTAAAAAAATAAGGTGTTAAAAAGTCGTCTTCTGTAGATGAACTGAGAGGGAAATCACTTGACTTCAAATTTTTCGTCTTAAAAAGTGAAGGTAATTGTAATTCCTAATGACTTCTCAGAGGTGTGTGAAGATTGTCCAGATATAATGGCTGTGGCAAGCCCTTGAAGGTTTTTAGTGCAAAGAAGCTGTTTAAATGTTCAAACAAATGTATCATTGCTGGTCTTTCCCCTATAGGTATTCAAGAGACGGTATTTTTACTTGACTCAGCTTCCTGACGGTTCATACATTCTCAACTCCTACAAAGATGAGAAAAACTCCAAAGAATCTAAAGGTTGCATCTACTTGGACGCCTGCATTGACGTTGTTCAGGTAGGGCTGTCGAAATCACCCTTTCTTCTCTTTCTTGAAGAGGGTTATTGACCAACTATTAAGAACCTCCGCATTTTTCTTTCGTGGTCAGTGGCATCTCCATCCACCAAAACATTTATACTAGGAACCTTAGAATCCTCCCCAGCGCCCTATTCTCGCTCTGTGCGAGAATTCAAGTGTTTACCCAGGCCTTTGGAGTTGGGCTCCACAGTGCTTCTTGATCTCTTACCTTCTTTCCACTCCCACTGCCCTTCCTCTGGCTCTCCTTTTGTCCTCTCTTGCCTAGTCTTGCCTTCCTGCCCTCTGATTTGTTGCCTTACTGTAATCCATCCTCTGAAGACAAAGCTGGGGTCCTTCACTTGTCTACTTAAAACCTTTTGGTTCTTGGGGCGCCTGGGTGGCTCAGTTGGTTAAGCGACTGCCTTCGGCTCAGGTCATGATCCTGGAGTCCCTGGATCGAGTCCCGCATCGGGCTCCCTGCTTGGCGGGGAGTCTGCTTCTCCCTCTCCCACTCCCCCTGCTTGTGTTCCCTCTCTCGCTGTGTCTTTCTCTGTCAAATAAATAAATAAAATCTTTAAAAAAAAAAACAAAAACCTTTTGGTTCTTGATTTATTATCTTGCAGAGGCTGAGCTAAAGCTCTTACCATGACCTTGCAGGTCACGGTGATTTAGCCTCAGCCTACCTTCTAACCTCATGCCCCCCGCACCCCGTAGACACTTCGCGCACTAGCTACTCTAGGTGTATTTGTCTTTCTTCCACTTGTTTCTCTGCTTGGCGTACACTTTCCCCTTCTGTTCCTGTTTGAACCTTATCTTTCAAGATTCCGTTCAAATGGCTCTTATGCCATGAGATGTTTTCTGTTTCTCTCCTCACCCTCATGCCCACCACATGGAAGGGAGCTCCCCCTCCCCTGTGCACCACTTTGCTTTTTCCTCCATCCTAGACTGAAATCATACTCCAATTTGTGGTACATCCTGCATATTCCTTCTGGGATTCTGGAGACCATGTCTTACTCATGTCCGTGTCCCCTGTAATAATCAGCATTGTTGTGCACCCAGGAGCGGCTTAACAAATGTTTGCCGATGTGAATTACCGAGGGGGCGTGGACAGAGATGCAGTGCGACACAGGGCTGAGAGATGATCTAAATAGGAAGTCCATTGGCCGAGAGAAGGAGCCATCACTACAGAGCCTGGGTGGCATGGCTGACTTTAAGGAGCACTTAGCTGCTGGGGAGGTGGAAGGTGCTGGTTCAGGGCACTCGTCCTACGTGAATCTTATTGTCAATTCCACTGAATCCCACTTATTATTAATCCCACTCAAATGAGATTGTCGTGTGGATTGAATAAAAAACACTTAAAAGGGGCGCCTGGGTGGCTCAGTCATTAAGCGTCTGCCTTCGGCTCAGGTCATGATCCCAGGGTCCTGGGATCTAGCCCCGCATCAGGCTCCCTGCTCAGCGGGAAGCCTGCTTCTCCCTCTCCCTCTGCCTCTCTTTCTGCTGGTGCTATCTCACTCTCTCTCATGCTCTCTCTCAAATAAATAAATAAAATCTTAAAAAAAAAAAAACACTTAAAAAAATAAAGATCTATGTGAATAAAAGGTGTCTTCATATATATATAATATATAAAATACATATACTATAAATATATTTAGTATACAAATATATATAAAATATATAACATAAATATATATATAATAGAAAAGTTTATATAAAAAATATATAACTATTTATAAATAAACAAACAAACAGCTTTCTTATGTTACTGGAAGAAAGAGGGCACACGATTCCCAGCTTTTCTCAATTAGTCTAGTCCGGATTTTGCCCTTCCTTTATAGTGTTCCCTGCCTCTGCTTTCTCCATCTATTTATGATTCCCCCTCCCAAATATTTTCAAATATATAAATCTTGAGGACTTGCTACAGCCGTTTAATTTCATCCTTTACTCTACTTTGAAGATGAGAAGGAGGATCTTTCTTGGTTCCTTCTTGAGTGATGGCCATGTAGTGGGAAATTATGGATTCGCGAGCCTTTCTTGAAATTAATGCCGAGGTATTTGGGAGAGGGGAGAGTGTGTCATTTCTTTTGTCACGACAGAGAAGGTGGTAGTGTAAAAGAAGGCGTCATCATGTTTGAGCAAAGGAGGTTGCTTTTGTTTTCCTTCTGTGCTAGTGTTTAGCATGGGTCATTTCCATATTTTTTACTGCGAGTCGCCATGTAATGTGATCCAACTCTAGTGTTCTTTTGTGCTAATTTGATGCACTTCATATCATGCATGGTACCGCGAACTTGGTTATCGGTAGTGCGTTTTATGGTGTGATGTGAAACAAGTACCAGGTTTATTTCAAATCCCATTTGAGCCTGTTTTCAAGGGCTGATTTTGAAAATCTACAAATACACACGACCAACTTGCAACAGGGTAGAAATTGTTACAAACATTTGCTGATTTTTATGGTGGCAGTTGGATTCTCTAGATGTGGAAGATGGGAAAGGGCCTTACATGATAATACTGTGTCAACAAGTAGTACCTCATGCCAACTTTGTTCATATACCACTGTGCTCAGTAGTGAGGGGAATAACAGAGGTACGTTTGACATAGTCCTTCATCGTCTGGCAGTTTCTATTTCTTGTTGAAAGAAGCAGTTCTTTCATGACAGTATTGACCTGGGTATGTGCTGAGCTGAGGTAAAAATAAATAAACGAATGAAGTCTAATATTGAAAGGGTAACTAAACTAACTGAACACATGCTTTTTCTTTTTCTCTCTAGTGCCCCAAAATGCGCCGTCACGCATTTGAACTCAAGATGCTAGATAAGTATAGCCATTATCTGGCTGCTGAAACTGAGCAGGAAATGGAGGAATGGTTGCTAACTTTGAAAAAGATTATTCAGATCAATACCGACAGTTTAGTGCAAGAGAAAAAGGAGACAGTAGAAACAACCCAAGGTCAGAATTTTTAAATGATTCATTATCGAGGTAAAGCTCTTATCTTTAATCTGTGGGAATGTCCTTTGTGTAGGGTGAATACAGAATTCTTAATCTTGAAGGTTGACCTACTTCCTCATTAGAAATAACTATGGAGCTTGGTAGGTTTTTTTTTAAGAGTTGATGCTGCATGGGTTCTGACACATGAAATATAACCAGACTCAAACGGATAGGGAATTCATGGCAGATTGTCAAAAGCCCGTTAAAGTTTTCCCTGTGCTTACATAATCAAAATTCTTTGCAGTAAATCTAGTAGGAGAGGATGGGGTGAGAGAGATAGTTAGGATATTCCTCTTAGGTGATTAGTAATGGTCTGCATGGTTTGGAACATCTGCTTTTAATGAATTTGCAGAAGATGAAACTAGCAGCCAAGGAAAAGCCGAGAACATCATGGCCAGTTTGGAAAGGAGCATGCATCCGGAACTGATGAAGGTACATCTTTCTTATGGCAACTTGCCTTCAACTGAGACAATGCAGGGTTCGCTATTAAAGTTTTAATGCTGGATTCCATTTGGCAATGTCATTTCTAAGTTAAAAACCACAGCAAATTAGTGAAACAGGTAGAGATTGTAAGAGAAAAGTTATACTCCTAAAGTTGGACTTAAAGGGCCAGCTAACAGTTTGGAAAATCTTACTATTTTTTTTTTTCTAGATGTCAGAAGGTACTTTCAGATTTTTGTGACTTTATTGATGTTCCTTCTTATTCAGCATAATTACTATATGTCATCCATAAAGTAAATATTCTTCATTCAAGGGGCTATTGATACAGATCAAACATGATGTTCAGTCTAATGATTTGCATATGTTAACTTCATATGAAAATCACATGTTCTGTCTATGTGTAAATACATATGTGTATATACATATGAATAATTTCATCAGATAAAGATTTGGGTGACCAGGGGCGCCTGGGTGGCTCAGTCGGTTAAGCGTCTGCCTTCAATTCAGGTCATGATCCTGGGGTCCTGGGATCGAGCCCCGCATCGGGCTCCCTGCTCCACGGGCGGCCCACTTCTCCCTCTCCCACTCCCCCTGCTTGTGTTCCCTCTCTCGCTATCTCTCTGTCAAATAAATAAACAAAATCTTAAAAAAAAAAAAAAAGAAAGAAAAGATTTTGGTGACCAGACATCATTTGTGTTAATTACTCTGCTCTTTGGAGTTTGAAATGAGCTAATTTAGAAAGTGTAGAGGCGATTATCATACCTATCTTAATAGGTTACATATTTTACTATGTGGACTCTATACTCTAGAAGAATAGAAGGTTATAACCCATTTATTCATTTAAATCCTCATTAAACCTATTTATATTTTTTTTACTTTGTTCCTCTTCCTAGACTACTAAGTTACACAAGCTCAGAAGTTATTTTTTCTACTTTATTTAATTTTTTTCTACTTTAAATTTATCCTTCTCTTAACAAAAAATTATCCCCCTCAAACTTCATAGTTTTCCAAAACTTAGGAACACACTCATGATCCCCCGATCTGGGTTTTCCATGATTTTGTTGATGTTAACGTATCCTTTCTGAGTCTTTGACATTCTAGGCTCTACAGCCCACTATGTTTTTCCTAAAGTTTTGGAATCAGAATTATGTATAATATCCCATGGCTAGCACGCTGACTATGGAAGAGAGAGTGTTTTGTCATTTATTTTTCTTTTGCATTCAAATCTCTTGGATTCCTTTTTTTTTTTTTTTTTTTTTTTTATACTCCGGTGGGCTGAGCAATATTCTTGATGTCCTAGAGACACATAGAAAGTGTAAGAACCTGATCTGTAGCTTATCATGGGTCCTAGTGATGGTGACTCACCCAGCAAGCGTTTTTTTTATCCATCTTAAGTAAATGGAGATGGGGAGTAGTATATTTCTGAAGATCTGTCAGATGGTGGTTTCCCCGACGAGATATTTTTAAGTAATCTTCACACCCAAGGTGGAACTCGAACTCACGATCCTGAGATCAAGAGTCGCATGCTCTACCGACTGAGCCAGCCAGGTGCCCTGCACAAACTAATTATTTAAATGTTATTTACTGGGTTGGTGAACACGTTGACATGCTGGGGTATGGCATGCCTGGAGAGAGCATGAAGGCACTGTGCCCCTGTTCCCATACTTTGTCTATGCATTTCTTCCATTTGGCTGCCCTAAAGTTGTATTTTTTAAAATAAGAAGGTGATCGTAAGTACAGAGCAAAAAATAAATAAATAAATAAATGTTATTTAATACTCATTTGAAGGAAGTGAAGTAATGTTTGGTGTGTGTATTTTTAATTTTAGTATGGCAGAGAAACTGAACAGCTAAACAAACTCAGTAGAGGGGATGGAAGACAGAATCTCTTTTCTTTTGATTCGGAGGTCCAGGTATTAATGATATATTTCTTTAAATAACCATAGAATTATTGCTTATTTAGATGAACAATGTCTGTGAAATGTTAAAATCACTGATTTCTGTACCACTGGGCGATACCTATTGCTTTATATTCATCATGTTCACTTCGAACAGGTAGCCTAACTGACTTCCCTCAGGAGACTGGCACAGATGCAAATAGTTTGGGATTGAATGCACATGTTTTGTTTTGTTTTGTTTTTCCCCTCCATTCCCTATATTTCTTTTCACCTCATCTCATTCCTCAAAAGAAATAAATGAAAGACTGTTTAAAGTTGGTTCCTGCGCTTTTAACCCACTAAATACAAGTGTGATCTAGTAGCAGCGAGTATCTGCAGTATAAAGAACACCAAGTCATATGAAGAATGTGGTTTATTTTCCACTCCTGATGGAGGCCTTGGAACTGGGATAACATTCATGTCTGGCTTAATCCCACTTTCAGTGGAAAGCTTATGTGTGTTTGTGTATCTCACCCTCTTTCATGAGAGTGAGGCCCCCTTTGTACTAAGATCTATGCGGCTCATATTTAATTCCCTATTTTCTGATCGAATTGCTGATTTGTTTAAATGGAAAGATTCAACTGTATGTAACTCTTACACATATTTTTCTTAACCTATTTCATGAGAAAAGTGAAATTATTTGGGGAAAGATGAATTTTTTTTCACTTTTTTCTACATGAGATTTATAATTAAAATTTGGGGATTTTTTTTTTGAAATAGAAAAGTTTGCATTATATGTGCATTATGGCTTTTTTATTCTCCGTGAAAACAGATCGTAAAAATGTAGTTGGGGGAAGACTGATTTTTGTTGTTTCTTCTTTGCTTCGAATGGTTTTCTAAATAAGTTTTTTTTTTTTAGTTTGAAATGGGAAAAGTATATAGTCTATATATAATGCAGACATTTTTCCTTAATAAAAATACCACACAAGAAAAAGAAATTATTTGGGGGAAATATTAAAAAAAAAAAGCTTTATCTCCTACTTTTTTTCATAGCGGTATGATACTGTTTGTGTAAGTTATGTGATTTAAAAAAAAAAAAAAAGTTTAGCTGGTCTTGAGAGTGTTAGTTCTAAGATACTCATTCAGAAAGTTGCTTGTTGCAGGCAAGTCTGAGCCTTTCATAGAGCCCCCCCACCCGCCCCGAACCCCTCCGTGATTGGGCTCTAATTGGACATGTCAGGACCTTTCATTGTACACAAAGAAGCCAATTGACTGTGGTTGAAACTCAATCCGTGTCTTTAAAAAAATTTGTGGTGTAGTGTTTTTGTGGTCATGGCAGTGAACTCAAACGTAACATCAGTTATCAGTGAGCTACGACAGCCAGTGAGGAATTCAGAGTTGTGATGAAACTTTAAAGCACAGAACAGTTGAATTTAATGTTGATTCCAGAAGGCAGCGTCCTCGCAGAGAAATCTGTGCTGTATGTGTTGAGTCTTAGCGCCATCCTAGGATGTCAGCCTTCTCTTTTGACCACAGTACGATGTTTAGAGAGAGATCTTTCTACCACTGACCTTAGAGAATAAGGAAACACTAACCGAAGGAGACAGCTCCAACTCGGGACTACTGGGAAAGGTCCCGTGTCCCAGCATTCGGACTCACGGGCCTCAGAAGGGAAAGGATTTGGGGGCTGAGGTGGTTTAGTCCAGTTTCTCTTCACATTCCACTGTTTGAATAAGGTAGAAGGGAGAGCAGATAAATGGGCGGAAATTAGAATTGATCTCCATGGTAATGACTTGCTTCTGCTGGCTCCAGAGATAAGTGTTCAAGAGGGAGCTGTCTAGTTCCACACATTTGTATTCGGTTTGTAGATAAATAGACTCCAGGGGTGGGGGGTGGGGGATGGCACTTTCAGGTACGAATATTATACTTAGGCCCCTAGAAGGAGGATTTTGTCAGTGATGCAGGCTAGGTCAGAATGGCTATAATTATCCAACACTCTTCCGGCACAATACCTGTTTTGGCTTGAATTACTTAGGCAGTTGAGAAAAATTCTTGTGTTTCTTGGCTTGAGTTTTCCGTATTGGCGGTATATTCTATTCAGATTCACTCAATCATTTCCCGCCTGCCTTGTCTCGGGTCTTAAAGTATAGTAAGTGGTCCCACAATCTATACTTTTCCTCCCATTTGTGAACAGAACGTAAAGTCTGTTCAGATACTCAGAATGAACGGGTTGAACTCAGGTTGCCTGAGCTATGTGAGCTGAGGAGGAGGATTCTAGGAGTTTCTTTGAGGAGGGACAGATTCCTCCCTTGCTGAAAGGAATCCTTGACTCCCAATATCTGTTTTTAAAACTTAAAAAAAAATTTTTTTTGAAATACCAATAATTAAAAAAAAATTATCTCTGTGGCAGTCAGGACACATCCCCCAGCTCTGTTAGAAGCTGAGCTCAGTGTTTATCACTTTTTGAAGCAGACGCCCCTCCCTCTGTTCATCGTTGAAATGTAGGTGGTCCGCAGGGTCTAGCTGCTGTTGACTCCCTACCTAATTCAGATCTCCAACCCAGACCTCTGCTGTTTCCCCAGCCACTTAGTAATCTCACCTCAAACTGGACACGTCTCGAACTGAGCTCACCATCTCCACTCCTCCTCCCCCACATCTACCATTCCGTGTTATCTTGCAACCAAGTTCATGACACCACAGTCGAATTGTCGAATTGTCTAAGTTAGAGACCATCGTGTTATTCTTGATGCCTCTCATGTCCATTCATGGCCGTTTTGCCTCCCATACGCCTCATAAAAGACACAGTCTCTACCATACTGGAACATGTATTTTGTGGGGAAGGCTAATAACAACTAAGGACATATGGAAAAGTCATGTTCGAAGACTTAAATCAAGGAAAGGGAGTATAGACTGTCAGAGTGTGCAGTCCCCTTAGGGAGTTAAGGAAGGTCTCTGTGGAAATGCCAGTGGATCGGAGACATGAATGAAATGAGGGAGTGAGCCATGCATCTGTCTGCGAGAACTGCAGATGCAAAGGCCCTGAGGTGGGTGTGTACTTGGTGTGTTGGAGAAATAACCAAGGAGGCCAGTGTGGCTGGAACAGAGAGTGGGGGTGGAGGGGAGGCAAGGGTGGTGGGAGATGAGGTCAGAGGATTGAGGGAGGTAAGGACTCCTGTCATATAAGGCTTCATAGGCCATGGTACAGACTTGTAACTTTTCCAGTGCTTTAGATCAGAGTTTCATCATCTCCCTCTAGGATTTCGCTGTCAGTGTTTGAACCTTGGTGTAAGGGCTCTAGAAAGACTTATTGAATGAAAAAAAGGGTTTGAATGAAGAATGGATAGAGAACCGTAGGATTCTGCAATTATTACTTATAGACCTATATTAATATGAATCCTGTTTTTTTGGAAATGATTTATCATCATCTGTTTTGTAGAGGTTGGACTTTTCAGGAATTGAACCTGATATAAAGCCATTTGAGGAGAAGTGCAATAAACGTTTCCTGGTGAACTGCCATGATTTAACTTTCAATATCTCGGGTCAAGTTGGAGACAATGCAAAAGGACCACCCACAAATGTATGTATGACTTTTCCTTCCACGTCCCTTAAACCAGCGCATTAAGGACATGCTTTGCTTTTTTTATCACTAGAAGTAATTTACGGGATGAAAATTCCATTGCTACGTGCTATGATAAATTTGACATGGCGGCATTTCATACATGCCTTTCTTTTGCCAAAATATGAATATGTTTTCATCCTGAGAGGATTCGTGAACATATCAACCTATTCAAAATGGCAGATAGAGTAGGCTCTTGACATTCAAAAGGGACATGTGTCCCCGAACCTGGACCATCCTCCAAGTTGCGAATTCTGCCAGAGAATGTGACTTCTTTTGTGAGACTGGCTCATCACAATGAGTAAGGAACCCGCAAACCAGGTGGGGATACAGATGCTGTGCAGCCTGCTAGTCTCACTCCTTCTCCCAGGGTGAATTCATTTTGTTCTTCACAGAAAAAAATTCTAATTATGAGCCATCGTGGATCATTTGAGTTACTCAGAAACACTTGAAACCGTTAAGTGTAAAATCACCAAAGAGACTGCATTTTATGCTCACCTTTTTTTGGTTCTGGTTTTGTCTTTGACAAATATCCACAGTGATGATTTATTCTCTTCCAGAGTAGCTAAAATGCACTAGCAGACTTCCTGTGTATAAAGGGTTAATCTTTATGCCATTTGGCACGAAATTTCTCTTTGTGACCAGCTTTCAAATGCCATCTGTAGGGAGGAATCGTGTCTTCCGAAAGTGCTGATGGGGCAAAGCTTTTGTCAAGTCATTTGATGTTGACTGATATTAGCTCTTATTAAAGGTATAATCTAGTAAGCTGTAGCATAACAAAAGGGAAGATTTATTTTTGTTCGATAATATTGGCATTGGTTTTTTTTTTTTTTTCCGCGATTTCAGTAAACCCATGGAGAATTACATTTTATTCAGAGACCAATTGATGTTCTTTAAATGTGGCTTCTGCGTTCTACTCCTTTAAAGAAAGTGTAACTTGCAGAATTATTTATACCTGACAAAAGTTAACATTTGATAGCCTGTTATTTTAGAGCACTCCTTCAAAATAGATGCAAATGAGCCCTAATGCCATTTTAGCTAAATGCCATACTCAGAAAGGAACTGCAATCGCAGAGCCTCGAGGAATCAAAACATCATTTTGTCATTGGCGTCCCTCCCCCACGCCCCCCCACCCCCCCCCGAAAAGTCTTCGCTTCCAAATGTCGTTGTTTTCATTCCCAGGTTGAACCCTTTTTTATCAATCTCGCCTTATTCGACGTAAGGAACAACTGCAAGATTTCAGCTGACTTCCACGTAGACCTGAATCCCCCATCTGTCCGGGAAATGCTGTGGGGCCCTTCAGCCCAGGTGGCTGGTGATGGAAACCTGACGAGCTCTTCCCCGGAGCCTTTCATTCATGGAATTGCTGAATCCCAGTTACGCTACATAAAGCAGGTAACGAGTCCCCCTTTAGCCTTCCGAGTGAGAAATCGAAACAGCCCCGTGGGTTCTTTCACCCGCCCAGACCGATGTTCTCCCGGGCATTCCCATCTCTTGTAAGGTCAGTGGCCAGGTGTTTTTCTGGGGACTGAAGTGGGAGGGACAGGATGGAAACCAGCATATGCTAGCACCACCTCAGCGAAGTAACATTTTCAGTTGGGACCGTGATGTGAGCCTCAGAGGAAGCATTTTGTGAGCTGGAATGTAGGTCACACCGACGGATGCAGGCACACCCCCATGCTCCTGTGCGGACTTGTGAGCAAGGCGGTGGGTGCCCGAAAGGCTTGTTTCTTCAAAGAAAAAATGGACCCTGCCATAGCCCCCCCATCCCTAATTCCCAGCTCCGTTAGGAGTAGGTAGCTGGGTTTGGGTTTTGGTTTTTGCCTTGGTGTGCCATCTCGAGTTCCAGATATCTGTTAAAATACCATTAGATTTTTCCATAGGACAAGAGCAAAAAGCACCCCCTTGCAGAAATTTAGGAGCTATGTACAGAACTTTACAGAACTTCAGCTGAAGCCTGGCTGCTGACCAGACAATGGAGTTCTGAGTGTGTTCACGGAAAACAAGGAAATTAGGCAGGGAAGGGAAGGTGCCCGTCTGAATGAAACTTCACCGTTAGGGCAAGTCTTGTGACGGTCACATTGGAGGCTGTGTTTTTGGAAGGTTCAAGTACAGGACAGGGGTTCCGTGTGTCTGTTCGGCTACAGCCCTGGCTGAGGTGCCGTTAGATCAATGTTCCTCAAATTCCTGGCCCACCAGACTCCCACAGCAACCAGACCCCCCAACACTGGCGATCAAATTCGTCCAGAAAATCGTTCCTGTCAGTGGCCAAGTGGTAGATGCCCCAGAGCTAATCTCCCATGTTGTCCGGAATTTGGGGAGCTTCATGTGCAAGCGGGCAGTGTCCATGCTGACCCCACATGAATAGGTAGTTTTAATGGAGCATAAAGGCTCTTTATACGAGGAGTTCTGATTGAAGAGCAGTGGGAGGGGACGGCTTATGTCACATACATAATGCCGCGTTCTCTGTCCTGTCTGGTGCAAAGAAGCCCCTTTAGAAGGAGCCTGACACATCCCTGGCATTTTGACCTCCGACCACACTGCAGGCCACGAGAGGTTAGGCAGAACAGAATTGATGGTCTTCCTTCCCAACTTTTGCAACTAAAAGGAAACTAGACTGTGACATAGAATTGAAACTGGAAAGAGGCACAAGAACAAAGCAGCTCACGTTGTAAGATTTATTTTTCCCCCAATAAAAACGTGGTTCCTTTTTTTTTTTTTAAAACAAACATAGTGACGATTCTTCTTTTTTTTTTTTTTTTCAAGATTTTATTTATTCATTTTGAGACACAGAGAGAGAGAGAGAGCATGAGCAGGGAGAGAGGCAGAGGGAGAGGAAGAAGCAGGCTCCCTGCTGAGCCAGGAGCCTGATGTGGGGCTCGATCCCAGGACCCTGGGGTCATGACCTGAGCCGAAGGCAGAAGCTTAACCATCTGAGCCACCCAGGCGCCCCTCCTTTTTTTTTTTATTATAAAGCTAAATGTATTATTATGTAGAAAACCCAAACAATACAAAACGCATAAAGAAGAAAAAGTCACCCCCCATAGACAATAACTGTCAACATTTTGGCCAACCTCTTTCTAGACATCTCTGTGTTTATATAAACACATAGATCTTATGTATGTTCTTATACAAAATAGATCCTGTTCACGCCGTTTTATATCTACTGTATTTATTTAATATCACATTTATCCTATATCAGTATCTCTGGATCACTCACATTCTTAAAGGCTAATGTGGTATTCCATCAACCTAGCTAATTGGGATATTTGTCATTTTGGGATATCATAAATAACACTGCGTTGAACATCCTTGTGCATGCATGTTAGCTCACTTGTTGAATTATCTCCTTAGAATAAATACCAAGCATTGGGGTTTTCTGGGCTCGGGATTATGCTCACTGGCACAGATTTTACATGTGCAGTTACTTCCCTCTTTGCGCTCTGGATCTGTGGTAGTTTTACATCGCCTCTTTTTTTTTTTTTTTAAGTTTTATTTATTTCTTTATTTGTCAGAGAGAGAGAGAGAGAGAGAGAGAGAGAGCACAAGCAGGGGGAGGGGCAGAGGGAGAAGCAGGCTCCCTGCTGAGCAAGGAACCTGATGCGGGGCTCGATCCCAGGACCCTGGGATCATGACCTGAGCCGAAGGCAGACGCTTAACCTACTGAGCCACCCAGGCGTCCCTATGTCGCCTCTTAGTTTGTTACTCAGATAGATTATGCTTGTCACATGTGTGAACATTCGCTACTATGGCGTATGCTTCTAGAAGAGATTGAGCAAGTACAGTATAAAAGTATTTGAGAACCTGCCATTGAATTATGTGTAAAATTTTCTGCACCATATCAAATAAGCCCTTTTAAGCCAATGACGTATTTACTTTATTTCTTCAGTGTACTTAGCTGTACGTTCAAGGCATGGAGTTTAAGTTGTGGTTGTGGGCATCATCCCACTTGTAATCTAGGTCGGGAAGAAAATCAACAGTTTTTTCAGTATCTCCCGTATGCCAGAATTTCCCATCAGTGTCTCATGTAATCATCATAGTCTTGTGAAATAGTGTACTTACGCTGATTTGGAGGGGAGGAAAGGGCAGATCGTGAGGTGAAGTAAGCTGCCCACCATTACACAGCCCACAGCCGTGAAGGCAGGATTGGAACCTGGGTCTGTTGGAAAGACCCCAGTCAATAATGGCCGGCAGAATGTAATTAACATACTGCACCCTGTCACACAATGGTAGCAGAGGTGTTTGCAAGGCAAGGGGGGCTCGGGGGGTGGGAGTTAACTTAGGGGGCTGCACAGAAGATGTGGGACTTGGGAGAAGAAGCCTGAGAAGCACAGAGGAGAGGTGGGAAGATGACCCGATGGGCACTGGCCTCAGATGGCTTTATTGTCTTACAACCTTTTCGGACCAACTGATGAGACCGGGAAGTGGTCATTTACTTCAACTAGTTGAACATTTTATTTTGGAGAAGTTTTTTTCTCAACTTCTTCCCGTTTAGGATGAGGAAGCAGTGCTGTGTCGGAGAGAGACCAAATGTAGGCAGATCTGAACCCGAATCCCAGCTTGTCCATTTTTCAGCAGTGACAAGTTTAGCACTTCCTTATTTTCGTTTTTTAAGATTTTATTTATTTATTTGAGAGAGAGAGCAGAGAGGGAGAGCACATGAACGGGGGGCGGGGAGGGGCAGAGGGAGAAGCAGACTCCCCGCTGAGCAGGGATCCCGACGTGGGACTTGATCCCAAGACCCAGAGATCATGACCTGAGCCGAAGGCAGACGCTTCACTGACTGAGCCCCCCAGGCACCCCAAGTTTAGCACTTCTTAAGTGCCACTGTATTTCTCTTGCTTCTTTATCAAGTCCCTTATTTTCATAACACCCCAGCAAAGTAGGTGGGTACTGTTACCATACCCATTTTACAGATGAGGAAATTGAGGCACAGGGCCCGTCCAGTAGCTTGCCCGGGGTCACAGAACTTAGAAGATGAGGAACAGGACCTGAAACTAGGCCTAGCAGGTTTCAAAGGGCAGGTGTTTACCCCTGTGTTGTACTGCTTCTGTGCTACCCGGGAGAGAGGGAGACTGCCCAGTTCCCCAGAGTTCCCAGAAAGGGCTGTCTGGTGGCCCCAGCCCTTCCAGCAAGGCTGCTCGAACGGCAGCATTATCTATAGGAAGAAGCAGCTCCCAGGGTTTGGTGGACAGTGGGTGTCTGGGGGCCATTCTAGGCCCTCCCCATCTGTTCACTGGAGTCTTTGTCTCCAGTGGCCTCCTGAGGGACAATGGGGTGACCACAGGAAAGGAGGGACTTGGGTCCATTGAGTAGTTTTGCCTCCCTGACCTCAAGCAGTCACCATGACCAGTCACTTTCTTCCCAGCTGCCCTGACAGAGCTCGGCCCCCCAGGTCTCCCAAGGTCAGACCTGATTGACTTTGGGTTGGGGTTGCGGGGGAGATGCCGACTCTTGGAGGTCTGCCTCCTTGTGGCTCTGGGGGATCCCCCCCGGGGGGGCAACAGTTGTTGGCCTGGTGAAAGGGTACAGAGTCTCCCCCCCCAAGCCCTGCCGTGCTGTGGGCTCTGTAAGTGCTGGGGACTGGGATGAGGGGGCCTCACCCCTTCTTTAGAGGGAGGGGGCAGTCAAGTGGGTAAGAGTTACCCTGAGGTTGGGGGCAGCCACACCCATGCCTCCTAGGTGGAAAAGGATGGCTGGGCCAGAGGCCTTGTCTACAAGGGCCAGACTCCCGGTCCACATGGGGATTCCCGGGCGCTCTCTGGCTACCCTTCTGTGTTCTGGGGACAGGGAGAGTGCTAGAAGCTGATTGGGACAAAAGGCAGAACAACCCCGACAGCGTCCCCCTTACAGTGGAATCCCTGGTTGTTTAAAAAACTGAACGCTTCTATGCCTCAGCATCCTCGTATGTAAACGGGAGGAAACGATAGTACCTGCATGCAGGGGCAGCTGTAAGGCTCTGACAAGGTGTGCTGTCCCCAGAAAGCACTCGCCACAGCACTAGGCCGCCATGTTTGCTCAGCATGACGCAACCAACAGTGGAGCGGCAGTAATGGTGATCACAGGTACCCAAGCGAAAGCACTTGCTCTTAGCCATTGTCAGAGTTCGCAAAATTATAATACTCCTTGCTGGCATCAGTGTGGGGAAATGCGCCAAGTACTGGGAAAGGAGAACAGCAGGCGCTCCATGGACGTTAGCGGTGGCAAAAATCAGTATTGCTGTTCTCATCTGGCCTCATCGTGTGAGATGTTGGATGCGTGGGCCTCAGGGCCGAGAGGCAGCATAGCATGGGCCGTAATGTATAGTCTGGAAGCCCTGGCTGCAAGCTCCTTTATCCATTCACCGCGTAACCTTCTGTAAGCCCTCAGTTTCTTCCTCTGTAAAATGGGTATATCGTAGTGCCTGCATTCGAGGGTTTTTTTTCCCTGAAGACCAAGGAAGATAATGCACAAAACCCATCTAGGACAGTTAGGTGACAATCGGGAGGTGTGAGAGCATCCTTCAAGTGCGCTGCTTAGCATACCTGCTGCATGGTCAGCAGGGGCTGGCTGCCAGGTGCATCTCCCCACCTGAGCAGCATGCGCCTGGGAGTACCACAAATCAGGTTCTGTGGCCTCGCAAGTGTTTTGGGCCGCTCAAGTAATGAGTGGGTGTTCCTAGCGTGCTGTACATGGAATCCATAGAGGAATTCTTTGGAATAGCTATTACTATGATCATCCCCATTTCTTAGATGAGAAACCTGAGGTGTAGACACAGGATGGGACTTGCCTCAACCCATAAATGGTGGAGCCAGAATTTAAACCCAGGATATTTTAACTCCCTGAGCAGTTTTTAACCACTTCCTTCCCTGCTTGCTGCTTGCGAATTCAAAGGTGAATCAGCCATTCCAAGGGATCCTTACAAGCCATTGGATTCTTGGGGGGGAATTACTTGGGCTCCCACACAGAGTTTTCTTGTCTTTCCTGTACGCTGTGGAGTGTTCGCTCCGGAGCAGATGAGATAATGTGTCTGAAATGTTTTGAAAACTGGAACGCACGATCTTAACACAGTTGGTAATACACCAAGTAGAAAAAATAAAACTTGGTAGAATCCCAACGATGGGTTTTTCCATTCGAATTCATTGGTGTGGTGTTCCTTTAAACAACAGACTGAACCAACTAACCGGCTCTTTGGAAGATAGTCTATTTGGGAAGAGCTAGACAGTGGATGACACGGTGGTGTCACATGCATTCAAAGAAAACGTATGCAACTTCGGTTGCATCTACATTTGTAACCCTTAACAGGAGCACGTGCAGGAAAAAAACAAATTTTGGATCCTCTGTCCCCACCTTGAAAGCATGGGCACTCTTTAACCGTAGTGAAGTGTTTTCTTCCTCTTAGCTGCAATTAGTATTAATTGCGAGGAAATTGTTCTGGAGTTACATGCAGCTACATTTGAAAATGCACATCTGGTTCCACTTGAGAAACACACACTATTTTAGCACATGCCCATGAAGCCGAACAATACGCGTTGCACTAATTAGGCCTAAAAAGCCACCTTGCGGACGCAGCCAAACAAGAGGCCAAGCAGTAATGGCGACAGTTTTTACTCCGGGACAAATAGATGTGAAGTTGGTGACAAAATAGAAAATCTGTTTTGAAAGAAGCATCGGGAGCTTTAGGAACCGTATGAAAGGAAACGTAGAAACCTATATTCAGGGTCCTAGACATGACCCTGTGTTAGATGTCAACATTCGACGCTAAACACCCTACTGGGGAATCGTCAGCCACGCAACTGTTATGTACGAAGTCACATAAAAATGTCTAATGGAAGTCATTTTTTCCCCCCAGGGAATTTTCTCAGTGACGAATCCGCATCCTGAAATTTTTCTGGTTGCAAGAATTGAAAAGGTGCTCCAGGGAAACATTGCGCACTGTGCAGAACCCTACATCAAAAATTCAGACCCAGCAAAGGTATCGATAGAGCTCGTTTGTGAACATTTCGGCTTAATGTAAAATTTGCCTTTTACTGATATTTTAAATGGTACTGTTAATGACCCCTCCAAAGAGCCTTATTCTCTAAATATGGGGTGCTAGGTGAGTATGCATGTTTCAGTTTGAACATGACTTTTCCCCCCTTTTCATTTATGTTCTGTTTACACGACAGTCTGATTTCTGCTTACTTATCAAAATAAGAGCTAAAGGCTGTTAGGCCACATCTGTTCATTGACACCGTATCCTTGGCAATAGCTATTCTTTATTACCAGCCCTTACATCCAGCCCTAGAATGTCAGAGCTGGGGAGATTCAGCCCCGCGGTTCCCAAATGCCTGTCTACACTCATACTTCCTCCTGTCTGGGATGAGCAAAAGAAAGACAAGAGAATGAGCGATTCACGCAGCTAAATGTATTCAATTTGAGGGGCCGGCCTCTATGCTGGGATTTTTGTTCTTCCTACCTTTTGAACATTACGCCCGTATGTCTTTCACGAAATGTCAGCAGATGAAATGGTAGCAACTGCTTTGACTGGTGGATGTCTTTGGCTGGCACCGTGAAAAGTCTGTGACCCCTTTAACCGTCTACATTTCTGGATCATGAAATCCAGACTTGTGCAAATTAGTGACCTGGTCCTTTCCTCTCGTTTTATAAATGAGAAAACGGAGGCCCTGAGAGCAAAAGTGTGCGTGGCACAGTTCATGAGCAGCAGTCCAGCTACTGAGTATGTATGAAGAGTCAATCTGTCGTAGGTGGCATGTAGTTGTGTGTCCAAATAGTGTTTATGGAGCGGAAGAGGCAGAGGAGACATGTGACTAATTTGCGTGGGAGAGAAAAGTCTCAGTGATGTAGATAAGAGCCTCTAGCATTCTGCATCCCCAGGGACAAGCATCCAGCCAGCAT
The DNA here is from genome assembly GCF_002201575.2 of Neomonachus schauinslandi. NCBI lineage: Eukaryota > Metazoa > Chordata > Mammalia > Carnivora > Phocidae > Neomonachus > Neomonachus schauinslandi. The sequence goes on along the minus strand of NC_058419.1, from coordinate 30,967,674 downwards.
TTCACAGCCGGTTTAGCCTCTCTGGGCTGTTAATCTTCCGTCAGCTCCTAGTGCCTGTGCAAACAGCAATTCCTTGCCCAACTAAACTAATTGCGTTGACTCTTGGTCACTCGGCTTTTATCTTGGGAGTAAAAAGGTCAGCTGTATTCAGAACAAACTTCTCCCAAGAATAATGAGTGTCTGCCTGCTCATGTGTGAAAGGAAATACATATTAAAACAGCTCAAAATTTTCCCAGTAGAGGTCTTTGGTACAAAATGTGCCCTACACCCTACACCTCTTTTCATCCATCTTCTGATATCTTGATGAAGGCTCTATTAATGAGAAAACACAGAATGCTTAAAAAAACTCTTGGGGCATCTTAGTGGCTCAGTCGGTTAGGTGTCTGCCTTCGGCTCAGGTCATGATCCCAGGGTCCTGGGCTCCCTGCTCAGCGGGGGGCCTGCTTCACCCTCTCCCTCTGCTGCTCCGCCTGCTTGTGCTCTCTCTATCAAAAAAACAAAAAGAAAAAGAAATTTAAAAAAAAAGAAAAAAGAAAACTCTAGTCTTGGAAAGTGGGTAGCTGACGAGTGTCGTGTTTTCATTGGGAGCTCTTTCTTTATCTCTTTTGCCGGACTTTGATGTTTTACATTGGTAAAGTGGGGGAAGTGATTGTGTATGGTGAGTCTCTGGTCATTCGAACACGTACGAATGTGTCTCCTTATTTCTGCCCCCAGACGGCCCAGAAGGTGCACAGGACAGCAAAGCAAGTGTGTAGCCGCCTTGGACAATACAGAATGCCCTTTGCTTGGGCTGCCAGGTTTGTACAAATATAGTCCTGACCTTTCTGTTCACTCTCATCTGTAAAGTTCACAGCTGTTGTCCTTGCCGGCAGCATTTAGCGGGTGGGCTCTGACACGCCAGGTCTGTCCTGGGACACTTGGGATGTGGCTGAGTCCGCTCGGGCTGCTATAACAAACTGCTATGGACCAGGTGGCTCCAACAGCAAACATTTCTCTCTCACAGCACTGGGGGCTGGGAGGCTTGCGATCTGGGTGCCCGCATGGCCAGGTTCTGGTGAGGAGCCTCTTTCAGGCTGCAGACAGCTAGCTGGCTTATCTTCACGTAGCGGAAAGGAAGTGAGCCCCCTCTCTGGCCTCTTCTAAGGGCACTAATCCCATTCACGAGGGCTCCACCCCCCTGACCTAATCACCTCCCACATGCCCCTCCTCCTAATACTGGCACCTTGGGGTTTGGGTTTCCATGGAGAATCCGTTCTCTTAAAATTTGCTGTGCCTCAAGGAACCTTTCATTTCTTCATCCGTGGTGCTTCAGGGAAATTTGCTTTGGCCTCGGTTCCTGATCTGACTGACACCACTTAATTTTATTGCATTTTAAAGCGGAGCTTATTTGCTAAAGTAATGGAATTTTTTTTTGCCCCCAGAAAACCCAAAATTGTAGTGAATTATGTACAGTGTGCCCACTATTTCAGAGTTGGCTAGGTTTATGCTTCGAAAAGCTATCCTAGAATATTTCTGGAAAACGTACTAAAAATGAGAAGGCAGAAGAATGCAGTTGTTAAGTGCAAGTGGGTAATTAATTAATAGACTTGCTTTCTGATGACAAATGCAGGAAACCCGTCACGGGTAGTGTATATGGCAGGGTGTTATCTCTAGCTCATCTCTTAGGGTAGGTTACATTCTTTTCTTTTTTCTTTTTTCTTTTTTTTCCAATTCTTGCATGTCTACATACAGTGATGACTTAAACTGTCTTTCTTGCTTATCCCCCGCCTTTGAAGTCCAGGTTCACTGGCTTGTTTGTGGTACAGCCTGTACAGCTCATCGGAACTTCTCGGGAAAGGACACCACGTTCTGAATAATTCAATTATGTTCAGTGGGTATTGGGGAGTAGCATAAGGATAGGAGATTCTAAGTTAATTAACTCTTCTGTCACTATTTATAATCATTTCATTTGGGGAAGCTTTCAAAATGTATTGTGTGTTCGTAGATGAAAAGGCACACTTGGCCTTGTTTTGCGGGCTGGTTAAAAAAAAAAAAAAAGCCAGGGTCAGGTGAATGGCAGAGAGTCGCGGAGGTTTGTCTATTTAGGCATTAGAGGAGGGGAAGTATGGCTTGTGAATAGACACATCCTTAGTGGTGCTCCGGCCTGAGAGCTCAGTCAGTTGCTGCTGTTGGGATAATTTAGAGTTATCTGTTTACCCACAAGGCAATGGTCTAAGTGCTTTAATGTGTACCTTCTTGAGAGGTGAGTACTGTTATTCCTACCTTGGAGATGAGGAAATTCAGGCATGGAACTAGTAAAAAAAAAAAATCCTTGGGGCGCCTGGGTGGCTCAGTTGTTAAGCGTCTGCCTTCGGCTCAGGTTATGATCCCGGGGTCCTGGGATTGAGCCCCGCATCAAGCTCCTTGCTCAGTGGGGAGCCTGCTTCTCCATCTCCCTCTGCCTGCTGCTCCGCCTTCTTGTGTTCTCTCTCTGTCAAATAAGTAAAATTAAAAAAAAAAAGTCCTTGCCCACTTCACGTAGCATATGGCGGAGCGGGGATCCGAACCCACAGCACGTGACCTCCACCCACACTAGACCACTGCAGCACGCGGCCCACTGCCCAGGCTGTCGGAAGAGCTGTTCGATGCTGTTTGGTCAGTAGAAAAATTAACTTAAAAACCTTCCAAGGTAGAAGCTCTGAACCCCTGTGCTGATGAGGAATTGGGCTCCTTTTTCCTTCCTGCATTGTTTTGGCTGTCAGAAACAGCAAGAACTCACTCTAAAGGCTTGCCTGGGATATTTTAAAGATGTACGCTAAACCCCTGTTTACTGAAAATAAAGGAGGTATGCTTAGAAGTAGGAACAGTGGTTCATGCCTAGAACCACATCTTCAGAGGCTCTGCCAGGGGGAATTATGTTTTTGGCTAGAGCTGCTTCCAGTGTGTTGGGAGCTTGGACATTACTTCCCATTTTAGCAGTAAGTAGCTGCTTAAAAATGGAAGAAGGGGAAAGGGGGGAGGTAGGGAATCAACCACATTCGTATTTGGAAACTCTACATATCTCTTGTAAATTTCGTATAAATCGACCCTAAAGATCTAACTTAATGGTCATCAACTTTGAGATAAAGCTTTACCTTTGATTCAAATGCGTGTGTTTTATATATCTGGCTTGGTGAATTTTCACAAATGTTTCCAGTCATGTGACTACCACGCCAACCAAGATCTGGACCGTTTCTATCACTTCAGAAAATTTCCTCATGCCCCTGTCCAGTCAGCCATCCCACTCCCATCAGTCAGCCACCAATCTGATGGTTATCACTACAGATGACTTTTTTCTATTCTAGACCTTCATACAAATGGAATCGTGCAGTATGTACTCTTGCATTTGGTTTCTTGTGCTTAGTCTGGTTTTGAGATTCATCCATATTGCTGTATGTATCAGCCCTTCACTCTGAGTAGTATTCCATTGTATGAATACACGACTGTGTATCCGTTCACTTGTTGATGAATATCCGGGCTGTTTCCTTTTGGGGATATAACAAATAAGTCAGCTATGAACATTTAGTGCCATGTGGAAATATGCCTAGGAGTGGACTTACAGGATCAGAGGGTGAGTGTGTGCTGAATTTCATGAGAAATTACCAAACGAGTTTTCCAAACTGGTTGTACCACATCATACACACACCAGCACTAAGTTTGTCATAATTTGTCAATACTTCAGAATTAAAAAAAAAAAATTCTATTGCCGTTTTAGACCCATTTTCAAAGATACTCAAGGTTCTCTGGATCTGGATGGGAGATTTTCTCCTTTGTATAAACAAGACAGTAGCAAGCTTTCAAATGAAGACATTCTCAAGTTGCTCTCAGAATACAAGAAGTAAGTGTGTTACTGTAGTAAATCAGTAAAATAGATGAATTATAATTTATTGAAATGATGAATGTGAGTCATACATGGGAGAAACTGAATGCTTTGGAGCATTTTTGGATTTGGAAGCATTTGGAAGCCAGTGCATTCAGTAATCATAAATTTTAAGTATAAAATATTTCTTATTTTACACCTAGGCCAGAGAAGACCAAATTGCAGATTATTCCTGGGCAGCTCAACATCACAGTAGAATGTGTTCCTGTGGATTTATCAAGTAAGAATTCACGTGTTACAAATAAACCTTAAAGGGCTATGTTTGAATCTCAAATTTTCATCTTTTTAATACATTTAATACATTTAATACATTTCTTGAGGTTTACATGGATTTTATTCCATGTGCAATAAGAGGTCACTGAAGGATCATAAGCAGGATCATAAGCAGGGGAGTGGCATCCAACTTAAACTCCAAAACACCTAAGAGTAGAATGGATTATTTTTCCCTAAAGAAATAATTTGGAATGTAGACAGGAGTTTATGCATAAAGGTGCTCTTTTCTGTGTTGTTTATTTTGGAGGGAGATTGGAAACAACCTAAGAATCTAACACCATCGGTGTGGTTAAGGCATGACGGTACAACAGGAAACTTTATGCAGCCGTGAAAAATGATGTTTATAAAGAGTTCACAGAATAAAACATTAGATCAAATGCCAAAAAAAAAAAAAAAAAAACCCAACCCAGGATCAAGTTCTATATATATACAGTAGGATTTGAGTATTATTATATAAAACAGGCATTGAAAGGAGATAAGAAGAAAATATGCCAAAATACTAACAGTCGTTATCTCTGGATAGTGGAGCGATCACTTGTTTCTGTGTGCCTTTACTCTCTATCTCCAGATATTCTATTGTAAGTATCACTATAACAATTGGAGAAAACCGGGGCGCCTGGATGGCTCAGTTGTTAAGTGTCTGCCTTTGGCTCAGGTCATGATCCCAGGGTTCTGGGATCGAGCCCCGCATCGGACTCCCTGCTCAGCAGGAAAGCCTGCTTCTCCCTCTCCCACTCCCCCTGCTTGTGTTCCCTCTCTCGCTGTGTCTCTCTCTGTCAAATAAATAAATAAAATCTTAAAAAATAATAATTGGAGAAAACCGAACCCAACAGAAAACACTGTGTGCTCAGGTGTAACTCTTCCTGGGTCTTCCCGCTCCATCAAAACCACAGTGCAGCAAGGACAAGCAACGTTAGAGCTCCTTTGGTATATGAATCACCTCTAGTCCCATGGCTACTTCAGTAACCCTGGCCACCACACTTCTCCGAACCTTTGTGTTTTTCACCTTCAGGAGTAACGAATTTATTATTTGTAACACATCCTAAGATCTGTCATTTCCAAAGGCCTCCCGTATTTCTTAGGTGAAAATTGCACCTGCACCAAGTTAACTTTTTTCAGAGTGACTATCCACGAGCTAATTGGAGGCACACATTTACTGTTAGTTCCCCGATACCAATAAAAATTTGCAGTGAAAGCTAAATTGCAGCCACAGGAGGAAAAATGTGATGGATTTCTTTGCAGAGTTTAAATTTGTCAAAATTATGATGTGTTATATTTGGCAAATCACTCTACATTGAGAACGAGCTAGCAATCATGTCTGGTTTGGATGGTTCTACTAAAATCAGTACCAGGCTACGCCATTTTGTCCTTCTGGGTGCTTAAAATGGTTGTATGACTTTTTTGTCAATCACTAAGAATTCTGTTTGTTAAATCACTCTTTGAGAACGCGGTCCACGTATATTTTTATAAAGGCAGGAATGTGTTCGTGATTGCTAGATTGTATTATCTTTGCCTGTTTTTTTTCCTCTGGTATAGATTGTATTACTTCATCATATGTGCCCCTAAAGCCTTTCGAAAAGAATTGTCAAAATATTACTGTGGAGGTCGAAGAGTTTGTTCCAGAAATGACAAAATACTGTTATCCATTTACTGTTTACAAAAACCATCTGTATGTATATCCCTTGCAATTAAAATACGATAGCCAGAAAACATTTGCCAAGGTAAGCAGTGTAAACTATACATTTTGGGGTATAAAATGCTATTTATAATTTTCTGGTTTTAGGACTCATTTTGAGTGATTAATCATTTTTAGGCAAGGAACATTGCGGTCTGTGTGGAATTCCGGGATTCAGATGAAAGCGACGCTAGCGCTCTAAAGGTTTGTTTATGATCTTGATAAGCATACACTTTTAATGTAAAGATAAATATTTTGGGGGCGCCTGGGTGGCTCAGTGGGTTGGGTGTCTGCCTTCGGCTCAGGTCATGATCCCAGGGTCCTGGGATGGAGCCCCATGTCGGGCTCCCTGCTCAGCGAGGAGCCTGCTTCTCCCTCTCCCTCTGCCCCTCTCCCTGATTGTGTGCGCATGCTCTCTCTCAAATAAATAAATAAATAAAATCTTAAAAAAAAAAGATAAAGATTTTGGTACTTGGTAGTTTTATAGGCTAAGTTTGATTTCTCTAAGCTCCACAAAGAAAATGTACTCGAGTGATGAAAGTAATACTGCCTTTTCTACTCTTACACGTTAACTGTGAGGATTAAATATTTAAAAAATAACCAAATGAGGTAGGAGGGTGTGTAGCTTTAAAAATGGGTCAGCTTCATATACCAGCGTTTTGCTTTTGCTCCTCTTTGATTTTGCATTGCTCTGATGTGCCATCACAAGGTCATTTTCTCCTATGACCTGATAGTTTCTAATGGTATCATCAGGGGACCATAAACTCCTTTCTCCTTGAAACCTGAACAGGCTTTGAGCTAAGAGAAGCACAGCATGACTGCTTTGATCTGAGATAGGACTTCTCCCCTGGCAGTGTCCAAATGGTGCCTCCAGACTTGGATTCGTGGTGGAGGCAAAGCAGAATCTCAGTATTCTCCGACAGAGCAATCCTTAAATACCTCTCACGTCACAGTGCCTTTATCTTTTCACTCTTGAGCGCATTAAACAGAAGCCTGAAAGAGAAGTTCCGAGAGCATCTAGCCGTCACAATTTGTTTATCTGGCCCCCTACTTCTCTAGCTTGAGCCTAAATCAGACAGATGGACAGCCAGTCCTCCATTCAGACCTCCTGGGGAAAAAGCCTGGAAGCCCCTGACTAAGTCGTTGAATGTTTAATAACCCCTACCTCAGAAAAGAGGTGTTTCGTTGTTTTTGGGTTTTTGGTGTTCTTCCCCCCCACCGCCCGAGAAACCTAAGAATTAGCTGGCTCAAATTAGGTGTATTTTCTCTGATTCCCCCCTCACTGGAGATGAGAATGACTCTTCCTTTTCCCCCATGCAATGTCCTTTTGTACCCTTAAAGATTCTTAGGTTATCCCTCTGCAGTTCCTGCAAATTGCCTCCAGAACCGTATTTAAGGAGAATTGGCGATGCATTCACATGGAGTTCTGAATTTCATTTCTTAGCTGGCCTAGAGGCTGGCTCTGAAGTAACAGGGTGAGGCAATTAGTACCTTGGCATGCTGACTCCATATTTATCCTTGAGCTTATTGGGCCTGTGGAAGTGCAAAACTCACACCAGAAATGCAATCGGATCTTTTCATGGAACCATAGAAAGCCTCGCATTTATTTTATGGGTCTCACAGAAAGCCAGTGAATTTTAAAACAGGGCTCATAAAGTGAGCGAACAGTAAGCTTGTCTGTAGCTTAGTGGACGTTCAGTTTTTAATCCCTTTAGGCTGGGAATGTGTCTGCTGTGTGCGCGAGTTTTAGCTCCTCACCTTGCCCACCGCCCAAGGAGCATCCAGCAAATGTTGCTAACTGCCTGGCGGGGAGCTTCTCAAGAAAGGCAAATAGCACGAGAGAAGTAAGCTTTCCAAATCTGGTTTCAGAATGTTCCCTTTCCAAATGATTAGCCATGTTTGACTTCTTGCTGTCAACTAATTGGGGAGTGCTTTTTTTTTTTGATGACCAGAAATTCAGAAGCATCCATGCAGCCAAGTTCCGCGATGTCTGGGGTGGTAGCTGGAGTGACTGTAAATGATTCAGAATTTACAAGCTCACGGTGAGAGCCTGGTGGGCTTGGCCATGGCCTTGGGCTCATAGATGCCTCCAACCATGTGTGGTTCCATTGCGTTATATTTAAAGGCCTTCACCGAGATGGGTGACTCCGTTTCCTTCTTTTGCAGTGTATTTACGGAAAACCCGCTGGGTCTGTTTTTACCACAAATGCTTATGCTGTTGTCTTGCATCACAACCAAAATCCAGAGTTCTATGATGAGGTGAGAATGCATTTTTCCGATGTTCGTAAAACATGGCGGTGGCTCTTCTTTTTCTCTTCATCTCCATCATTTTCTCTGCCCTTGCAATCCCTGAACATTTTGTCCCGTGAAAATAGAAAGCGTCACACCAAGGCGAAGGGCTCGATGCCCTTTGATGACGGTGGAATGTGCCCACAAAGGGAAGGGGCTCCGGCGAGAGGTAACCACGTAGGGAACAAACATGAGACGAGAGCTAGGATTCTAGCCTCGCCTTGACAACTGGCTCTGTGATCTTGAGCAAGCCACTTCCCCTTTCCCAAGTCTCCCATTTCCTCAGCCTTCAAAGAAGAAATTCAGAAGAGATGTTCTGAAGGCCCTTCTAGATCTTTCTTCCTGCGGTTTTGCATGGGGCTGGGGGCGCAGCCGCTCTGTAAGTGAAATGCTTTGAGAGACGCAGCAGCACGTGGGGGCCGCCAGAACCCCACTGGGTGCTCTAATGCGTCAGTGCAGTGTAGACGAAGGGGAGTGTCTCGCAAGCTCCATGCTCCCCTCCACCCCAGTCTACCTCTCGGGCCCTGCCTCTGCCTCTCTTTCCTTCTCCTTCTCTGCGTCTCTCTGTACTTGCCAGTGTCTCTCTTAGTGTCTCTGTCCCAGCCTCCTCCAGTTGGTGTGTCCCTGGCTTAGCCAAATCTGCAGACTGCTTTTGATTCCTCAGTGTCTCCAGGAACCTGGATATGCATCCCAGGCCGCATGCTCTTTCTGCTTCTCAGGGCTCTTTGTCTGTCACCATCCCCCCTGCTGTCACGATTTTTCCCCAGGTCCACCTGCTGTCGTCAGGAGGCTTTGCACCCCAGCTTTAGGCCTCCTCCCTTTCTCCATCCAGTGCTCTTGGTGGTGTGGGGGATGGGGAGGAGCATAGCGGTGCCTTGCGGTTTTGCCCCCCAGAGAGAGAGTGTGCCCATATTTATGTGCAGCAGAGCATTAGATACCCAGATGGTCTGGCTGCTATGAATAGGCGTGTTCTGTGGTGAAATATACCTACAACAGAAATTAGTTCTAACACCAAAACCCTGCCTTGCGTGAATGATGATGAGGCCAGATGTCCAGCACCAAGCTGTTTTAATATGTCCCCTCCTCTCATCGACACCAGTCACTCCAGAAAACTCGATCGTTTAGCAAGTAATCCGCATTATTTTTAGGGCGCCCGAAAGAAACAGGCTTTTCAGTCGTTTCAGTCTCTATTGACCAAGACAGCGAGAGATTGAGAGAGATTGCATGTGTTTTTGTGCAGGTGTATGCACACGCGTCCAATCAATTAAATCTGTGATGTGTCTCTTATATACTTCCAGGAGGCAGTAAAGACATTTGGTTGGGTCCTGATTGGAAAATCACTTGAGATGCTTGTATTGAAGTGTTAATTTCTAGGATTAAATTCATGTGCCAAGGGTGACGATTTTTATTTCTTTATTCAAGAGTAATCTTGTGTTTTCCTTCAAAAGATATTTATATGAACTGTAATTGGTGGATACCATAATACCGTAGTGACTTTTTGCACATTTATTTGCAAAGCTTAATTTTTTTTTTTCCATGCAAAGGAAAGCAACAGTTTAGAAAAAAGAAGCCTTTCAAACTCAGTACACATTTTAGATGGATTGCATCTAAACTGACTCAGATTGACTCAGATTGAGTTACATAGTATCTCTGGGCTGTGAGGCTGTGGTTTTGATCCAGTGTTTTAGAAAATCCTGCTGCAAAGTTGCATCCAGGAGAATCCACTGGACTCTCCAGCACAAGTCATAAATCAGCCCTCACTACCCAGGAGACTATTGTTGTCAAATTGAAACTGACTGGAAAAGCCTTTAGAGTATATTTAAATGATACCTATTACTTGAGGACTTGGCTTGTTGTTGAGAAAAAATATGTCATTGGAAAAGTATGATGAAATTGAACTAAAGGTCTGACTGTCCAGCTTGACAATGAAAACAAAACAAAATGCGATGTGTGATTTTGCTGTCATTTCAGATTAAAATCGAGCTTCCCATTCACCTGCATCAAAAACATCATTTGCTTTTTGCTTTTTATCATGTGAGTTGTGAAATTAATACAAAGGGAACAACCAAAAAGCAAGACACAGTTGAAACTCCAGGTACGTGTACTCTTTCAAAGTCTCTTTCTACAGCTATTTGAGATGGAATTGTCTAGAATGTAACCTCTTTTCCTCAAACTGCAAACCACTTCTTCCCCTCATCAAAATGTACATTTCCGAGTTAAAAAGTTCATTGGTGAAAGATGAATTATAGGTTCATTTGACCATCATTTCTTTTTTTTTTAAAGATTTTATTTATTTATTTGACGAGAGAGAGACAGTGAGAGAGGGAACACAAGCAGGGGGAATGGGAGAAGGAGAAGCAGGCTTCCCGCGGAGCAGGGAGCCTGATGTGGGGCCCGATCTCAGGACCCTGGGATCAAGACCTGAGCCGAAGGCAGACTCTTAATGACTGAGCCACCCAGGCGCCCCGACCATCATTTCTTTTAAGTAGAATGGCCCAGCAACCAGAACTTTCCAGTCTGTCTCGCTATAGAAGTAGGAAGTAAGCCCAGAGCCCAGGGGTATATTTGAGCCTGAGGGAGATTGGGGACCCACCTGGTTCTAGTGAGAACAGAACAGATTTAATGAATCTGAATAAACGCTAGTAGTGAAGGGCCAGTCCTGGTCCCATCCAGCAAAGCTTTAGATAAACCAGTGGGAAGCATCCTTTAGGAGAACACAGAAGCCCTATAAACATTGTGTGTGTCACCGCCACTAGATAAATGTCAGGAGGCCCTGGGATTCAGATCCAAGCTAGCCTGGATCAGTCTGAAATTCATTCATTCATTCATTCATTCCTGCATTCATTCATTCAGTCACCAAATAGGTCTGCATATTTATTATGTGCGAGACATTATGATAAGTACTAGGGAGAATACAGTGGAGACTCAAACATAGATCTCATCTTCAGTGAGCCTATGGTCTAGCAGGGGAAATGAGATCTATAAGACAACCATCAGACAAGATAGAAAGTAGTAGCTACCAAGAAAGCGGTGCTGTGTAATCTCCGGGAAGAGTGAGTTATTACTTCGACTGGTTGGAGGGACAAGTGGCTGGGAATCTGGGAAGGCTCCCAGGAGGAGATGGGGTTTGGGGTGAGGCCTTAAACGGGCGAAGTAGAGTTTGACAATGCAGTGATGGCAGGAAGGTAGATTCCAGGATAACGGAAGAGCTTGTCCAGAGGCCGAGTGTTGAGGGATATGGACAGGGAACCACACGTAAGTTCAGTAGGACCAGAGCACCAGGTGTTGGGAGGGGAATCAACAGGACGTCAGGTTGAAAAGGAGGCACCAGATCATGGAAAGCCTTGAATGCCAGGCTGTGGATTTGACTGTATTCTGTCACCAGCATGGAACTATCGGAGGGCTGTAAACACCGGTAAGAGCTCTTCCGCAGGCAGCGATGTGATGGCGGAGGGCGTTGGAGTGAGAAAAAAGGAAGAAACGCCAGTTAGGGGTTACTTAAGAGGCCCAGGGGGAAAGGGGGCCACCCTACGGCAGTAGCCGGGGGATGGAGAGAAAGGGACTGCAGAAGAAGAATATATCGGGTCTGACAAATGGTTGGTAACTAGAGAGAGAATTCAGAGTTAGCAGTGAAGCTTCAACACTGGAAAGAAGGAACTTGCAAGTAGCAAAATCACGGGGTGGTGGGGAATCATAGGTTTTGGACTGATGTTGAGTTTGAGGTGCCGGTGAGACATCTGAGTGAAGCCCGCCAGGCAGCCAGACTGAAGTAGTAGAAAGTTGCCCTTATGGATCGTGTGGTCCTGTTCTCTGTCTCCACAGGAATTGCAGTTTGTTCAGGGCAAGGGACCGCGAGGGTTGAGAAGAAATCTGGCAGAACAATAGGAACTCAAGACCGTGCACGTCCTAAAGGGCACATTACTCTTTCCTTATTTAAATCCTAGACTGAAGGGGGCAAAGGGCTCGGTGGAGCACAAGATGGTTATTCCGTGGGCCACTCATCGCTTTGAACTGTCCATCCTTAAGTGGCTTCACATCCCTGAGCCAGATGGCGTGTGCTCGACACTGTACCTTCTCAGCTTCCAAGTGCTCTGTATGAGTTTTGACTGAGAGACACCCTTGGCCACACTCTGATTAATTCATAGTGCAAAAATGTTGCCTAAGCAATTCCATAGAGACAGAAAGTAGACTAGCAGTTGCCAGGGACTGGGGGAAAGGAGAAATAGGGAGTGACTTCTAAGGGGTGTGGAGGTTCTTTTGTGGCGTGATGGAAGAGTTCTGGAATTAGATCGTAGCAGTGGATGCCCAGCTTTGTGAATATGCTAAAAACTGTTGAAGGGTGCACTTTTAAATAGACGAACTGTATGGTATCTGAATTCTATCTCAATAAAAATGTCTGTGGGGAAAAATTTCAACCAAGAACAAGAAATAGATTTTCCTATTTTCCTGGACTGGAAACCTTTGGTCATGTGTCTGCTTTTTCAGTTAACTACTCTGACAGAGTCCTTTCGAATGGTTCCCGTGCTCACGTTACTTTCCTCTGCTCTTTATAAGAGAAGAGCTCTGGGTAAACCATTTCTGAAGTTGTGCTAGTAAAGATGCCCTTCAGACGTGTTTCGGAGTCTGAGAAAGCCATTTAGTCTCCTTAGAGAAAGCAACATATTTGTCTTCTTTGAAGAATTAAAGCATTTGCCAAATTAAACACGTGAATGAAAACATTCTAACCAGATTTGTGTTGACTTCTGTGTTCGCAGTATAAACATACACACTCACGCAAAGAATTTTAAAGAATCAGAAGGCAGTGGCTTTCAAAAAGGGCTCTCCAGCCAACATCCTCGCTCATGTGCCAAACCTTGGTCCCGAGCAAGCTTTTTTTTACAGCTGAGATATAAACACTTGAAGCCCAGAGTAAGCTCTATAATGGAAATAATGACACTACTCAACCTGAGGAATACAGATGGCTCAGGCTTTTTTAGCTGGAACATGATGAGTTTTCTAATAGAAATCCAAGAGGCTCTTTTGAGCAGAACTTTTAGGAAATACAGAGACGGGGGGAAATCTCTCAGTGGATTCGAGTCGTAAACACTATGGCCCGTCTGCATTCTGCTACTACACCTCGTCCTTCTGTAATCAGGAAAACCTGCCCAGCTGAACACTGCCTTGTATGAATATGGGCTGTGACCTTGACTTGTGACCTTAATTTTCCATAGTCCCTCACCGTCGGGTTGCTGAAAGAAAATCTGCAACATGCTGATTGCTGGCTGAGATTGTCCCAGACCCGAGACTCTGTGCTCTCACTAGGGATGGATGAGGGAGCTCTGACTCTTTTAAAAAATAAGTCTACCACAATTCATCCCCCAAAGGGTAAAGATAATGGTACTGATGCACTTTAAAATTTTTTTAAGTGTTCTCCTGTATTATCTCTCTTTGGTCTCTCAGTAACTAGTAGGCGGAAAGACTATGTGTCGTTCCCAATTTATAGTCCAGGAAGTTGAGTAGAGAACTCATTAGTGGCCAGGCTGTGATTAGGAAGCCATCCAAATGCATTGTTCCTTCCCCAGGATTCAGATGCCCACCGCGTGGACTCCCCCATACAGACCCCTGGAAACATTGCCACCCCGCCCTGTTCCCCAGCATTCAGAGATCTGTGTAGCTAATTGCACTTGCAGTTTCATCTCTCACGGTTGATTATTGTCTTGGCAGTTGGCTTTGCGTGGGTACCTTTGCTGAAGGATGGTAGAATCATTACATTTGAGCAGCAGCTGCCAGTTTCCGCCAATCTTCCTCCGGGCTACTTGAATCTGAATGATGCAGAATCAAGAAGGGTAGGAAAATCACTGCGTTTGTTGAAGGGATCACGATGAAACGTTTAAAAAGTAGAATTCGCTCTTCTGGTGGATAGCTTCACAAAGTCCGGTCTGAGGACCGGTCCACAAGAAAGCTAAGTATGGAAAGTGAGCGCTGGAAAACTTTTGAGAGCAGTTTGACCAAGTTATCTCATGTCTGTTGATTCTTTTTTTTTTTTTTTTAAAGATTTTATTTTTAAGTAATCCCTCCACCCAACGCGGGGCTCGAACTCACGACCCTGAGACCAAGAGTCCGCATGCTCTTCTGACTGAGCCAGCCAGGCACCCCTCGTGTCTGTTATTCTAATAACAGTTTTACAAGCTGAGGCTTGGATTTTGTGCATCGTTGTTAAAAATGCATTTATTTAGTAATTCATTTTTATTGTACTTTATGAAAGTTCAGCCGGCAAAGCACTGGAAATTGAAAATGATCTAGGAGCCGTTTATTCTCAAGGCAGGTTATTGTCTCCAATAGTTCCCTATGTGTGACACAAACACATTTGTTTCTGGGGTTAAAAAAAAAGAAAGGGAAAAAGTTGAAATGTGTAAAGGTGTCATGTGTCGCTCATCTATTCATAGGTATGTTATAGAAACTCCTATCTATTTTCCGTCCACAGCAATCTAATGTGGATATTAAGTGGGTAGACGGTGCAAAGCCTTTGTTGAAGATTAAAAGCCACTTAGAGTCTACGATTTATACTCAAGTAAGTTGCATCATGTGAATTTTGTCAATTTTGATATTTGAATCTTTAAGTTTGTTTATTTTTGAGTAATCTCTACACCCAGCATGGGGCTTGAACTCACGACCCTGAGGTCAAGCGTCGCATGCTCTTCCAACTGCGCCAGCCGGGTGCCCCCGATTCTATTTCTTGTTTAGAATAGACTATATTTGATTCCTGCGGCTTTAGAGAGATTGTGGCCTCAAAGGCTTTCTCATTAGTAATAACATCATTCTTAATAGTAGTAACTCAGATTTTATAATCCCTTTCAAATCCCCGAATCCCTTTGTTCCCATTAATGGATTCAAGCCTCACAAAAGTCTGAAAGGATTGTGTGACCTGGGCCGAAGGCAGACGCTCAACGAAGTGATCCACTGAGGCGCCCCACCTAGTTTCCCTGTTATTAACCACTTACATTCATTAGTATGACACGTTTGTTATAATTAATGAACCAGTATTGATACATAATCAATGACTAAGGTTTGTATTTACTCAGATTTCCTTAGTTTTTACCTATTAATGACATTTTTCTGTTCCACGATTCTATCCAGGATAGCATATTACATGTAGTTGTTCCATCTTCTTAGGCTCCTCTTGGCTGTGACAAGTTCTCAGACATTCATTGTTTTTGATGACCTTGTCCATCTTCATGAGTAGTGATATAGGGTAGGCTGCCCTTCTGTTGGAATTTGTCTGATGTTTTTCTCACCGTTAGACCGGAGTCAAACCCAGAAATTTGAAGTCAGTGGATCATGGATGACTAGTACAGTTTACTCTTAGCCTTATCAGCCATGCAGTTAGAGTCAGATGTCTGTTGGAAGGCTCAAGCAACCATTCAAAAAATCACCGATGGACAAGAGGCAGTCCACGTTCCTTGGTGTGGCCCCCCTGCCCACTTCACCATTCCATGGATGGAGAAACCGAAACTCGGTCGGGTTAGATGACTGACCCAAGGTCACACAGATACTAATTAGAAGAAGCAGGTCAAAATCCAAATCTTATTATCCCAGTTCCCGATACGGTACGCACTGTCCACAGAGCCTGCATATGATATATAGATTCCATATAGGCCAGCTGGACACTCGCCAGCCAAGTGCCATGGTAAGTTGAACATTGAATGCCTGAGACTTGTCTGGTAGCTCCCTGCTGCTCCCTTTCCTTCGTCTGTCAGTCCAGACCTCTATTCCTACTCATTTCATTAAAAATGTAGAAGCAGCCCAACTTCAGAGGCTACACCCGTCAAAAAAGGAATTAAACGAAGGTTTGACTAGTCACGCAAAAACTGTGGCTTGCCCGGTATGCTTAGGCACATGCTCACTTTGCCTGGTTTTGCTGCTTTGTGTGATGGTCCAGGGGACTAAGGGACGCGGACACAGATGTTGGTAGCCGCAGCAGCCGGGTCTGGGCGCTTGGAGACCCTGGTGGGTAGGTTTGCAAGATGAGGGCAGAGGGAGCGCTAGAGAGCCTGCGTCTGAGGGTGAGGAATCACATTTCATATGGCCGTGTCCATCTGTTTTTCAGGATCTCCATGTACACAAATTCTTCCATCATTGCCAGCTGATTCAGTCAGGCTCAAAAGAGGTTCCGGGGGAGCTCATTAAATATTTAAAGGTAAATGAACAGCAGCTTTCTGCAAAAAGGGTTGGTTTTAGTGTCTTTCTTGTTGCCACCTTTTGATTGGGGGCGGGGATCAAACTAACTCCTTAAAATACTTTGGGCTGTGTACCCTCAAGAGAATATTTTCTTTTATGTGCTTTTCTGTCAAGTGCCTATTTAGGAGCAGACCGCAGAGTTGCTACATTAGGAAGAAAATGTTGTAGCTAGAATCTGTCGACATATTTCTGAAAATCTCATGAAAATGTTTATTTCAGTTCCATAAATTGACTTTTTCAGGTCTTTTCTCTTCCTGCTTACTGCCCAGGAAAGGTGCTGGGGGAAAAAGGGTCAGGAGAAATGGAGTCCCTTTTGCTTGGAATAAAATGACGATTCCTGGGTCTATGGGTGAAAGATTATCAAAGGGGTCAACTAAAGACAGAAAAACCTCGGTTCTGCATGTTGCATGGAAGAGTCTTAAGAAACACCACATTTTGTCCAATGTATTGAGAACCCAAGACTCCCATTTATTGCCTAACATGGTAGGACCAAATTGCACATCACGGGACCTAGCTGACAGCGACTCTCCTTTTGGTTGCTCCTTCGGTAGGTCAGCCATGGCAAGCCTGAGGAATTTTTATTTTATTTTATTTTATTTATTTTTTATGAGACTCTTTTAAAGATTTTATTTATTTGTCAGAGAGAGAGATACAGAGCAGAAGCAGGGGGAGTGGTAGACAGAGGGAGAAGCAGACTCACTGCTGAGCAGGGAGCCCGATGCGGGGCTCGATCCCAGGACCCTGAGATCACAACCTGAGCCGAAGGCAGACGCTTCACCGACTGAGCCACCCAGGCGTCCCAGGAATTATTTTATTTTATTTTATTTTATTTTATTTTATTTTATTTTAAAGATTTTATTTATTTGACAGAGAAAGACACAGCGAGAGAGGGAACACAAGCAGGGGGAGTGGGAGAAGGAGAAGCAGACTCCCCACGGAGCAGGGAACCCAATGCAGGGCAGGGCTTGATCCCAGGACCCTGGGACCATGACCTGAGCCGAAAGCAGACGCTTAATGACTGAGCCACCCAGGCGCCCCAGGAATTTCTATTTTAAGTGAAATCTCTACAGGATTTCCCTTTGGACACATGTTACTACTTAATGCCATTCTCAGGAAATAAAAACGTGCATTTCTTTCAGAGAGGTAGTAGGAGATGAGATAATACGGATGGGTTCTGGAATCATTCACCCAGTGTGTGTCCCAGACCTGTCCCTTATCAGCCCTGGGATTGACCTTGGCCAAGTTCCTGAACTACTCCAAGCCTTTGTTTCTTCATCTGTCAGATAGGGATAACCAGCAACGCCACCTTGTTAGGGTGGTTTTGAAGCTTAAGTGAGATAGGGCATCTACTATAGAGTATAGTAATCCTTGAGTCTACACTGAATTCTTGAGGCTTTCTATGGGCCAGGCATCATTCTAAGTGTTTGGAATATAAATGAAGAAAACAGACAACATCCCCATTGTCGAGGGGCTTACTTTCTTGTGGAGGCAGATGAACAATAAACAAAGAAATGAATATATATATTCATTCAGGTGGTGATAAGTGCCACAAAGGAACCCCTAACATATTGAAGAGGAATAAAGATTCTAAGGGGTCCCTCTTCTAGATAAAGTGTCAGAGAAGATCTCTGGTAAAGTGACACTTGCCAGAGACCTAAGGGAAATGAGGGCGCCAGCTAGGTGGACTTCTGAGCGAGCTGGGAGCTGCAGGTGCAAAGACCCCAAGGAGCTAGTTGGGGAAGGCCTCATACGCCATGATGAGGAGTTTGAATTATACCTTCAATGAGCTGGGAAGCCTTGCAGGGTGCTGAACAGAGGAGCCACATGATGGGCTTTGGGTTTTTAAAGCCTCATTCTAGGGCGCCTGGGTGGCTCAGTAGTTAAGCGTCTGCCTTCAGGTCGGGTCATGATCTCAGGGTCCTGGGATCGAGCCCCGCATCGGGATCCCTGCTAAACTGGGGAGCCTGCTTCTCCCTCTCCCACTCCCCCTGCTTGTGTTCCCTCTCTCGCTGTGTCTCTCTCTGTCAAATAAATAAGTAAAATCTTTAAAAAATAATAATAAAGCCTCATTCCGCCTACCATATTGAGCATATACTGTTGGAAGGATAAAAGCAGGGGGATAGTTGATAAATGGTGACTGTTATTCTTAATTATTATTAAGAAGTCTAACAGTCCTCTACCTCTCAAATCCTTTCCTTGGGTAATGTCTAGAATGCCAGGTTTATGTGTGTATGCTGAGCCTGTTAAATTCTTTGGCTTTTCTTCCAGTGGGGAAGCTTTGTAAAAGTTTTAACAGAATGGAATAGAGCAGAGCTTCATTTTCAAATATACTGGTAGTCTTAAAATGGAGAAAAAAAAGTACTCCTTTTTGTGTGGAAGTGAGGGTGTGGAAATTTCTGATATTTATGTGACCTTTGCTCGCCCTCTAGTGGCAGCGAGTGAAATGCTGTACGATTGCAGAAACAGCCCAGTTCCTGTAGGGACCGTTAGCCCTGAAAGGGAGTCTTGAGAGTTTTTATTTTACGGATAAGGAGACTGAAGCCCAAGTAGAGGGGACTTGCCTGTGGTCGCTCACCTGGTAAGGAGCAGAGCTGAGCTGAGCCGAGCCTGTGGCGTGTGTCTCTTGACTCCTGGTCCCATGTTCTTTCTACCAAACCGTGTTATTTGTTGACCCCATAAATGACATTGTTTCACCAATTCACTTGCCACCTGCTTGTTGGGCTTTCATTATGTATGTAGTATTTTCCCAGATGCTGCGAGGCTTGCAGAGAAGAATAACTTAGGGTCATTGCCCATGAGGATCTTAAAACCAGTCAGAGAGACAGGACACATACGAGTAGAATGACAATGTAAGTGAGCAGTACCAATATGTGATAGATAGCAAATGCACGATCCAGGTTATAGTGCTAAGGGTCCAGGGAACCGAGGAACCCCTGAGACTAGAAGCCTCCCATCTTTATCTTAATGCTTCGGTTCCTTATTTTATTCGTTGATACAGTCATTCGCCAAATACTTACTGGGCACCTCGTATGGACCAGATAGTGCGGTGGGCACTAGGAATATGACGGGGAAGCAATTCAGACTACATCCCTGCTCTCACTGGGGTAGAGAGGGTATAAATGAGTAATTTGAGATCAAGATGAATGTTGCGGAGAAAATAGAACAGATGAATGGGATCCGACATGACAGGAGTGCGTTCTAGATGGAGTTGTCAGGGAAGGCTATCTGAGCAGATGATGCATCAAGCCGAAAAGAAATTGATGAGAGGAAAATGAGCGTAGGGGCTAAAGCTGTGGCAAAGGAGGACAGATAATTGCAGCAGGCGTAAACACCTTGCGACGGTGTTAGAAGGACGGAAAAGAAGAAACGCAGTGAGCAGCTGCGGGGTGGGGGGGAGGTGGCATGAGATGAGCTTGGAGAGGGAGGTGGGGTACATGTAGGCACGGGAAGCCCTTGACAGCCTTTTGTTCATGGTGGTTTGTTGGGTCGGTAACAAGGGGGAGGAAGAACACTCTAGCTGTTGCGCTGAGAGTAAATTACCGCGGAGCGATACTGGATCAGTTTTGCCTTGAATGCCCATCTCTCTTTTCTACCTGCTATTATCCCACTTTGCCTTTCACCTGCCTCCTGTCTGAAGCCTTATTGGACATCCTCTGCCCACGTGAGGACTCAGTTGCTTCTTCCTTCGTGCATTTTGTACATACCACTGTTGTACTGTTGACCATTTGTGCTGTAGATTTAGTCCCAGGTCTTTCTCCCCATAGACTCTGAACGGCTTGATGGGAGGAACCAGGTGTTTCTGATGTGCTTGGCCCTTGGAGGGTCATTCAGTATGCCTTTGTCGAATGAGTAGGGGTTTCAACTTGACTTGGAAGGATGGCTAGGATGCGGCTAAAAACCGAACAAATACACAAAGGTGGGAATGCATAGGATATACTGCCAGAGCAGTCAAGGCACCTGTTTGGCCTTATGAAGAATGAAGAGTGTTACAGCTGGAAATCTAGGTTGGGTCTTAAGTAATCTTGGACCGTAGGCCCGAGTTTCTCAAGCTTGGCACTGTTGACATTTTGGACAGGTCAATTTCTCTGTGGTAAGTGGGTGTCCAGTGCATGGTAGGACGTTTAGCAGCATCCCTGACCTCTATCCACTAGGTGTCAGGAGCACCCCCAGTTGTGACAACCCCCAGTGTCTCCAGACATTGGGGGATGTCCCGTGGGGGACAAAGTGGCCCGTGGTTGAGAGCCACAGGCATTTTGGCAGGAGGTGGTCTGATGGAACCAAATCGGAGGGAGATGAATTTGGAAATGAGACGTGGATGTGGAGAGTTAAGACGACCTGCACAGAGACCGACTATGAAATGATTAGACTATTTTGGTTATAGGTTAAGAGGGGTGATGGCAGTAAGGCAAGAAGAAAGGGAGCAAAAGGAAGGAAAAACTCGAAGGATAAACATGGATTCCTTGAGCTTGATCTCTTGCCTTATGCATCTGACTGAAGAGACTGCCCAGAACTAAGAGGTCACGGCTGAGACGCTTCGCATATAGATGATAGTGTCCTGAAAAGGGATGATGAGGCTAAGGATGGAGAGAAGAGCAAAAGAGAAATACTGAGTTCCTTAGGTCCAGAGACTTGTCTCCTCCGTCTCTGCATTTCCCATCACAATGAACCGTGAACTGGTGTACAAGGTGCCCAGTGAGACTTGTTTTCACCTTTTGGTTGGCTGGTTGATGACATGATTGAGTGAATGCCTGAGTGAAGGAGGGGAGGTGGGGAGAAGGGAAGGAAGAAGAAAGACATTTTACAGATTTTGCTGCTCGTCTCATTTCTACAGACATACGAACACATTTCCACTTTGTGCTATTGACGTATCTATGGCTAGAGACAGGGTGTTAGCACTTGGAAGAAATGTACTGTAGGGATGTTTGAATGCAGGGCTGCCCCAGTTTTGTGGGTGGTGCCAGGGTGAGGCCAGTTACACAGAGGAGTGCTCTTTACTGCATGCCATTTACCTTCTCAGCAGATTAACGGATGGCCCACATTCTGTAGAACACTCTCCAGCAGGCCAGTCTCCAGAACCTTCACACACATCTGCTCTCCCACTCCAGTGGAGTGCTGGTTTACCAGCAATCAGTTGTCTTTATTCCAAAACCCCTTTATCCCAGTTACGCTTTTTATCTTCGGTAGATAAAGTGTTTAATGTGAAATACACAAACAAAATCTGAGTGCCAAAATAGAGATGCGGATAAAGGAATCAACAAAACAAAGTCCCCTGTCTTACGAAGCTCACATCGAAGCGGGCTTATATTCGAGTGAATGTATTTCTCATTACTTAATTTTTTTGTTGTTTCACATTTGTAAGTTATATCATATTTCTGTTTGTTTTCATAACTAATAATGACTTATTTTAGTGTTTGCATGCCATGGAGATCCAAGTCATGATACAGTTTCTACCTGTAATTCTTATGCAACTCTTCCGGGTTCTCACAAATATGACCCACGAAGATGACGTTCCTATCAACTGCACCATGTGAGTTTCGGTGTTAAAATACAAAGACACAACTTTTGTTTCTTTTTGTGTTTCTTCATTTTCACTATAAATTTATCTTCCAGACGAGAACCCAAAAGTCAGATATCTAATATCCATTTTCTCTTGTTTCATGCTTTTCAGACTGGGGTCATGTATTGCCAGGGATAGATGGTACCAGAAACCATAGGAGAAACTTAATGTGTTTTCCTCCACCAGGGGTTCTAAAACCTGACTGCATGTTAGAATCACCTGGGGAGCTTTTATTTTTTTTGTTGTTGTTTTAAAGATTCTATTTATTTGAGAGAGAGAGAATGAGAGACAGAGAGCATGAGAGGGGGGAGGGTCAGAGGGAGAAGCAGGCTCCCCGCCGAGCAGGGAGCCCAACGCGGGACTCGACCCCGGGACTCCAGGACCACGACCCGAGCCGAAGGCAGTCGCCCAACCAACTGAGCCACCTAGGCGCCCCGCCTGGGGAGCTTTTAAAGAGGTCTGTGCCCAGACCACATTCATACCAACGAAACCAGAATATCTAGGGGTGGAACTTCAGCATCAGTATTTTTTTTTTTTTTTAAGCTATCCAGGTGATTCCATAATGCAACAGAGTTTGAGAACCATTGCCCTAGACCAGTGTTGTCTGATAGAACTTTCTCCAATCGTGGAATTGTTCTACACTTGTGCTGCCCAATATGGTGGCCATTAGCCACATTTAGCTTTTGAGCACTTGAAATAGGGCTAGTGCAGCTGGGGAACTGAACTTTTCACTGTTGTCGATTTTCATTAAATAGCCACAGGTGCCTAGTGGCTCTCATGTTGGACAGAGTCACCCTAAGCCATGAATTTTTACTCAAAAACAGTGAGGGACTATTCCTTTTATAGAAACAAACAAGGATATATGGTAGAGTAGAAGGCAAAATGCACTGAATTTTGCAATTAAAATAGAATCCTTAAAAGCATTGAGAGCTCAGTGCTGGATGTTTCTGGCTTTGCTGCTTCTACTGTTGCCACGCCCTCTCCGGCTGGGCCTTAAGCGACACCCCTGTGCACCTGTTTGTTCTACTCTGCTGTTGGGGACAGTCTGCTCAAAAATTTACAAAGCACCCCTGTAGTCCCGTGGTTCTCAAATACGGCTCCTACCCCAGCAGCATCAGTATCACCTGGGAGCTGATGAAACATGCTGGCCATTGAACTTCACCCCAGACCTCAAAAATCAGAACCTCTGGGAGAGCGGCCCAGCCTTCTGCCCTCCGGGTGATTCCGATGCGTGATCATGTTTGAGAACCACTGCCAGTCTCGTATATGAATTTTAGATTTACTGCCAATCGCAGGTCACGCCGTTATACCCGTCCTGTCTCTCTCTTCCTTTTCCCCCATCTGTAGCTGTGCTTTTCATTTTTTCTTTATCTTTCTCTTTCCTTTCCTTTTACTCACTGGAGGGGATTTCAATATTTACCCCACTGGAGGTCTTTTGCCCCGTAGTAGCCGTGACCCTACTTGAAATGGGCACAGAGATTTAGAGCTGGGCTGCCAAAACGTAATAGCCTTCTTTTGAACCGGGAAGTGTTTTTGCAAGGCCCTGAGCGTGTTAGATGCGGAAATCTTGTTAGACAATCTTATTATATTGTCTGCAGTCCTCTCACTTTTAACACTTCAGGTAGTGTGGGGGTATTTTTAGGGCTAGACAGTGCAACTGTGGAAATTCACCATAGCCTGACATGCTGCCCTTTGCGAATGTGTTTTCAGGGTTCTCTTACATATCGTTTCGAAGTGCCATGAAGAAGGCTTGGATAATTATTTAAGATCCTTCATCAAGGTTTGTGGAGGAAGCTTTCTTTGGGAGCAGTTTCTTTTCCTTGGGAATTTTGACTGACGGTTCCTTTTCCTTCGTTTGTAGTATAGCTTCCGACCTGAAAAACCGAGCGCCCCTCAGGCCCAGCTGATACACGAAACCCTGGCTACCACGATGATTGCCATATTGAAACAGTCTGCCGACTTTTTAGCAATAAACAAACTGCTAAAGGTAAGGAAACGGGACACAACAGGGTAACAAAAGCAGCCGGAGATGTACTCTCTTGATACCTTCCCACTTGGGTTCTGGTCTTTTCGTCATTTGCCCCCTTTCTTTACCACTCTGCTCATGTATCCTTTTCCCTCACGCTTTCCACAGAACCTTCTTCATTCTCTTTACCCTTCCAACCCCCCCCCCCCCCCTGTTCTCAGTTGAATGTGTAATAGAAAGAATTGTGTAAAGGAAAGACCTGAGTGAGAATCCGCCACCTAGTAGTTCTGTGATCTGGAGCCTGTTATCGACCGGCTCTGGGCATCCAGTTCCTCACTTCTAAAATATAACTAAAGCATTTAACACGTCGTTTCTGGCACATAGGCGTTCAAGTGGTGGCTCTTATTTTTGTCATGATTTTTACTATTTCTGGTAATGGTAGAATTTCAGTTTCAGACACCTGAGGATATATCTGCTGGAGGCTTCTCTCTACCTTTCAAATAGACTTAGGCAAACACCTATGCTCCTTGGGCTGGCCCCAGTGATGTACCAAGGGCAAGGTTGGGTCCCTCACTGGGTGCAGACACTAGTAAGATTCATTGTCTGTAGAGAATTGAAAAGCAACCATAAAATAAAAGTTGGTTTGCCGTCAGCACCATATGTAAGCAAATCAAAACAATGTCAGTGATAAAATGCACCTCCCCACAGAGGGGAGCATTCCCACCACAGTCTCCTTGTACCTTAGCAGCCGGCCCTGAGGTACAATATTACCTTTTTGGCAATGCAATTTAAAGGTATTTTGTGGAACTTCGATAGTGAATTGCAATCACTTTTAAAATGTTGTTAAAGTTCAGAGATAAGATCCATATTGATTTGTCCAGCTTTGCTAAGCTTCAGGATTTGGATAACTATTAAAAATTGATTTTATTTATTTGTTTGTTTATTTTAGTACTCATGGGTCTTTTTTGAAATTATTGCAAAGTCTATGGCCACATACTTGTTGGAAGAGAATAAAATTAAGGTAAGTAGGCTCAAGAATAATATTTAACATAGGCAAAGAAGGCTAATCTTATTCACAGGTAGCAGTGACATGCAAATCCTCTTATACTAAAGGGCCCTTAGCCCTTCGCTTTTTCAATTTTGCCTTAAAAAAAAAGCGTTAAATGTATTGCATAAATCTGAGGTCTGACAGTTTATGCATTTTCAAAGTCCTCGGAGACTCTTGCACATACCTTCTTTCCTATTAGTTATTTGCCATGTAAAATGCATTTTCTTTGAAGCTTTCCCCTTATGTTGTAGCTTAAACATGTCTGTGTTGAAACATTTTCTTGGTTATAGGAATTCTAGAGTTCAGATTTGTGAAGTGGAAGACAGTCACCTTGTATTTACCATTTTTATCAGACTTTTCAGAGTAGGTTTACCGAAATAGAGATGCATGGATACATGAATTCTTTGTGTGTCAGGAAAAAAAAAATGGAATGAAAGCCTGGGGTGTGTCTGCATCTCAGGAACATGATTCCAAAGTTGGCTTGTTGATGATTTCAGTCAGTTGTATTATTCGAGGTCCAGATAGTTCCTATGATAATCTGAAGTGTACATTGAACTAGCAATGTCATTTTTAAGTTGGGAGAAAAGTTCTACTCCAGTTGAACACATTTATGTCTAGAAAGTGTTTGAAAATAAGAATGGCAATCGATTTAGACCTTTTGCGACTCTGACTTTTTGCTATGCCTATTTAATTTAAGCTTCCCAGAGGCCAGAGATTTCCAGAGACATATCATCATGTCTTACATTCGTTGCTTCTCGCAATAATTCCCCACGTGACTATTCGCTATGCCGAGATTCCCGATGAGTCCCGAAATGTCAATTATAGTTTGGCTAGCTTCCTGAAGGTGAGTTAAAGGCAGCCGGAACGTGGTAAGGAATTATTCTTCATCAATATGGTCTTTAAAGCCAAAGAAAAAAATTGCCCACTTTCTAGAGACTCGGCTAGGTCTGCATAAGAAAACTTTTTTTTAAGATTTTACTTATTTATTGGACAGAGAGAGTCGCACAGGCGACATTTGAGAGAGAGAGAGCACAAGCAACATTCGAGAGAGAGAGAGAGAGAGAGAGCACAAGCCGGGGCGGGGAGGCGGGGAGGGAAGGGCAGAGAGAGACGGAGAAGCAGGCTCCCCACTGAGCAGAGAACCAGATTTGGGGCTTGACCTTGGGATCATGACCTGAGCCGAAGGCAGACACTTAACTGACTGAGCCACCCAGGCACCCCTGGAGAAACTTTTGACTGAATCACTCCATCGCTCAAACAGCCCAGTTTGGGCGCCTGAGTGGCTCAGTCGGTTAAGCATCTGCCTTCGGCTCAGGTTGTGATCCTAGGGTCCTGGGATCGGGCCCCCCATTGGGCTCCCTGCTCAGCGGGGAGTCTGCTTCTCCCTCTCCCTCTGCCTGCTGCCCGCCCCTTGTTCTTGCTCTCAAATAAATAAATAAAATGTCTTAAAAAAAAAGAAACAGTCTGCTTTGATTTTCGTTTTAGCCCCCCACTGAAATGGCTAATTAAATCAGAAGTCCCACACAGGTGACTTAGCCGGAAGGCATGTTTTGCTCATTTCACATGATGTTTTTTCAAATATATGCCTTTATTTTTTTAATTTTAAAAATTTTTATTTTATTTTAAGATTTATTTATTTATTTATTTGACAGAGAGAGAGAGAGAGCACAAGTAGGCAGAGCGGCAGGCAGAGGGAGAGGGAGAAACTCAATCCCCATGAGAAATGAGATGCAAACGGTTGGCTGATCAAATCTGGAGTTCCTTGTATTTCATAGGGATAGTGTGGGCCCTGTGGAGAACATAAAGAGAAAGAGAGACTTCCTGTTGTCCTATCTAGGTAAAAAGACAGGGAACTAATAAGTAAAACACAAGGTAGCGTAGAAGAAAATGTTTGACAAGGGACTTGTGGGCCAACGTGGCTCAGGAAGATGGGATTTTATCCGAACATTGAGGAATCGGTAGGATTCGGCAGATTCCTAGCCAGGCCTGGCCTGAGCACAGACCCGGAGTTGGGAATACACAGCGCATCCCGAGCAGATAATGAGCAGATGAGCTGTATCGGGCGGTAAAACAGGCGAAGGAGGTTGGGACGACATTGTGAGTGTCCTTGAATGCCAGGCTGAGGAGTTGGAAATTATATTAAAGACCATAGGGGAAGTATTGAAAGTTCTTGGGAGGGAAGGTGACATGATTAGGGCTTGGACTTAGAGATGAATCTGGAAGCAGATGGATGGAGAGATGATGGGTGCACACTGATTCAGAGGCTTCCTGGAGTTGTATGCTTGCCCAGTAATGAGAGCCTTAACTAGGAGGAGGCCAGCAGGCACCTCTGGACAGCGGTGAGGGCGGTCACGGGAGAGGGCTGTATTAATGGGCCAAGACGTCACAGAACACAGGAGAGCCTTCTCTTTGGGTCTGAAATGTTGCCCTAGCCAAACCCCACTTTTAGAGCTAACTGACCACTGTATGCTTCACTTTGAGCTTTTAGAGTTGACCAAAATGAGACAGAGTAGCTGAATAGATTATACGTATGTGTATGTGTATGTATATGTGTTTATGTGTTTATATACATACATATGTATGCTTATAGATTTGTGTGTATTTGTGTATATATATGCGCATCTGTCCATCTCTATATGAAAATTGTACAGTTGGGACCCTATTCCAACAATAAATCACTTGCCCTTTATCTTCTTCTTTAAGTCACCTACAGTAAAACTCTGAAAGCCATTATTCTATTGTCTGTAAAAGTGAGAATGCCATGCCCTTCATGCGGAACAAATTTGAAAACTTTAAAAAGCTGTCCTTGCCAGACTTCCAGAATTATGTCACCATTCCTTTTGTTTGGTTTCTGTAGCGCTGCCTGACGCTAATGGATAGAGGATTTGTTTTCAATTTGATAAACGACTACATATCTGGATTCAGCCCCAAAGATCCCAAGGTAAGTTATAAGGACGTTCCCGTGGCGGCCGTCAGGCATCAGAGCATGAGACCAAGGGTGATATTTTTTCTCCGGAGGACTTGGAGCTGCTGTTTTTATTTAGGTTCTTTGAGTATAGCTGTACCTCAAAGCAGGGGATATTGGGTAGTGTTTGGGGAGTCCCCGAGACCACCCACATGTTCCAGGGTGCACTGGAAAGACTCACAGGACTCAGCGTATAGTTAAGGCAGTCTTAGTCCCAGCTAAAGATTCATGACGGTGACACAGTGAGGATACACAGCTGGAACAGTAAGGGAAAAACACATTTAGGGGAGTCCTCGGCCGTTATCATGCAGGCTTCCCGAGGGCCCGTCCTCCCTCCCGTGAAGGTCACACGGAGCACAGCCGTCCTCTAGCAGCGAAAATACAGACACACGCGTGCAACAGTGCTGTGCAGGGAAGCCCATGTGAGACTTGGAGTTTTGGTTGTTTCTGGGGGGCTGGCCATGTACTGGAGACCGGTCAAAATTCCAGAGGCAGGAAAGGGAAAGAAAGCAGGTGTTCACAATAAATCACATTGTTTGTACCAACAGTCTGAGCAGGCTGGGAGAGAAGGCAGAACCTTATCATGTAGCGAGCATTTCAAAATCCGATTTCCCAAATGCCAGCCAGCAACCAACCTTGCGAGCAGGCTTGCTTTAAAAGGAGAGCCTGCTGTGTTAACTCTTTCCTGCGCGGGTCGCATCTCAAGGTGTGCTTAAAACCCTGAACACTTCTGTTTGGGAAAGGAATGGCCTGTGTTTAATTATTAAAACAGTAAACGCCGATGAAAAAGGGAGTTCATGTGTCGCTTCTTTCCATTTAGGTTCTGGCCGAATACAAGTTTGAATTTCTGCAAACAATTTGCAATCACGAACATTACATTCCTCTGAATTTGCCAATGGCATTTGCAAAACCTAAACTCCAGCGTGTTCAAGGTATGTATTTGCATTTTCCATCACTCGAAATTGTGGTTTTCTTTTGGGGGGGGCTGGCGCTAGCGTAGAGTACTGTTCTCTGGGCAAACCGTGAATTGAAAGGTAACCTCAGAATCGTTAACTGTCCAAAGATACGTTCATTAACAGTATTCCACACTTGTTTCTTAGTGTCAGTGATGGTAGTCACAGCGTGGAGAAATCAGGTGCATTATTACATCGATGACTCCTTAGCCAGAGATGTCAGATAGTCGTAAAATTGCTTTCTGTAATAGTGTTTGAACTCTTACATGAGACCGAATTAAAAAACAAAAAAACAAACCATAGAAATGCATTTCCACTGAAAGGAACCTCAAAAGAGAAGCATAAAAGCAGAGTGGAATTGTAATTTGTCGTATGTATTAAATGTATGAAATGCCTTCAGTTAACTCCATTGCTAGTTTTATTGAATGCTTTGCTGTATAGCGCTATTCTTATGTTACTATGTTTTTTATTTGTCCCTTTTCTTTTCATATATTAATTAGATTTTTTTTCATTTGCGGTGGACCGTTTGACTTCAGTAGGTAGGTTTAACTCGGTTCACTCTCAAGTAGTTCACTGTCTTTAAAAACAATTGATTTGATGAATGGCTAAGATGGACGGGGGGAGGGGCTTTGTTTGCTTTTCAAATCGTCCCTAGCCACAGTGAGGCTTTAGGCTAATGGACTCCGCAAACCAAGGAGTATTGGTTTTATTATTTGTTTCCTTTTATAATCAGCTTACACATTGATTTTTAGAGGAATCCGCTTGAAAATAAGTTCCTGCTCAATGCAGCGTGGGGAGCGGAGGGTGTATCTGTTCTTTAAGTGTGTGTCCTCTTGCCCAGGCTTGCCTCCCTCCTCTCTGACCCTGTCTAATGACTGTTTGGCCGCAGTTTTGAAGGTTTGGAGGAAAGTACCCGATTGGATGTATTCAAATCACTGAAGTAAAAAACCAAAAAACCAAAAAAACCAAAAAAACCTTAACTGCCATTGCAGAATCTATCCGGATAGAGCCACCTGGGTTAGTCATGACTGGCCCTCGTGTGCGGAAAGTGCTCGGGATTCACAAAAGAGGATGAGCCAGGGCAAGAAGAAAATTGGCTGCCTTGGTCTCCAAGGGAGTAGCTGTTGAGCGATGGTGTGGGTGGGTGGGTGGGTCGGCGTGTGTGTGTGTGTGTGTGTGTGTGTGTGTGTGTGTGTTAGTTAGTGGGGTGTTAGTCACTGAATTGGAGCCAGTGAAAGTGAAGAAAAAGTATTTAGAAAACATATCCTTTAGCTTTACAGCTTAATTAAATACAAGGGTAGAAGAGAGGAAATAAGTAAAATAAATAAATAAATAATAATAAATAAATAAAGATTGTGAAGATCTGCGGTAGAAATGACTAAACTTGATCACAGTCCCTTGGGAGTAGTTATGGGGCAGGCCCCAACCAGGATATTAGCAGCTGGGATTTAAAATGGACTGAGGTCTAAAAGGGAGTGAAAGACATAGTTTGAAGTGAAGTGGTGATTTTCTGAAGTCAAAGATCTGTACTTGCCTGCTGATGAATTGGGAGTGAGATGAGGCTGTTTTTCTTACTGTTCCTGTATCCCGTTGTATTCGGGCCGGTATGTGACATTTACTAGAACAGTCCATAGGTAATACCATTAGAATGATTCAGTTGTCTTTTTCTTCCTTTTCCTACTTTACAAGTGTAAACAGATAAGTAATTCAAGTATTGTTGTATAGAATCCGTCCAATTTGTAGTTTTCACGAAATCTCTTCGGATACAAAGACATGTGTTAAGATATTGCCAAATAGAGTATTCTTTAATTCCGGGTTCAATCTTAAGACTCCTAAGAATTGAAAAGAATCTAGGAAAAAAGGAATCTAGGGACTATCTTACCGACTGAAATGATCATTAAGGCTATCCTACAGCCCTAATTGTGAGTGTGCCTGTCTTGTAAAAATTTTGCATGCTCATTCTACATGACAAAAGAATTGTTCACATTCGTTAAGAATAAAATTATAGCTCTTGCTAGCATGATCACATATCACTAAATAATAAATATGGTATTTTAATGTCAAGGTAATTTTTGATTACTTTTATAAATGGGTTTTCCATTTCATTGTACTGCAGATTCAAATCTTGAATACAGTTTATCAGATGAATATTGCAAGCATCACTTCTTGGTTGGTTTACTTCTGAGGGAAACCTCCATTGCTCTCCAAGACAATTATGAGATCAGATATACAGCTATCTCTGTCATAAAGAATCTTTTGATAAAACATGCATTTGACACTAGATACCAACACAAGGTAAGGATGCCCATCTAATCAGTATCACAGTAGTAAATTTCTGTTAAGATTTTACATTAAAGATGATGTGTTCAGTAAGGCATATAATATGAGCATCGATGAACTTTTATAAATAAGATTTGTTTCAGTATCAAATGATTGGGTTTTAAAAATACTGTTCAGTTGGGCGCCTGGGTGGCTCAGTTGGTTAAGCGACTGCCTTCGGCTCAGGTCATGATCCCAGAATCCTGGGATCGAGTCCCGCATCGGGCTCCCTGCTCAGCGGGGAGTCTGCTTCTCCCTCTGCCCCTCCCCCCTCTCATGCTCTCTCTATCTCATTCTCTCTCTCAAATAAATAAATAAAATCTTTAAAAAAAAAATACTGTTCAGTTAACTATTGAAGAAAAACACTGGTTTCTCAAATCGTGTAAAGAACAACATAACTACCTCATGAGTTGTTACATAAGCTAATTCGACTTTAAGAAAAATCATATATGGTTGTAGCCATGTGGACTCTTTCAAGTATATTTCTTAGTATACATCCTCAAATATATATCCCTAAATCAGTTATATTATTGATTAAGTGATTAATAGTAAGACATGTTAACTGGCTCAAATATGAAATACGTAATATGAAGATTTTCTTCTTACTGAAAAAATGTAGGTGTGGCTATAAACCTTATAGACATTGCACAGTGTCTGTGTGTGAAGACCATAGCTATAGTTGTTGTTTGCTGCACCTTTAACATATATATTCAGATCTTATTAACATTAAACCCTATGGGCTTAAAAAAAGGAGTTCGCAAACTCTGTGGACTTAGAATAAACTTACGTACCTAGAATCAAATGCCTCAAGGTGACATCATATTATTTCATAATTAATAATTTGTCCTTTGGTTTTTACATTCAAATACAAATCAAAATTAGGATATCGTTTATTATTGTCATCACTTGGGAAAGCTGACTTGGAGATAGAGCTTATTCTTTTTCTACAGTATTCCCATTTGTCCTTGATAAACAGAAGATGCCTGCCAGCTACATCTAGTTATAGTTCTTTAATTCCAAAGTTTTTTTTTTCTTACACATTTTGCTGGTTTTCTTCATGTGATTCTATCCTAAAGTAGATTTAAACTCAGCGTTAAGATGTTATTTGTTACTCACCGCAGTTTGCATTGGTTTCTGTCACATTATAACTATAGTAACATATTCCCATTGCTCCATATATATGTGCTATTTTCTTTTGTTGTGAATGTCGATATTGACGTAATGCAAGGTAACCAGTATAATACATCTAAATGGAAAGATATCTCAAAGGTCAGCCATTCCACCCAAGCTTTGTCAAACCTTTAAAACTGCCAGTTACCACTGGGTTCTGGTGAACTGCTGCTTATGTCTAGTAGTGCAGAAAAGGATCTTAGGCAACGTGGAGGAAAATGTCTCTAGCTGTGATTTCAAAGGATTCATGGGAAAAGCACAAAATGAACTTCCCCTCCCCAAAGCAGGAAACTGTGTTATTTACCTCTGCCTCTTCAGATGAAAGTGCAGGAAAATGGGATTTCACTAGTGTCTTATCTAGAGGTGGAATTTTAAATATTTTCTATCACATATTTGGACATTATTCCCTTTTTAAAATTCTGAGATGTTACAGTATACACACATACACGTAACTCTTGTTATCTGTAAAAGTTCAACACTACGCCTACTTGAGTATTTGAGGTTTGGGAGCGTGGGAAAGATTGAAATGCCAAGCTCATTACCCCTTCAGTGACTTCTAAATCCCTTTTCTCTTTGTTCAAAAGCTTTAAACAGCTGTTACATGAGTATGGGATTCTTTCTGATAGAACTTTGCTTCATGGGCCTGGTTAACCAAAGCTTTAATTCCTTTCTCTGCTGGGTCCAAAGAATTCACAGGTGGACTGAGTAAGGGGTCATTTGTCAAATAACATTCAAGTAAAACATGTTCACCATTAATGGTGACGCCAAGGTAAGGATAGAGATGGATGCTTTAGGCTCCCATAATTTTTTTTTAACTTTTTTTAAAAGATTTTATTTTTTTATTTGGCAGAGAGAGACGCAGCGAGAGAGGGAACACAAGCACGGGGAGTGGGAGAGGGAGAAGCAGGCTTCCCGCTGAGCAGGGAGCCCGATGCGGGGCTCGATCCTAGGACCCTGGGATCATGACCCGAGCTGAAGGCAGCCGCTCAACCGACTGAGCCACCCAGGTGCCCCTAGGCTCCCGTAATTTTTATTGGCTCCCCCCGAAGTGACCCCAAATAAATATACAGTCAAGGAAGAAAATGCTTCCTATGGAAAGTCTGCTTTTGAGATACCCTAGTCACACCCCCTCAACCATGTTGCTACTCTTTGGCCCCTCGTCTAATGAAATTATCAAGATGTCACTGGTCCCTATTATGTGCTACTCAGAAACTGCTTTGGGAGATCTCCTAACTTGTTATAATGACTATGAGACCTCTTCTCGACTCAGAACAAAAATGTCCAGCGGCTGCTGTTTGCCCTGAGGTCTGTATCTGTTCCCGTACCCACTGCAAGTGATGTTAATGCAGTTTCGACTTGGGCTGTGGAACAATTTTCTTCCCTTCTCCCCCCCTTCCCCCCCCCCCCCCCCCTCCCCCCTGGTTTTTTTTTTTTTTTTTTAGTAATCCATGTACATGGTTAAAAAATGCCTCTCTCCCATTTGTTATCCCCATGTCCCAATTCATCTCTCCAGCAGTAGCTACTCTTATCAGTTTCCTATACATACTTTACTTTGTCCATGCACAAGCCTATATATATAAATATATGTATATACATACACACACGTATGTGGGAACCATTATGCATTTTTCTTTTTTTTTTTTACCTAACAGTACATCCTGAAGATTAGATCTACCACATTAAAAAAAAAAACCCTGCATATTATTCCATCATATCGATATACCTCATTTTATTTCATTTATTTTTTAAGTAGGCTCCACACCCAATGTAGGGCTTGAACTCACAACCCTGAGATCAAGAGTTACACGCTGAGCCAGCCAGGCGCCGCTGGATTATGCCTTATTTTAAACTGTCTTCTAGTAATAGATTCTTAGGTTGTTTTCTGTCTTTTGTGCAGGCAAAGCTTAATATATTTTACACTGTATGTTTTCCTGTGTTCCTGTTCCCCTGAGAGAGTTGTATTAGCTCTTTCCCTAGTGCTCACTATCAAACGAAAGTGGACGCCCATCTCGAAGCTATAGTATTAATAATGACAGCTTAAATTTATTGAGGACTCACTACATGTCACACTATTAAATACCTCACTTGAATTAATAGCATTATTATTATTATCTGCATTTTACGAAAGAGAAAGCTGTGGCTCAGTGATGTGATCACAGTCAAGGAACGGTAACAGGAGACTGGGAATTCATACAAGTATAAAATCCAAAATCTGTGTTCTTAGCCACGAGACTATAGTGCCTGTCAGATCCAAAGTGGAAAACTACAGAACTGCCAAAAACAGGTGACCACGCTAGGGGAAAAAGTCTTGAAACCAAAGCCACGTGAAGAACAAAGGAAAGTCATTAGGGCCATTTAGCCTCGCAAAGAATGAATTAAGCTGATTTGTGGTAGCTATCTTTAACTATTGGAAGAGTTGCCATGTAAAAGTGGGAAGTAGCCTTACTCTCTGTAGTCCCAGAGGCCAGAGTTGTACCTAGCAGGTAGAACTTACAAGGAGTAAAGCAGCTAAAGGACCCTTCTAACAGAATCCAGGAAAAGGCTGGAGTGTGAAAGTGAACCATTTGTCAGGGATGCAGGGAAGGGCCGTTCCTGCCTTGGGTGGGAAGTTGGTTCTCAGACCTCTGTGCCCATCAGCACAATCTGGGGCAGAGTCCCAGAAATAATTGAACAATATGAAAAATTGTTCAACCTGAATAACAAATGCAAATCCAAGCAACGAGGAGATACTACTGATCTTCTGTATTCTGTATGTTGACTATTGAGCCCTAGAGGCCTTCTCTAAGTGTCTGGAAAAACCTCCCAGAGTCATGAAATGTGAAGGGCAACTTTGATGCCATTACATCCACTGTTTTTGCTGACTCGAGTGTATGTACGTGTCAAATGAGGAATGTCTAGAGCTGAGAGAAGCAATAAATACATTTTCATATAAGAGGTACCACATTAAGACTACTAGTGGCCAGGAGATAAATAAATATATTTATTTACAAATATATCTCCCAAGTCTTACAATTGACTCAAGGGGCCAAGATCACATTATCTTAATCGCTTTGATCAAAGCAAAAAAATGTTAATTTAAGGAATAGAGTAACTCACCATTTTTTAAAAAGATTTATTTGAGAGAAAGAGAAGAGGGGGAGGGGCAGAGGGAGCGAATCCTGAAGCAGACTCTGTACTGAGTGCAGAGCCCGATGTGGGACTCAATCCCAGGGCCCCGAGATCCTGACCTGAGCCAAAACCAAGAATTGGCCGCCCAGCTGACTGAGCCACCTGGGCGCCCCAGTAACTCACCATTTTTTTCACTTCTTCCACTGATTCATTTATTCAGCTAATGTGTATTGAGCACCTCCTATCTGCCCAGGCACTGGGGTTGAAGTGGTGAACAAGATAGACACCATCCCTGTGCTCATGAAAACTCAACCCTCACTGGAGTTGAAGAATAGGACTGATGTTATCTGCTTTCTAGGTCAACCGCTATTTTTAAAAGAGTGAACTTGTGCCTTTTACTTTATGCAGTTATTGAGGGATGTGATTTGACTCTGTATCGTGTATAAATCCAAAGACCAAGAAAGTTGTGTGGCAATTAGTTTTGAGACTTGTAAGTATAAATAGCCTCATGCTTCACTAATTCGTTGTGGATATTAGCCCACTTTGAGTCTTAAAACTGATAGATGGGGCCAGCTTTATTTGTGAAATAGACATATTATATACCTCCTAAGCTTTGGGTAATTATTTTTCAGAACCAACAGGCCAAAATAGCACAATTGTACCTACCGTTTGTTGGACTGCTCTTGGAAAATATACAGCGGTTAGCAGGTCGAGATACCTTGTATTCTTGCGCAGCCTTGCCTAATTCTGTAAGTAGTAATGTGTTTCCACTGGCATTTTATCCCATTTTATTGACTGCGTTTGGAACTGGGGTCATATGCTGTATTTCTTAATCATTACTTTTCATTCCATTTTTACAGTTAATACTTTTTTTTTTTTCTAGAGCAGTGCTTCTGAACCACCCAGGCGCCCCTGCTTCTCATACTTTAATGTACATACCAGTCACCTGGGGATTTTGTTAAACCAGAGACTCTAACTCAGTAGGCCTGTGGTGGAGTGTGAGACTGCGTTTCTAACACACTTTTGCCTGCTTCTGGTCCAGGGACCACACTTTCAGTAACAAGGTCCAAGAGAATACCAAGAATCCCTTCCACCCAGTTGTTTTAAGATTTACTGTTGTTATTTGCCTTCATATATTCAACTTGAAAACGGAATGAAGGATTCTTCGCTTCCAAAATGTGAGGCATATTCCTTTGCTTCTCCCTTCCTGGGACAGCCTCCTTTTAGTTCTTCTTTTGAGCTGCTTTTAGCTCAGCACAATTGGTCTGTGCTTGTTTCCCCCTTTAGAATCTTAGTATTAAAAGGAACCTCAGAGGGTGACCAGTCTCCCATTTGGCAAAACAACATTTTGCCTTTGTAATAATTAAAACTTTCCTTCTCACATTAGACCTAAAACGTTTTCTTATCTACTTGTCCTCGTTTTGCCTTCTTAGAGCTACATAGAACACATCTGTTCCCACTTCCACATGATACCCCTTGCACAAGTGCCTTCTAAATTTTTCTCCAGACCAGATTTCTCTACTTCATCTTTTGTCATTCCCAAACCCTTGACAATCTTGGTTACGCTCTTCTGAATATGCTCCATTTTACCAGTCGCCCTATTAAAACGTGGTGCACAGAATGGTATGCTTTATAGTCTCCCCAGAGGGACTATTAAGTCCTGCCCTGCCCCCACTCCATGTTCCGAATGGCCCAAGATCACCTTCACACTTTCAGTAGCCATGTTATATTGTTGAGTGGCAGGTTGAACTGTGTCCTTTACAGCTTCCTTTGGAAATTACCCCTATCAAATGTCCTCGTCGATTTGTCCAGCCTGCCTTGGGTTCCTGAGAAAGCTGCTTTTAAGCCTCCCTGATGGCTTTATTGCCTATAGCTCCCGATTACGTAAATCAGCTAAATGTGGGTGCTGCATTATCTACCTGGGTTTTAGGCTGGTCTTTCTTCACAGACACAGTTAACTCATGCTTATGCTCACTCCACAACATTCGACCGTGATATTTGGAAATATTTTACTTATCTGTTCTTTCTTCTGTAGCTGAAATTCATCTAGGGCTTCTGGTCACACTCCACCTTCTAGCATTGCACCTAGTTCCAAGGAGGATTACTGAGCCATGACTGGACTGCAACCAGTCGGAGCTTTTACCAGCCATCTAGGGTTCTGTTACTTGGCCAGGGGTCATGCTTGCAGAGTACACTAGTGCCCCGTTTTTAAAGAGATGTCACCAAAATACCAACAGTGATACCTGATTTAGACTTTCACAGTGAGCTTTGTTTAAAGTTAGGGTACCCTCTCATTCTGTTAATTCCAATTTCTCATCCTCGTGTACAAATTTGTTGAAATGACAGAGGTGTCACATTGTGTTACAGGCATCCAGGGATGAGTTTGCATGTGGCTTCACTTCACCTACAAATAGAGGGAGTCTGAGCACTGACAAAGACACTGGTAATTAAGTCCTTTAAAGATTATACATTGCATGGCTGTGTAGAAATGCACCCTGTACTTCTCTGTATTTTTGAAATACTTCATAATAACAACTATACATAGCATGATCTCTTCTAAAGTTTAATTAAATCTGACTCACACTTGCAGCCACTTCCTGACTCAGCATGTTTTTAATTTTTTTTTGCTTAAGTTTCCTTATCTAAGCTTGTTTAAAATGTAGCTTTGGTATACTGGTAAAATAAAGGATAATGAGAAAAACACTGGTTTCCGATCCTATCTGTCTCCAGTCTTAGATAAGACACTTCCCTTTTCTGGGCCCAAGTTTCCTTATCTATAAAACTATCTCTCAAATTGTATGGCTTTCCTTTATTACTTCCAGAGAACCTCTTGTAGTTTCATACATAGTAAAGTATTTCAAGTGGTTTTAAAAAAAAAGTCACCCTTTGTTAGGCTTCTTACGGTGTTTTGATATAAAATAGAAACTTCACATTTTAGATGACCAAGATCCGTTCCCTAAAATCTATCTTTAAATTAACCCAGTACTTATTTTTAAAAATATTTTTTTGACCATTCTTCCTGTTGTTAACAAGGACTTGGCTTTTTTCCAGCTTATGGGGCTTTTCAAAATGGACATGGAATCAAGAGGGAAGATTCAAGAGGTTCCCTCATCCCAGAAGGAGCAACAGGATTTCCAGATCAGAGCGGAACTGTTGAAAATGTAAGAACCTAAATATAAGGGATAACCCTAGGGATATGTTAGGTTACAACAGTCTGTCTGTTTTTTTTTTTTTTTTTTCAGTCTGTCTTTTTATATAAATTAAAGGCTCTCTACTCTCCTGTAGTCGGCCTGGATCTGTAAAAAGCATCCCGTAATTCTTGGATGTTGCAGTGGTTCCTTCCTACCATGGCAGCTGCTACTTGGATATTTAAAACTGCTTATGGGGGTGCCTGGGTTGTTCAGTCGTTGGGCGTCCGCCTTCGGCTCAGGTCATGATCCCGGGGTCCTGGGATCGAGCCCCGCATCGGGCTCCCTGCTCTGCGGGAAGCCTGCTTCTCCCTCTGCCACTCCCCCTGCTTGTGTTCCCTCTCTCGCTGTGTCTCTCTCTTCAAATAAATAAATAAAATCTTTAAAAAAAAAAATAATAATCACACAGCTAGCAAGCATTCAGAACCTAGGTGTTTTGCTCCAAGTGAAAGTTCGTTCTTAGTAAATCCTGGTTTAGTAAATGCATATGTCCAGCCCAGTTTAGCTCAACTGTGAAAGAACTGGTTTTTAATAAGGTAAACTCTTTAGATTATTAGTATTCTATTCTTATAAATCCCCAAATAAGTCAGATCTTGTCATGCTTAACAACTGGTATTTTAACAAAAGTCATTAAAAGGAACATCACTGGTTTGTAGAAGCTGTAGTTCTAAAGTATTACTGGATTCTTTATCATATAATTTATCTTGTAATATTAGCCCTTTTTAAAAAATACAGATTTCCTGACCTATTATTTGTAGGTTGAATTTTAATTAATAGACTCTGAAAGATTCAAAGTAAAAGAGCTTAAAATGTTTGTGCTTCCATATACCTTAGTTAAGTTCCCCCTCCATGTAAAAGCTATCTTTCCTGGAATAGCCACATATGGTTATTTAAATTTTTTACTGCTACTGAAACACAGAACTTAAGGGAATGAAACACATCGTCCATGGCTGTCATCTTGATGAAGACCCGCAGGTAATTTCTAGCAGTACTATTCTGTGCAGTAGCATCAAAGAAAGATTCGGCTCATTTACCTTCCAAGTATGATAGAAAATCTGGATTTAGGCTTAGAATTATCCCGAACAGGACTAATGATACCAGTAGTTATTGAGTGAAAAGCTATGGAAAAGTATAGTACCAATATTGTTTGACAAAGTCCTGTCTTTCTATTGCAGACCCGACAGAGTTCTACAAGGGGTAGTGTATCCCAGTATAACCGACTCGACCAGTATGAAACCAGAAGCCTCTTAATGTGTTACCTGTATATAGTAAAAATGATTTCTGAAGGTGAGTTACCAGCATATTAAGCATGGTCTCTACTAGACATCCACCCTCACAGGGTCATGCAACAAATATTTGATCATCACCTGTATGTAAAACACATGCACGTTAGAAACAGATCATTTTTAACTTAAAATAGGTTCACTTGGGTCATACAGGTTTGATGCTTTGAACTATTTTTTTTTAATTTAAAAGTTGATTTCTAAAATGAAACCGTAGTTTTAAAAGTGCTAAACGTATTTTTTTTCCACGCAGAGCTTATAACGCATTAAATGACCAATGTAAACAGAAGGAAATAATAACCAGAAGTCATATTTAATACTTTAGCTTTTATTTGACCCAGGATTTGGAAAACCAAAAGCAAACAAAAAGACAGGAAGTGTTCTCTGAGGGTTGGGAATGCCGCTGTTATCTTCGTAGTGTGGTGCTGCATGGTGGTAGGTTGTTTTTCAGCCTCCAGTTTTTTGCCCCCTTGGTGTACAGTTGTATTATTTACTAGTATTACCAGTTATTTATATGCTAGAATAACCAAAGGGTTTTCATAAACTGCATGTCCTCTGGAAGTAAAATCAGAAGGTTATCTTATTCCCAGATATCACATTAACTTCCACAATTCTCTCCCTTTTCTTCCTTTTCTCAGTATTTTCACTAAGAAACATGTGTGCAGGAATGAAGAACATAAAAGCCCCTGGGTTCTGATTATCGTAATCATTCTCTTTTACTTATTTTCTATTTTTTGCTGTGTTTTAAAATATTTTTATATTTAAATATTTTTAAATATTACTTTACATCTTTTTTATAATAATGCAGGATATAAAGACATAAAATAATTTGATAGTTAACTATCAAAGACCTTAAAAATAGCTAGATATGAATAATAAATTCTAGAATGTATTAATAAAACCGTAGAAAAACAACTCTAATCTTTAAATCCTAAGACTGTATAACTTAGGGTAAAAATCAAAGATTGTATTGAGAGACTATGATGTCCCTCCCTGTTTTGGGAAAGAAAGAAATAAAGGGAGATCATTTTTGACCCCGGTGGTATTTCATTCTGAGAGATAATGGATCCGTTAACAACTACAGCCACAGCTCACTGTTTTTCTCTTCCCACAACGTGAAAAGTGGGCAAACATGGAAAGTGACCGCTAATGTGTACGGGGTTTCTTTTTAGGGTGATGAAAATATTCTAAAACTGGGGTGATGGTTTCGCAGCTCTTGAAAAATACTATAAACTATTGTATTGTGCACTTTTTAAATGGATTTTATGGCCCATGAATTCTCTCAATAAATTTGTTTAAAAACAAAACAAAAAGGCCTAAGAGACACATGAAAAAAAGAAAAGTAGTTGAATACCACCACAGCCCAGGGAAAGTAAGTTGGGGGCAGGGGGAGGAAAAAAGGGAGGGGGTGGGGAGAGGAGTGGGGGGAGATGCCCAGCTGACTACTTCTCCTCATCTCCACTCCAGTAGAGTGCGTGTGCATGCACACATACACACACACTCTCACACCACATACTGTGATAACCAGGGACAAGCCTCTGGCAGCTTTTTTAAGGTCATGGATAAGACCATAACTGCTTTGTTTCTTGAGAACTTCATAGTTCTGCTCCTCTTGTAAATGTTGACCGTGCTTGCTGAACATTTGGTTTTTGCTCATTAGATTTTTCTTTCTTCTGCTCTTCCTTTTTGATTTTTAAAAGCACATTTTTAATAACCAGTACACAGTCGTGTCACATCTTCTCTTTATCTTTTGTGCATGTAAAGTCGTAGTCATTTTTTTCTGAAAAAATCTGCTTCTGGACCTTTCTCAATGGATGTGTTCTAGTTACTTTGTCTTGTCTGGTAAATATTTTAGTCACTCTGTATGCATTTAAATGTTGAACTCTTAGAAGTCCACACTCTTCAGGTCCTCTCTTGGCTTTCTTTATTGGTTCATAAACAGTAGCAACTTAATTTCGACAAAAAGATGACAGACCTCTATACTTTTATATAGAAGTACAGGGATTCTACAGAATGAATTTCCTTTTCTATTTGTGGCTATATTTTATTAACTGGCAATAATTCACTGTTTCAAAGTCTTAGTCATTTGCCAAACTTTTTTGTTGTTGTTCTTACTGTCTGGTTTATTATTTCCTGAGAAAGGGAATCAGAGTCAGGGGTAATCAGTTACACAGTCCGAATTGACAGGAAGACTGTCCTCTTGTAAAAGAAAAGCATTTTCCTTGAGAGGATGAGGGAAAGCTACTTTCCCCCCTTTTCTAACACTATCCTAGCTTTTCTCTTTATTGCAGACCCCAAGGTGAAACTTTGGGTGTCACCTTGAGGCTTATCGGCATCATACTCTGTACCTGTAGATTCATTAGCATTCTTCTTCACAGTGGATTGTTTGGTGGAAAGCGTCTGGTTGCTGCAATCTCTTACAGAAAACCCAGTGTTGCAATGAGCAATACCACTCTTTGATCTTTTCCCACTTGATTTTAAAGTAGAGTCAAAAGGAAATACAGTTTTTAAAGGGGATTTTTCCTTACTCTGTGTAAAAGGGGGAAATGAACTTCCATTATAATCAGGCATATTTTCCTCTGAAGTTTCAGATATGACTTGAATAGTGGGGTTTTCTGTGGTAGAAATACTGGAAAGGCTCCAAGAGAAGTTAATTTGAGTTTCACACTTTTGTGTGGAGGTCTTCTGGGTGTAGACGCGTTTCCTTTTTGGCTGGCCATGCTTGTCTTCGTGAAGGTTTGAAACATCTTGAAATCCATACCCGCTTTGAGGACCAAGGATAGATGTTAAAGGAGAACCTGCAGGTGACTTCTGATTGGCACTGCTCTCTCTGGTAGGCTTATTGCTATTAGAAGAAAGCTTCTCACAAGAGATCTCTGGCTCCTCGAAGAGGTCCTGACTGTAAAATGGAATCGAAAACTTTGGACTTCGTTGTCGTTCCTTTTGTCCAGAATTCATCCATTCAGTACTTGATTGTTTTATCAATTTGTTAGGCAGATGCCCCTGAGATCCTGGGGAAGGCTCCCTGACCGAAAAAACTGGCACAGACCTTTGAGTACAGGGAATGAATTCCTCATCATCGCTATCAGAAAAAGAAGGGGGAAACTGCTGCAGATTCAGGTTTAGTTTTGCAGAAAGCTTTCTATTTTCTTCTCTTAACCTATTCCTTTCTTCAGTAAGCTCAGCAATAAACTTAAGATTTTGTTGTTGGATATCATAAAATTCTTGCTGTAGTGTGTTCCTGTAGGTTTCATTCAGCAAACAGCGGTCACATATTTTTGCATTTAACTGATCTCGCAAGTCATGAATGGTGCTACTGAGGACTTTCTGTTGCTCGGTCAGCTCTTTAATTTTGGCTATGGAGCCCATCCACCTTCCATCTGCCAATCGGTCTTTCCTCAAATTGGCTAATTTTGCCTGTAAACAGTGTAGCTCTTTGTCATGGAGCTCTTTTAGCATTAGCCAGGTTTTCAAAAAATCGTCGGACGACACATCACATACACTAAACTGTAATTTATCTCTTCCTGAAGGTTTCTTACCACCGCCCCTGTCTCCTCCATCCATGTGCCCTGCCTGCATCATGTCTCACCGATTTAGGATTTGGAAACGGTTGAGACGGGCCAGCGGCTTGAAAGCACTACCGCCATTGCCGAGAAAATGGCGGAGGAGCTGCTGACTAGAACTAAGCCGCGGCTAGGATGAGGCCGTCACCCTCTTTACAGACCTTCTGCGAAGCTGCCTCTGGGCACAAGGCTGGCGCAGGCGTAGTTCAGGGAATGGCAGAAAGTCCCGGTGTTTTGGGCAGAAAGAAGGCACCAGGCTTTTGGCGGGAAGAGCCGGTGCGTGGAAGAGGGAAGATGGCGCCTTCACGCGGCTCTTCAACGAGAGGCCAAGAGGCCGGAAACCCAGTGGCTTCTGGGAGATCTGGGCTTCTCTGAGCAGCAGCGCATTCAAAAGCAGGAGTGGGGGAGACCGGAA
The DNA here is from genome assembly GCF_002201575.2 of Neomonachus schauinslandi. Taxonomy (NCBI): domain Eukaryota; kingdom Metazoa; phylum Chordata; class Mammalia; order Carnivora; family Phocidae; genus Neomonachus; species Neomonachus schauinslandi. The sequence continues at coordinate 30,923,787 of NC_058419.1, read as the reverse complement.
GTCCCTGTTCGCTTTATTTTTTAAAACAAGTCTAACTTGATGCCATGTTGGCATTTTTATTCTTGAGGATCAGTGTTCGGGAAATTATCAACACTCGTGGCTTTAAAAACAGTTGGAAGTAAAGTCAAAATACCTACATTTCTCCCTCTCCCACCCCCCCTCCGTATAGCCAACATCGCCTAATCTACCATCCCTATCTCGCCCGGGTTGTTAGCTGGGTTGGCAGTTTTGTCATTTACCACTTTTGTGATACCTATAGCGTGTTTACGTTTAAGAGCTACTGGCACCATTAGCTATATCTGAGTAGCATAAAAAGGGAATGAAGAGGGGCACCTCTCTGGCTCAGTGGGTAGAGCATGTGGCAGGATCTCGGAGTTGAGTTCTAGCCCCACTTTGGGTATAGAGATTACTTTAAAATAAAATCTTTTTTAAAAAAGTAAATGAAAAAAGAATGGAGAGTCAAGTGGCAGCAGTATTTTTTCTTTTTTTTTTTTTTATCTCAGTAAATCACTATGTTGGAAGTAAAGAAGCAAGTCAAAAGAGAAGTATATGTGATAGATTTAAGGGACTTTTATATCTGGAATAGTTCGATATATGCATGTGGACATTTGGTTAAAAGATAAACAGGCATGTTTTTAAGAGTTTATTTGAGCAAAAATTGATTAGAATCCGGTAGTATCCAGGCTAGCAGACAGAAAGAAGTCCTGAGGAGCTGTACAAAATGAAAGACTTTTAGCGGTAGAAGGGAGTTGGAGCAAGGCAGTTTATACAGGGAAGGAAAGTGGGTTGGTTATTGCAAAGTCACTTTTGTTTAAGGGATGCCTGGGCTCTATCAGGCAGATTACATTACTAGTGCTGATCAAATGATTCCTAATTGACTGGTTTAAGATTCCATTCCTGGGAGAGCGGAAACTGTAATTGTCTTGGTTTGGTGATGTGGGGCTTAGCATAAGCAACTCCATTTTCATTCAGCCTGTTGTTTTGTTTTTAAGTCTGTGTGTGTGTGTGTGTGTGTGTATTTACATAATACCAGGACTTCGGAGTTTATAATGCAAAGGCGAAGAGGGAAAAAACAAAAACTCTTCTTCTAAAGTTTAAAGTTCTCAAACTTTTTGGTTCACAGAGCCCTTTGAGTAGCAGGCAAAGGTACTTGACCCTCCCTTTGGAAAAAGTACGCATAAGCACACCGTGTACACATAAGCACACCGTGTTGCATAAAATTTTAGGAAGTTCATTAAAAACTCCAGGTCTCTTTCCCTTCCTCTGCCCTCAGGGATGCTATCAAGATTAGTATGAGCCATCCAAAGGAATATTTGCAAAGTAAATAAAAATAATTGTTAAAATAATTACAGATAAAGCAGTACATTTGGAATTAATTCAAACAAATACAGTGTGTGTATTGAACAATGAGCTGGGAGAGGATATAGATGAACCACCTGGATGGTTGTTGAAGCTAGGTTATTGGTACTTTGGGTGGGGTGCACTGTGCTGTTTACTTATTTCAAGATCCACCACTTTATTTATTCCATTTTCAGATACTCTCTTAACTTACTGGAATAAAGTATCTCCTCAGGAGCTCATAAACATTCTCATACTTCTAGAGTAAGTTATATTAATTTATTTTCATAAATTTTCTCCTTATTTGGGGGATAAAATATTACCTTTTTTTCCCAACAGCTTATTTGCCAATAACATAGGAAATACTCAACTATTTTGGTAGCATTGAGGCTAGCACACCAGGTTCTTCACACAGATGGAAGAAAACGTGGAGATGGAATACTTATGATATCAGAGAAATTAGCTAATAATAGACCATTGTTCAGCCCAGCAGCAGTCTTGCTGTGATCTGGAAAACTAGAAGTGGCATCAGCTGTCCAAAAGCATTCATTTGGAGCAGATGCTGGCTTAATGGAGCAGCTTCAATGACTGGAATGTAGAATTTACACTCCTCTGTAGAGCTAATTCTACTGGCGTCAGAAATGCATATATATATATATATATATATATATATATATATATATATCCATTCCAAGGCAGTTGGGGGAAAATCCAGTCTTGTTTCCTAGGTAGAGGTGGGAAGTTGTCCTAGATTGTTTGCTGAGCTACCTGTAATCCTTACTGAAAGCTAAAAGAAAAATTAGAATGAAATCTAAGAAATTTTTAGATAAATAGCACACAGGGGCTCCTGGCTGGCTCAGTTGGTAGAGCATACGACTCTTGATCTCAGGGTCGTGAGTTCAAGCCCCAGGTTGGGTGCAGAGCTTACTTTAAAAATAAATAAATAAATAAAGAGCACGCATAAATGATGTTTTTATGTGCATGTCTTTCAAAACAAAAAGGGGATAATCGGTATGTGCAGTTTTGCAGACAACATCAGCAAACAAAAATGGCAGTTACGATTTTTAAAAACTATACCGTAATATTTACTAATGAAAATGTATGATGTTGGGGGTTTGCTTCAAAAAAAATACAGGAGGTAGGGAGGGTGGAGGGAGAAGGAGGGCACCTGTTCAGAGTAGAGGATAAACAAGAATGGCCCTAAGCTGATAACCGTTGAAGCTGGTGGGTGCTGGGTACGTGGGAGTTTAGTATGCTATCCTCCCAACTTCTGGATGTGTTTGAGATTTCTGAATAATAGAAGGTATTTTAATGCCATTATAAAAATATAGCAATTGCTCCAATTTTGGGGGCTTAAGAAACTTTTTTTTTTTTTTTTTTAGGTATTAATGGCTAAGCTAGAGATCTTTGCTATGAAACATTATTGAGCATGATGTAGAATCACCATTTGCATTGACAGGCTTTTTAAATGTCGTTGAATTGTATGTGAAGACATGGAGCTTTTTGTTTCTAATGCAATTGTGGCAAATAAATCTAGAAAGATATGGCAAGCCCACAAGTGGTTATATGTATATGTCTGTATACCAAAACTTATTATTGCAATATGGTTTAAGTAGGCCATTCTTTGTAACACATGAGTTTTCAAATATTACTTGTTAAAATGCAAAGCGTGGCAATATCTTACTAACCATGCTGTTGTTTTTCTTTCTAGAGTGTGTTTGTTTCACTTTAGATATATGGGGAAAAGAAACATAGCAAGGTAATTCCCGTTGCAAGTTCCACTTTTTTCCCTTCCTTCCAACAGGTGGCAGTCTTGATCATGCCATGTAAAACCTAGATTCTTCATTTTGCATTAACCTGAAGTTACCCGTGATTTATTTAACATGTCTCAACTCAAACTGTAAATTAAGCTAGTGTGAACTGACATATTTTTAAGTTTCCCAAAGGGTAGTCGCTAGCCTGCTATGCGGAGCTTCGGTTCTAATCCTAGAATGGGTGCTTGGGGCGAGAAAGGGCCTAGATCCAGGGGAAGGCAGGAAGTCATCAAGAGGGAACAACTGTAAGGTCTGTACTTTTATCAACAACCTGTCAATATTGACTTCAGTTGCTAAGGTAAATAGAGAGCCACAATAGCAGCTGGGACGTGCACTCTCTATTAGCTGTTCTCTTCTTTTTGCCACCTAAGTCTTTTTTAGCATTTTTTTTTTAAGATTTTATTTATTTATTTGACAAGAGAGAGACACAGCGAGAGAGGGAACACAAGCAGGGGGAGTGGGAGAGGGAGAAGCAGGCTCCCCGCGGAGCAGGGAGCCTGATGCGGGGCTCGATCCCAGGACCCTGGGATCATGACCTGAGTGGAAGGCAGACGCTTAACAACTGAGCCACCCAGGCGCCCCTTGCCACCTAAGTCTTAAAGAAATAAATACTTCAAAACATGTTTGAGGGACCCTAAGGAAAAGATTCCTTATTTCAGTAAGATCTATTTTTAGGGGGTAGAGTTAAGGAGCTCAAATAAAGTGTCCTTTTTAAAAAATTAAATGCCATGGCACTTCCAAAAACTGAAGGGGCACTTTGGATGGAGTTTATTGCTGAGTGTCGGGAACATCCTAATAATGGGTAATTCAGGTGACCATGTCTGCTGCCTTTCCCCGTGACTCGGAGTCGGCACGGTGACTACCACTCTGAGCTTTAATCTCTACCATTCTCCCTGTTCTCCCACTCCATTTACTAGAGGATGGACAAACTCTTTTTCTTCCTGAGTTGCCATATGACCCAGCTGTAATTTTTTTTTTTAATGGAATCTTTAAACTGAAGGAAAACAGAAGTTGGCACATCCTAGTAACAGACATGTTCAAAACATGTCTGATCCAGGTTTAACTCCAGGCCAGAAACAGATTAGATAGGCATTCCTTCTTGCACACCCAACCCCAGGAATACTCCGCATCCTCATTTCCACTCTGAGTATCCCTCCCACTATTTTCTGTGACTCTGGCCCGCCCTTCCTTGCCTTTTGAGAAAAGACTGCATCTTATGGAGTGTTGGCCACTTGACTCTGATTTTTTTGAGGAGAAGGAGGGAAGGAAGAAGCTTTTTCTAAATTCCTTAGTTATATTCTCATAGCAAAAGCTCTTTTATTTATTTTTTTTAAAGATTTTATTTATTCATTTGACAGAGAGATAGCGAGAGCAGGAACACAAGCGGGGGAGTGGGAGAGAGAGAGAAGCAGGCTTCCTGCGGAGCAGGGAGCCCAATGCGGGGCTCGATCCCAGGACCCTGGGATCATGACCTGAGCTGAAGGCAGACGCTTAACGACTGAGCCACCCAGGCACCCCGCAAAAGCTCTTTTAAATATACACTAAAACTTCATACAATTTCCAGTGCTGCCTCATTTAAGCCAAGTAATAGTAGATAGAATATTGAACACAGTATACTGTTTATGTGGAAATCTAATCATTTATTAAGTTTGGTTTTTTTTAAAATAACATTGAGATCTGGTACGAAGAGTACTCCATTTCCTAACTTTAAAATTTATTTTAGGGTGCACGATGCCTGGCTGTCAAAGCACTTTGGAATAGACCGAAAATCGCAAACCATGCCAGCTCTTCGAAACAGATCAGGGGTAATGCAGGCCCGACTTCAGCATCTTAGCAGCCTGGAAAGTTCGTTTACACTTAATCACAGTAAGTGAAAATGTGGGTAGTCTACCCATTTGAAACATACATGTAATGCTATGTAACCTTGAAGAAATTCTAGCTTAAATCACCAATACGATTGGAAATGACTTCACATACATGGATGTATTTGCGTATCTCTGTGTTTATTTACAATCCTCTCATCATACAGGAATATCTCATAAAATATGCGTGGATTTTCCAGCGGTTTTTTGGTGATGGTGGTTTTTCTCTTCGTTCAGTATTAAAGAAACCAGTTTTTTCCCACTGAATTGCTGTTGTCATCATATTATTTTACACTGGATATCCTTCATTCCTACTGTTAAACTTCAGTGCAAATAATGGCATTTTAATGTAATAGTATCTATAATACTTGTTTTAGTATATATAATATCTGTTCATTCAATGATTTTAAGGGATTACACCTGCTGAGCTGACTGCAGAAATGAAAGAACTGTAAATACTATTTTGACAAAGGTATATTGCACATGTATTGAAGTATTGACAAGGAAAATAGGACAAGGAGAGAAATGTTGACCAGCCAGGGAAAGCTAGAGGGTTATATAAATGGAAGCTATCCTCTGAAAAGCAAATATTAATAAAAAGTCAACGAGAAATCTTTCATTTCCATATAGTCCTCTGGAGCCAGCCAAACAGGCTTTGTGATAAGGACTAATAATAAAAACAAATGTCTTGAGCAGATGGACCCTGAGCTAATAATAGACTCAAGAACTTCAAAAAAAAAAAAAAAAATGCAAGTTTTACAGCCTTCGGCTTTGCTCTTGTCACTTGTAAAAATGTAATGGTCCTACTTCCTTTGGTTGGCCCAGATGTTTGGTTTTTCTTCTGATGTAGAAACAAGTCCCGTGACATTGGCATAATTAGAAACATCTGGCCATAGGGCAACACCATATGTGATGTCGCCTACTGTCTACGATTTCTCATTTTTGCACACCTAGTTTCCTCTGTTCCTAGTTACATCACCATCGTTATCCCCTAGTTACATCGCCCGAGTTCATCCCTGAAATCTTGTCTCCAAAGAAGCGGAGACACCTAATTATGTGTTGCAGAGCTGTTGATACAGAGCTGAAGTAAGAATGAGTGGAATTGATTAACCAGGCTCATATTTGATTAAGGAATAAATACAGTGAAGCTCATTAGGTCCGCGGATATTGAGAGCCTCCTTCTTGCCCATCTCTCTCTGAGTCTTTGGGGCGGGGGTGGGGGGGGGGCGGAAATCATTCCAAACTGTCACATGATTCTCTGCGTTGGGCAGTTTTAATTTACCTTTTTTTTTTTTTTCTTTAATCTTAGGCTCTGCAACCAGCGAAGCAGACATTTTCCATCAGGCACTTCTTGAAGGCAACACTGCTACTGAAGTTTGCTTAACGGTGCTGGATACCATCTCCTTTTTCACCCAGTGCTTCAAGGTAAAGATGAGAAGTCAGAATCCAGTTGGTGTCATAAAGAAAACATTATACACAAATTAATTAGTCAGAGGAAGCGTAATGCAGTGAAAAAGCCCCAAATGAACAGTCCAGAAACTTGGATAACAGACCTCATTTGGCTACCGTGTGACCTTGGGAATTCGCGGAGACTCCCTTGCCACATCCATAAAGGGAGGGGCTTGGACTCATTTGCTCTTAAGCTTCCTTCTATCTCTGAACTTCTGCTGTTTGATTTTTGTGTGTGTGTTTAAAACCCGTTTTCTGTCACACTTTTATTAATCTAGCCAGTAATTTTTAGCTTGAAATAAGATTGAACCGGTGTGCCCAAATACCCTTGGTGATGAGGTATTTTGTCAGGCTTGACGATGCCCAGGCAGGCTGGCTGGCTTCCCTGGCCAGGCGCCTGTTCAGTGCTTTTTCTCAGATGTTTGCCTCTCAACACAAATCGGCATTGCTAGGATTTTAAAAAGAAGAAGGTAAAAGCCATGATCTTGCAGGGTTGTCGGGAGTAAAATGAGATAATAGGAGAGTGCTTTGAAGAGTAAAAATTATGTAACTCACATAATGTAACATTAGCGGGAGAGCTCAAAAGTGAAAAATCTTGCTTGCTTTCCCCTGAGTTACAATCAATTATTTTCTTCCCTCTTTTTTATGTAATGCAGTTAATTGCTTCAGCCCTCCAGATTTACTTTTTTTTGAGAGAGTGGGCAGGGGAGGGACAGAGGGAGAGAAAAAGAGAGTCTTAAGCAGAACCCACGCCCAGCATGGAGCCCACTTGGGGCTGGATCTTACAACCCTGAGCTTATGACCTAAGCCGAAGGCAGACGCTTCCCCAACTGAGCCACCCAGGTGTCCCAAAATGTATTTTTTTTCATGTTTTGTAGAGTCAACTTTTAAATAACGACGGCCACAACCCATTAATGAAAAAAGTATTTGATATTCATCTGGCTTTCCTTAAAAATGGACAGTCTGAAGTGTCGCTGAAACATGTTTTTGCCTCACTACGAGCTTTCATCAGTAAGGTAAGGAGGACAGCTTTATAGCTGCGAGCGGGCTCCCTCCGTGGCAGGCAGGTAAGAGGGCAATGCGGGCCCCTGGAATGACATCCACGAACCTCAGGTCACGAAGCTGTTAAGTACGGGTGCAGAACAGCAAAATACACGAAGATGGCCCAACCAAGAACCCCGTGAAGTCCAAACATGCTTTTTATTTCACATCGCCGTTCCTTCCCCCTTTCGGCAGGCTCCTATGAAAAGTATCATTTTCAGATTACCAACCTCAACAGTTTTTCTTCTAGTTTGCTTCTTTTTGAAAGTACTCTCATGCCGAGGATATAGAAGTTAATCTGCGTGCTCCCGTATAAGCCCGTGGAAAGCAGAGACCAGGCTGTCTAACCCCAGGGTCTTGTATCATAGCCTGCAAATGGTAGGCACTCAATACGAGTTTGGACGAATGAATTCTGCCTTCCAATGCTAATTGTGTCTGCAGGCTCTAAATGTTCAGGCTGCTTACCTCATCTCAACACAGACCTCAGACCAGGCTTTTAGGAATAAATCTGACTGAAACAGCCAAAATTTATTTCTGGTCTGTTTCTGATAGCTTTTAAACGTAATAAAAAGCATCATAAACCAGGATGGAGTTACAATTACGGAAAGCTACAGTCGAGGCCTCTGCTCTGGTATGAAACTCCAACAAGACAAAGAAATTCAATTAACTGATCTGTGTAGTGGAATAGCTGAGCCTGGAAAACTTTTTTGTCATCATTATTTGTATGGTAGCTTATTGCATTTACTCGATGTAGAACTTGGGTGGATTTGGAGGTTGTTTTTTAATTGCCACTCCTTAATATAATTTTTTTATTATTTTTAAATTTTTTTAAAGATTTTATTTATTTATTTGGGAGAGAGAGAGCACGAGCAGAGGGGCAGAGGGAGAGGGAGAAGCAGACTCCCTGCTGAGCAGGGAGCCCGACATGGGGCTCGATCCCTGGTCCCTGAGATCATGACCCGAGCCTAAGTCAGACACTTAACTGACTGAGCCACCCAGGCACCCCAATATAATTTTCTTAAAAGATTATTTATTTATTTGAGAGAGGAAAGAGCAGAACAAGCAAGAGAAAACAAGAGTGGGGGGAGGGGCAAAGGAAGAGGGAGAGATAGGCTCCCCGCTGTTCAGGGAGCCCAATGATGCCGGACTTGATCCCAGGACTCTGGGATTATGACCCGAGCCAAAGGCAGATGCTTAACCCACTGAGCCACCCAGGCGTCCCTCCTTAATATAATTTTTGAATAAAGAAGTATGTGGAGAACTGAATTCAACACAAGCATGATATAAGCAACTAAGGGAAAGAGATTCAGAAATAATTCATCGACCAAACAGTTACCAGGTAGGAACTTACTGGTGTTAGACACTGTGTCAGGGATACAGTCCAGGGGCTTATTGTCCAGTAGAGGGAAACATACACACATATATGCATGCACATCCACAAATACTACTGGAATAAAAGAAGTCTATACAGGGAACTGAGGGTGGGCAGGAGGAGGGAAATGTTCTAATTTAGCACAAGTTTCTCCGTAGCGGTAGAGATAGAACTTAGTATGGACTGAGCGAGAGATGAGACTGAAGAGGTTAATGGGGACCAGATGATTATATACTCCTCTTAGGAGTTAGACTTCATCTTTGAGCCCTCAGGGAGCATGGAACCAACACAACCAAACCAACCAATACAATTGGATTTGTATTAAGAGCAGATCGGTGCGGGCGGGGAAAAAACTCTGAAAAGTAGTGTGGAAGGTGGATTGGTGGCAATATTAAATAAACGCAGGAAAAAGGCTTACTACAATAAGCTAGATAAGAGATGAGGACCTAAAGTATTAGTGACAGTGACAGTGGAGATGGAGAGTCAAAGGCAGACATAAGACATGGTAAAGAAATTGAATTGATGGGATTTGGTCATCAGTTCGCTGATTGGATGGTGAAGTGTGGTGGGTAATGTGAAATCTAGAGAAAAGACTACATTTGGGGTAAAAGTTAATGAGTTCTGTTTTGTGGACCTGTTGAATTTAAGGTGCCTTTAGGACATCCTGTTAGAGCTGTTAGGATTGGCGGTTGGATATATAGATCTTTGCTCTGGAGAGAGATCTGGGTTAGAAAGCTAGATTTGGAATCATCAACCATCCACCCACCCACCCACCCATCCATCCATCCATCCACCCATCCATCCATCCTATATTTATTGAATACCGTTTCTCTGGTACTGTACCAGGTACTACAGATACAATGGTGGGGATACAAAAGAAACATAGTCTCTGCCCTCATGAAACTTCTAGTCTAGTGGGGTTGGGGAAAGAAAATGAACAAGTAAGTAAAATAGTAATTATAAGTTCTAGGAAGGAACCAAGGTGCTAAGATAGAGAATAATGATTTGTAGGAGATACCTTACTTTATTTTTATTTTGTTTTTTTTATCGAGCGTGCGCACAAGTGGGGCGGGGGGAGGGGCAGAGGAAGAGGGAGAGAGAGAATCTTAAGCAGGCTCCATGCCTAGCGCAGAGCCCCATGCGGGGCTCCATCTCACAACCCTGAGATCATGACCCAAGCCCAAATCAAGAGTAGGACATTTAACCAACTGAGCCACCCCCCAGGTGCCCCAGAGATACCTTACTTTAGATAGGCTTGTCCCTTTTAAAATGAGACCTGAAATATGCAAAGGGGCCAACTGTTTGAAAAGCTCAAAGAAGAACACTCTAGGGAAAAGGACATGCATATGCAAAGACCCAGAGTTGGGAAAGAACTGAAAACTCTGGGAACTGAAAGGCCCAGTTCAGCTGGAACCTAGTGAACTAGGGAGAGCATCAGCATATGAGTGGTAATTGAAGCCATGGGAGTGGTTTAATTTCCCCTGGAGAGTACGTAGAGGAGGAACAAGAAGAGCAGTACATTGGGGAAAAACAACCTAGGAAGGGCTGGAAAAGAAATCTGTAGAGATAAGAGGGGACCAGTCACAGAAGTGGGAAGAAAGGCAAAAAAGAGGGATATCATGGAAGCCAAAGGAGAAAAGAGTTTCAACATTATTATGAGGTTTGGAGTGGTCTAATAAGATAAAGGTGAAAGGGAGTCCATTGGGATTGGCAATTAGGAGGTCGTTGATGATTTTGGCCATTGCCCACTGAGGGAAGTATGGTGGAGTTAGAGGCTAATTAGAGTGGATTAACTACACTACCCCCAGGCCCTCCCTTACACCTTTATTTTCATACTAGAGTATCTTGCCCAGCAAGATTTGGTCTAATCTGGTGAAACTGTTGATGAGCTTTCCCAATTGCTACTCAAAAAGCAGTCATTAAACATTCATTATCTGCCCTGCACCTTGGCACTTGGTGTTAAGGTGATAAAAAGGAGTAGATTCCTGGGACTCCTGGCTGGCTTAGTCAGTAGAACATGTGACTCTCGATCTCGGAGTCATGAGTTTGAGCCCCACACTGGGTGTAGAGATTACTCTTAAAAAAAAAAAAAAAAAAAGGGTTCCTGTAACATGGAACTTCCTAGTTAAACTCAAGATTCCCATGGAATAATTTTGAAAGGGTGGCGCTATAGCTTCACACTCCCTGAAAAAATCCATCGTGTACACTTGAAGCAACTTACTACTTGCTTGCCTCGGCATGGAAGCATGGGAGATTGTATCCAGCCTATGTTGTATGAACAGTTTATCTTCCACAAAGAAGACTGAATACATTTTCACAGTAATAGCCACTTGGCCGTTTTGACGATTTGCATCACTTTTGTACTCGCTTTCTAATGCCAAAATGCATTTTACTCAACGCTGTTTATGAGTAGAAGATTCACGCGCATGTTTGTGGGTGTACACATCACCTCTACCTCATTTTGTTAAATGATCGACTTTACTTGATGGATAGATTCCCAGTATAATTTTCTCAGCATTTGGGAGCTCATAATGTAAGGAACTGTTTAAATAGAAAGGAAAAGAGTAAGCAATGCAGATTGTCCTTCCCATTTTCAGAGCCCAAACTGACACCCATCAATCATTCATCATCTCAGCCATTCATTAAGTTAATACATATTATCAAGAACCTACTCATCATCTTTTCCAGAGCATCATGAGCTCTTCTCAGATCTGTCGCATTTATAGTCAGTACCGCACATTTTGGTAGTGACCTGTATACGGACTTGAATTGTTCTGTTATTTTTTTTTAAGGGTTTAATTTATTTGCTTGAGAGAAAGAGCAAGTGAGAGAGACCGAGCGAGCATGAGCGGGGCGGTGGGGCAGGGGAGGCAGGGAAGGGCAGAGGGAGAGGGAGAAGCAGGCTCCTGGCTGAGCAGCCGGACTCGGGCCGATCCCTGAACCCCAGGATCATGACCCAAGCCAAAAGCAGATGCTTAACCGACTGAGCCACCCAGGCACGCCAGCACCCAGTACAGTTTTGAGTGAGAATGTAGTAGGCATTTGATAGTTGATTGATTTTTGTGATTGGGTTTTCAGATACTTATGTTTTTGCTGTTCTTTAGTTTCCCTCAGCCTTTTTCAAGGGAAGGGTGAACATGTGTGCTGCATTTTGCTATGAGGTTTTAAAGTGCTGCACCTCGAAGATTAGCTCAACCAGGAACGAAGCATCTGCACTTTTGTACCTTCTGATGAGAAACAACTTTGAGTATACCAAAAGGAAAACCTTTTTGAGGACACATCTTCAGGTCTGTGAAAATCAAAGCTCCTGTTCTTTTTTTTAAAGATTTTATTTATTTATTTGGGAGAAAAAGAAAGAGCATGAGCGGGGGGAAGGGGCAGAGGCAGAGGGAGAAGCAGGCTTCCCGCTGAGCAGGGAGTCCGACGCGGGGCTTGATCCCAGGACCCTGAGATGCATGACCCCAGCAGAAGGCAAGCGCTTCACCAACTGAGCCCCCCCAGGCGCCCCCCCCACCTGGGTTTAAATCCCAGTTCAGCTCCTTACTTACTGTGTGACCCTAGGCAAGGGACTCAGTCTGTCTTTAACTTTTGCCTTATCTGTAAAATGAGGCAGGTGTGGTTCACCTTGCTGGGTTACCGTGAGGGCCGAACAGAAAGTGTGTGTGGTGTCAGGCACTGTGCCTGGCATGTGTGTAAGGGACACTTAGTGCGTGGTAGTTGTCATTTAACGTCTACATTTCTTTTGCTTGTTGGATGAAACCACTCTGAGCCAGACCACAGATGGGACTTCTTGACTCACTACGCAGCTTTGCCCTCTAGGAAATCCTTGGTCGTATTTCCGTCGTCTTCGCTGCCACAGTCTGTTCTATTGGTGGTGTTTTATTGGAGCCTGGGTTAGAAACGGGGAAGCAACCATAAGTGGCTTCCTAGAAACATCATCGGGAATGGGAAAATCTGATAGAAGTGGATGCTTCCTATAAAAATCTGCCACGTGGTTACTTAGGGCTACGAGGGCCAGCATTACCTGTGAGGGCTTCTGCTATGTGCTTTTATGAGGCACCACTTAAAGACCGCCTTCCCCAAAACACTTCGGCAGTAAACGTGCCAGTGTACCTGAAATTCCCCATTAAGGTCCATTCTTCGGGGTCAGAGCATCCATTCTCTCAAGTCATTTATCGAAATATCACATTAATAAATGTGAAGACTTAAAACCATCTCTGGCACATAGTAAGTGCTCAATAAAGGGTTAACTAGTATTATAATTAGGATCTCTTTCATTCTCATAACTGCGCTATCAAGTAGGTATTGTTATCCTCCCCATAGGACAAATGAGGACAGTGAGGCACAGGAGGGTGAAATAACTTTCCTAAAGCCCCACAGTGAATAATCGACTCTAGAGCCTGCACTCACAGTTCCCACAAAACCCTGCTTCCCGTGAGCGGGGGTAAAGCCTCCAGCCATCAACAACGGAGAATGAATCACGTAGGCGATCATCCAAGGGAGCTTGAAGGATTCAAACCACTCCCTAAGGCCCTAATGTATCCTGCCATCTGAACTGGAGAGAGCCGAGTCAGAAACCAGGACGGGAGCTGAGGGGCTGCGGTTGGGAGTCCAGCATGCTGAAATCGACTAGTGAAAGGCACTGAGAAACCATCCAAGAGAAATGTCATTTATTCCCAGCTTTGCCATGGTGACCACCTAGCCAGCGGAGACCTGACCACCGTCGTGTCAGTTCATGATCTTGCAAGCTGTTTTAGATCTCGCTGTGCTAGGACTTGTGAACAGTTGTTCGCCACTAACCAAGAAAAGGCTGAATAAACTTTGCAATTGTGACCTTTTGAAGTTGCTCTTTCGCTAGAAGAATTTAAACCCTTCATGTATGAAGAAAACAGATTATGATGGAACGGTGTAGCATTTTTATTTTATTTTAATTTTTTTTAAGATTTTATTTATTTGAGAGAGAGAGAAAGCATGAGTAGGGGGAGTGGTAGAGGGACAAGCAGGGTCCCCGCTGAGCAGGGAGCCCGACGCGGGGCTCGATCCCAGGACCCTGAGATCATGATCTGAGCCGAAGGCAGACGCTCAACTGACTGAGCCACCCAGGTGCCCAGTGCAGCATTTTTAAAAGGAACATTTCATACAGGTGCTTATGGGCTTCCACAGTGATGAAAATAAGCTGCATTTGTTCAAAAGACATTCGAGAAACAGTGTGTGCTTCTTCCCACAGATCATAATCGCGGTGAGCCAGCTGATAGCCGACGTGGCGCTAAGCGGAGGATCGCGATTTCAGGAGTCTCTGTTCATTATCAACAATTTTGCAAACAGTGACAGACCCATGAAGGTATGTTCTCACTGCAAGGAGTGAACTAGAACCACCTTCCGTGGCAGAGAAGTTTACACTCCTCTCGTTACACTGTCATTGGATTCACCACTCTTGATGGTGTCGAGGGTATAGGACGTGGGCTTTGTCTTGTACAGGCCTGCGTCTCCAGCACCCAGAACACGGCCTGGTACGTAGTACATCTTCCCAAAATTATCTGACTGGATGGAGGAATGACTATACTGTGTATACATAGTATTATAGCTAGTGGGATTGGAATTTTTTTCTGAGCTTGATTTCCAAACTTGCTCAGAAAACAGATGGCTTCTTTTTTATTTTTATTTATTTTTTTATTATTAACATATAATGTATTATTTGTTTCAGGGGTGCAGGTCTGTGATTCATCAGTCTTATGCAATACACAGGGCTCACCACAACACATACCCTCCCCAGTGTCCATCACCCAGCCACTCCATCCCTCTCACCCCCCTCCACTCTAGCAACCTTCTTTTTTGAGAGTTATTACCATTTATGATATTGGTTACTGAAGCACTGGGTTTCAGGAATCCTCTGTTCACTGATTACGGCTTGCCCTAGATGTGGATTGGAAAACCCAAGCCCAATCCTGTTGTTCTTAGGTACCAGCTGGCTGAGGCTGAGCCCAAGACCCTGACCACCATCCCTCTTTCTTACCTGTACACTCACAACCTATAACATTGTAAAAATGCATTTGTCTTGTTGCACGGAGAACATGTCCTGATCTTCAGTGATGCATGTGTGCAAGGGAAGACGAATCTTTTGCCAATAGAAGACTTTCCCTCCCGGAGGGATCATCCCCATTCTTGGGAAAGGTCATCCATCCTCCAGGATCATTTAACAATACTGTATAAAAAAAAACTGGAAGGAAAAAAAAAAAAGCTCCCAGTCACAGCATACTTGATGTTTAGGACATGTAGAATCTATGTACCAAAAAAAAATTATTCCCATAGGAATGTTGCTTAGACTGAAAAAACAAAAAACAAAACAAAACAAAAAAACCCACTGAGTAGTACCAGCCCTTCTCCAGCTGGGAAAGTTTGCTTTTCAGCCAGTTCTACTGGTTCTCTGTGAGATCAGTATATGTTCCAACTAATCCCATGAGCACAGAAACAATTTAATGTCATTTAGGATCTTCTACCCTGAAATTTATTTTTACCAGTTATTACCATTCTTAATTCTATGTTATGTAAAAGTTGGATTAGCATCTTTTTCAACGTAAATGAGCTCTACTGTGGAAACGAGCTCTACTGTGGCTGACCTTGATAAGAACTCTTTGTCATGACTCATTTCTTAGTTGTATTCCGGTAGGGCTGTCATCACTAATAAACCCTGTGACAACAAGGTGTGCCTTTACCCCAGTAAATAAAATTGCTACTGGGGTATAAGAAGAAACTTTAATCTGAAACTAAGGATGTACTGTATGTTGGCTAATTGAATTTAAATAAAAGTTAAAAAAAAAAAAAGGAACCTTATTGGACATAATTATGATTTTTAAAGGGATCAAGAAAGCACTTTTAAGAACTGTTTCCTCCACATTTGGTTATATTCACATTGGAAAGCTCCCTAACCCCTGTACTTGTCCCTCACTCATCTTCTCCGAATCCTACAGGTAATCGTGATTAGTCCACTGGGGTTAAGAGGAAGTGATAGTACTTTCTTAATAGTGGCTGGGGTAAGAGGAAACTGTAACTTAGTGGGTTTGGAGAACAAAACAACACTCCGAGAGAAGCTAGTAAATTCTTTAGAGTGTTCTGTGATTCATAACCTTTTAGTTGTAGAAGTGGAAATGTTTGCAGTATGGTTTTTACCTGAGTGTATATGGTAATTGGTGGATGGGATAGGTATGCTTGTCTGTGTGGGAGAGTGGCTGAGATCACTAGCCCTGGAGCCAGGATGTCTGGGCATAAATCCTGTCCCTACCACTTAACCAACTGTGACACTTAGGCCGAGCTATTTAACTGTGGTGTGCCTCAGTTTTCCCATTGGTTAAATGAATTATAACAGTACCTATTTCATAGGGTTGCTGGAAAAATTAAAACATGTAAGGCACTTAGACCATTGCCTGATACATAGTAAGCTGTCAGTTTTTAGTTACTCTTGTAACTGAAATTACACAGTAATGGCAAATAATTCTCGTGGCCATGGAATTTACAGTGGACAAGCTAGAGTTCAGAGCCAGGTAGTCTGGTTCCAGAATCCATGCTTTTATGTATTGTGAGCACACTGCCTTCAGCCTTCAGCCTTTGAAGCCTGAGCCAGTTGGACCTTTTAAAAAGAATTCATTTAAAGCTCTTTAGGGGCGCCTGGGTGGCTCAGTCAGTTAAGTGTCCGGCTCTTGCTCTCAGTTAGGTCTTGATCTCGGGGTCATGAGTTCAAGCCCCGTGTTGGGCTCCATGCTGTGCTTGGAGCCTACTTAAAAAAAAAATAAAGCTCTTCAGACATGTAATATACCAAGAACCAAATACCAAGAACCGTAACCAGGAATATAAATCATGTTATTCCCAGAATTGGATGCCAAGGCTTAGAGGACATTGATAATATTAATGGACACGCCTTTTGTTTGTTTGTTTCGAAATTAGGCAACTGCTTTTCCCACAGAAGTCAAAGACTTGACTAAGAGAATCCGTACCGTTCTTATGGCTACTGCTCAAATGAAGGAGCACGAGAAAGATCCTGAAATGCTCATTGATCTCCAGTATAGCTTGGCCAAGTCCTATGCAAGCACCCCAGAGCTCAGGAAAACCTGGCTCGACAGCATGGCCAAGATTCATATAAAGAATGGAGACTTTTCAGAGGTGACGCCTTCAGACTTTGTTCTAAGCACAATCCTGCAAAAACCCTGGAACACGGGCTGACCGTTCTTTCTTTGTCCTCCTTTTTCAGGCAGCAATGTGTTATGTCCACGTGGCCGCTTTGGTTGCAGAGTTTCTTCATCGAAAAAGTAAGATATTTCTGTTCTTAAAGACAGGGAGGATTTCCATTAGCGCGAGAGTTTTTATGTTTGTAGCTTGATGTCATTGAGCTCCGAAAACTATGTTCACCTTTAGCCCCATTCCATGTTAAACAGAAGTTGTTATAAAAGAAAACTGGATTATTCATTTTGCCTTCTGCTTCCATTAAGAGTACAAGAATAAGTTAAATAGTACAGGGCCAGGCCTGATGCCCAGTGTTTATTTTTTCAAGACTGTCTCCCTGGAAGATTGCCACCGATTAAATTCTTCTCAGGGCTTATGAGAAGCTCGGGTTAATAGAGATCATTTGTTTTCCTCTCATCTCTCTCAGCTTCACAAATACTGCCCACCAGGGATATCTCTGTAGCCACTTTCACGCACCAATACTTTGGTATTAAAAGGCAGTTAGCACATCAGCAAGATGGCCAAATAAGGTGTCCCTTGTTTGTATACCCTCCCCTCCTACAGTTGGGCATCTATCCGTGGACAAAAGTGCCTCTGTGGGAGCTGTGGGATCCAGCACCGTGTGCCCAGGGGCCTGGGGAGGAATCCCACCCATACGTTAGGTAACGGGCAGTCGGACCTTGGTCCCCTAGCAGGCCCTAGCCCTTCTCAGCTGCGGTCTGAGAGCCCCTGGAGAACACTGCCTTAGACAGTCATCCACAGATGAGAGGACCTGGGTGCAAGTCCAGGGGTCCAGTTGAGATGTTTAGCATGCCTTTGGAGCAAAACAGATACAAGTTCGGATGCCTTGGGGAGGGTAAGAGGACCAGTTTGACTTGACTCAGGCACCCCCTTCCTCGAGGTGGCACAGCTCAGTGCCAAGAGAGACCTTCTCACCCACGATTTCTTCAGTGGGAAAAAGTGAGAGCCTGTGAATGGGCACCTGGCTTCCCCAGCAGTACAGGACCTGCCGAAGAGGCCTATTTCTCTCTTGCCCCGCCAGAGTCCTGGCTCATGAGCCGCATGACTGGAGGCAGGAAGAGGCGGGGAGTGATGCAGATAGAACTCCTAGAGGACACTAAAAAGACAGGGATCCTACTAGCTGCCTTGCAGGCCCCATTCAGAACCCTGCCAACAAGGCACTAGGGACACTTAGCTCATGGATTCCACCCCCCTCCCCCCCCCCATCTAGCCCACAGGCACTGTCCGTACTCTGTGCATCTAAACCACATACTCCTTTATCCTATAGCCGGCTCCCTGTGTGTTCTCCTGATGGGTGGAGAGAGCAAGCTTTGGCAGACGACCAGAGAGCCATCCAGAATCTGTAGGCCACTAAGGGACCACAGACTTGAGCTTTAGCATCACCCTTGACAGAGCAAAAGGGAGCTGTTAGCACCCAGCCTGGTGTGTTGCATGATGGAGAGAAGGCATACAAGCTTAAGGAATCTGCCACAAAGGGGAGCATGAAGTGTGAAGCGAGGATATCCCTAGTGGGTCTGGTAAAGCCGCAGACTCCCTAGCAGGGCAGATGGAAGGTATTTCTCTCCCAAAGTCAGTCAGTAAAGGTGGTTGGAGATGGCTGCTACTTTCAGATGCAAGACTTCAGAGAACAGGAAAAACAAAGGAAACATGACACCACCAAAGGATCACAGTACTCTTCTAGTAACTGGTGCCAAAGACCTGGAGCTCTGCAATTTACCTCATCAAGAAAACAAAAGAACTGTGTTAAAGAAGCTTAATGAGCTGCAATAAAACAGAAAGACAACACAATGAAATCAGGAAAACAATACAAGAACACAACAAGAAGTTAAATATAGAAATTTTTAAGAAAACACAAATTCTGGCATTGGAGAATACAATGAATGAAGTGAAAAATGCAACAGAGAGCATTACCGGCAGAATGGATCAAGCAGAAGAACTAATCTGTGAATTAGAAACCAGGACCTTTGATGGGATACATGCGTGGCTCTTGGTTCAGGCTCGGGTCACAGTCTCAGGGTCGTGAACGCGGGCTCCATGCTCAGTGGGTTGTCTGCTTGAGATTCTCTCTCCTTCTCCCCCTGCCCCTCCCCTCTAAAATAAATAAATAAATCTTTAAAAAAAAAAAAAAAAAAGGAAGAAGAAGCCAGGACCTTTAAAATGACCTCATCAGAGGAGAACAAAGGACAAAAGAATGAGAGTAAAGAAATCTATGTGGGTGATCTTTGGGACAGCATCAAAAGAAACAATCTGTGAACTCTCAAGAGTCCGAGAAGGAGACAGAAAGCTTTTATTTCAAGAAATAATGGCTGAGAACATCCCAAATCTAGGGAGAGATTTGGACACCCATGTTCACGAGGCTGAGATCCCCCAAAAAACTCAAAGAGAGCTTCTCTAAAGACACATTATAGTAAAACTATCAAAAGACAAAGGATCCGAGGGCAGCAGGAAAAATAAGTTTGTAACTTACAAGGGAACCCCATAAAGCTTTCAGTGGGTTTCTCAGCAGAACCTTGCAGGGAAGGAGAGAGCGAAATGATCTATTCAGAGCACTGAAAGAATAAAACTGCCAATCAAGAGCACTCTTCCCAGCAAAGCTGTCCAGAAATGAAGGACAGATAAACGTTCCCAGGCAAACAAAAGCTGAAGGAGTTCATCACCACTAGACCTGCCTTGCAAGAAATGCTGAAAGGAGTTCTTCAAGCTGAAATGAAAAGATGCTAATTAATGACGCAAAAACATACGAAATGGATACGTATGAATGGATAAAGATGTGGCACATATACACAATAGAATGTTATTCAGCCACGAGAAAAAGGAAATCCTGCCATTTTGGGCAATATGAACAGACCTTGAGGGTGCTCTCTAAGTGGAATGAGTCAGAAAGCAAAAGACAAACACTGTACGATCTCACTTTCATGTAGTATCTAAAAAGTTGAAGTCACAGAAGCAGAGAGTGGAATGGTAGTTGCCAGGGGCTGGGGGGTGGGGAAAACTGGGAAGATGTTGGTTAAAGGGTAGAAACTTTCAGTTACAAGATGAATAAATTCTGGAGATCTCATGCATAGCACAGTGATTATAGTTAACGATACTGCGTTATATACTTAAAAGTTGCTGAGAGGGTAGATCTTAAATATTCTCATCTCCCCCAAAATGGTAATTATGTGTTGGTGTTAACACCGCTGTGGTGATCGTTTTGCAATATACACATATTGAATCAACACACGCACCTTAAACTTACACAGTGTTATACTATCAATTAGGTCAATAGAGCTGGCGGAGAGGTGGGGAGTGGCCCCGGGAGGGGGGGAGGGTGAGAAACAAAAAGGGAGTCAGTGGTCTTGAAGGGCTTCGGGATCCAGCAGGTCTAATTCAAGAATCTGCCAGAAAGCTTCCCTTTCTGAAAACAATATTGCTGGCTCCTACTGTAAAAACTACTCAAGTAGTAAAACAGTTGAGCTAGGTTTAAAAATTGATCGGCAATGGATTATTGCAAAGAAACCTTCCACTATCTATCATAATGGCCAAGCTACTTTAAGGCGGTTGAATGAGTAACATGAGAGCAAAATGAAACCGTCTTGTGGGAGTCCTATCACTCTGGCTTGGTCTATGAGAACACAGCCATATTTTGTTTTGTTTTTGTTTTTTAACTCCAGAATTCCTACAGCTAACGATATGGCTTTCATTTCACGTCTAAGGCTCAGTGTTTGATTGCCTCATATAATACCACCCATGTGGGGAGAACCTCTTTCCAAAAAGAGCCTTCCCAAGTGTGGTGTCATGACTAAAATGTAGATTCATTTTACTTATATTTTAAATGAACACTTTGTTTGATACTGAAATATTTTTTTAACAATCCATGTGTTTGAAATTGGCATACTCTAGTTTTCTCCTTTTAGTACATAGGTGGTTTGAAAGTAGAAAATCTTATCAAAAGAAGACCCCATTTGAGATTTTTTTTTCCCTACATCACTGGTCTGCCCGTGAAATATTGAAATTCCAAATAAACTAATATGAGAACTCTAAACACACTAATACGTTTTTAGGTCTATTTTTCAGATAAATGAGGTTAATATTACCTCCTCTTTTTAATTGGAGAAATCTGCAATAGAGTTTCATGTCCACTGGAAATGGTTAAAAACATTAAAATATTTCCCTAGAATTTGTTTCCACAAATCCAAAAACCCTACAATTAAGCAAAAATCAAGAATTATTCATCTCCATTATCAATGCTTAAGCTTTAAAAATATAAGACTGGACAAATAGCAACTAAAAAAAATATATATATATATAAATATTGCTGTGGTTTTTTTGGACATTAGCTTGAGGCAGCTAGCCTGAACACCAAACAGTGTGACATGTTTCGGTAGGTGTAAATGGTGCTTAAAAGCCTTTTTTGTTTGTTTGAGTGTAGTGATTCAACTTCTCTGTACATTATGTTATGCTCACCACGAGTGTAGCTCCCATCTGTCACCAAACAACACTATTACAGTACCAGTGATTACAGTCCTATGCTGTGCCTTTTATTCCTGTGACTTATTCATTCCATAACTGGAAGCCTGTATCTCCCACTCCCCTTCACCCATTTTGCCCGACCCCCATTTAAATACTTACTTCATGATCCCTTCGAGGTTTTTCAGAGTTTACCCTTCATAGAAATCAGGGGGCCCCTCTCAGAGTCGGAAAAAATGGTTAGCATTTTAAACAAAACATAATGTCAAGTTCAGGAGTTTACATATTTATTTATAGCTGCCATCTATTTTTAAACTTGGAAAATCCTACTTGCTTAAACTAGCAAAGCTGATTCCAAAATGATGGTGGTAGTAAAATCCTCAGGGTTCCCCCCACCCTTGGCTTTAGTCATTCCGAGGATCCAGAACACCTTCTTTTGGTGATTAGCTGATTAAACTATGCTAGTTATACCAATGCGGACTACTAATTGAAAACACAAGTTAAAAACTTAATCCGTTAACCTGTTATCCAGTCTGAGAACTCCAGGATCTAGATAAGAGCTGGATATTTGCCCGGTAAATAAAAGTATACAGGGCGCCTGGGTGGCTCAGATGGTTAAGCGACTGCCTTCGGCTCAGGTCACGATCCCGGGGTCCTGGGATCGAGTCCCGCATCGGGCTCCCTGCTAGGCGGGGAGCCTGCTTCTCCCTCTGCCTCTGCCTCTGCCTCTCTCTCTCTCTCTGACTCTCATGAATAAATAAATAAATAAAACATTAAAAAAAAAAGTATACAGTTGAGTGCAGAAAAGAAAAAAAAAAAGTTTTATTAACACTTAAAGACAGACTTACTTCACAATAATAGTTGAGCAATTCCACAACCTTTCTACTGTTAAGTGTCCTTTGATCACGAAGACAAAGGGGAAGGAGAGTTAGAAGGTATTTTAAATCTTTGACAGCTCAATTGCAGAAATTTTGCTTTCTCAAACTCCTATGCCATTTCTCTTGAAGTCATTATAAAGCACTTCTTTTAATCAAGATGAAATGAAATACTACCGACCAGCTCACATACTGAAGACAGATGTTCTCCTGTTTACAGTTTTTAAGGAAAAAACTAGTTTGTCCATTGGGTGGTTGCCTAACAAGCAAAGGCTTGCACCGCCCCCCCCCCCCCCCGCTTTGGGGGGGCTGACTCCAGAAGACCAGCAATGGCCTATTTCTAGATCCTTTTTTTTCATGTTGCAGGCACGGAACTGGAAAGGGAAAGGGGAAGGAGACGTGCAGTTCTCCCTGCCACCCCCACCCCCACTTCTTTCAGTCAGCCAAAGCTCTTGCTCTTCCTACTAGAGGGATCCTAGGCATTATCATTCTCTTTCTTTTACGTAAGTTACCTCTAAGTGGTGATGCTTACTGGGTGTTGGTTACTCTTACCCCCACAGATATAAAATAGAAACCAGGCCTAAATGTCCCTATTTCTGTTTTATCTGAGAAGCCCCAAATATTCTAGATCTCCTTTGGAGGCTAGACTTTATGTACCTCTCCCTCTTCTCTTCCTGAGGGCAGGCACAACTGTTCTCTGCACCCCCGCCCCCCCCCCCGCCCGGGGAAGACAAGAGTCAAGTCTCTGCATTCTTCCACCCTCACTTGGCGTCCAAGGTTCAACAGAGCTTCCGTCCTAGAGGGCTCCCCCAACAACCCACAAAAAGGAATTTCCTTTCCCATAGAGTCTGTTCTTTTCATTCCTTATAGGGTAATGTTGCTCCCTTTCTCAACTCTTTGTACCCAGGATCTGATAGCTTAAGTTCTGCAGGCTTTTTATTTCCCGATTCCTTACCAATCACAGCCTTTCCCCTCTTCTGCCCTCCTCTCAGGACTTTCAACCTCTTATCCTTCTTCTGACCAGCAGTCTTACTTTATCAAGGGTTGGACTGCTGCCCCATCCTCCAAACTCCTCCCCACTTTTTTTTTTTTCCCCTGGGATCACTTGTGCTCAGGGTAATGGTCTGTCCTTGGACCGTTTGCATCTTGCTTTCCCTGGGACAGCAGTCAGGAATCGAGAAGCTATAGCTATGAAGGGCAAGGTCAGGAATCCAGGTCATATACCAGAAAGATCGATAGCAGACTCTTGAATACCACCTTCTGTAATGCTACACAGGGCTATGTGAGGCTCCTGAAATGCATGCCTCCCTTTGTTGGGGTATATACACTGGCCACTTCTAGATTCAGCAACTTGCTTCATCTGAAAATCTTTCCAGCATTTTAAAGACCCTCACAACCAAAAGGGTCCTCATATCACTGGATAGTTTGGTGGGTGCTAATAAATTAGGCAAACAAGGGGTTATAGTCTCCTCTAGGTAAAGTTACGTCATCAGGCATAGGAATCAAGATAACACACTTAGCAAGAATAGTGGAATCCGAGGCTAGCAATCCATAACAGTAGGCTTTCTGCCAGATGAAGCAGACATCAAACTTCGAAGTGGGTGTTAACCTGTCAGTTTCTGAGAAAAAAAAAAAAAAAAAACATAATTTGCCCTCCTTCTACTTAAAATATATACCAGAAGACTCTCTCCCACGATGCTGTAGCCTCATCTGATCTCAGGCATAGGAGTGTGCCTCTTTTTGTCCTCCCCTAAATTACAGCATTCTAGAAGAATCCTAGATTTGGGAATCACTTAATAAATCTCAGAGCAGACAGGAATTTCTTCCCTAGTCATGGACCTAGCGGCCAGAGGCCTTCAGGGACTGATAGTTTTTCTCTGTCGAGGACTACACTCTATCGCTTTGCTCAAGTTTTGGGGGCCCTCTTCCCTCCTGCCTGGCTCTTGACTTCACAGAGGTGATCAAGTGGGACATTTTCTCCTTGATTTCAAAACATTCTCCTAATGCACTACCCAGAGAGTGGCCGATCTGAGACCTGTTTGTTACTGGTCCACAGCAAGGTAAGGAGTATTATCCTAAATGTAAATCAGCTATGTCACTGGGCATATTTAATTCAGTGGACATTTGTTCGCCCGTAGACTTCCTCAAAGAAGGAAAAGATGTATTGATTTATGTTCTGGTGCCAGTTCCTTATCTTGTTGTGGTCCAGCGCTTTGAATAGATTGCTCCTAGAAGTCTATCACAGACCATTTGAGGCATGCTTATCTTCAGAAACGGAGTGTGTCATGCCCTATCTTCAGTGTCTTTTATTACCTAATTTCTTTGAACAAAAATGGCCCTAAAGTCCATTGGGTCAAAGTAAATCTCATTTTCATTTCTGCTTCTCCTTCCTTCACAGAAATCCACTGACTGCCCCCAATGTGTTTCTCCATTCTTGAAGAAGGACTTCAGAATGACCCCATCTTCCCTCACCCGAATTCTCTCTCTCTCTGATTCTCTCACAGAAGCATGGTTCTTACTTGATAACTCACGCTCCATCAAGCCTCTTACCAGATGGCCTATATCCAGTTAGCTTTCATTTAGACAAGAGGAGTTGGCAAAATCCAAGCCCCAATACCTGACCTTTTTTTTTTTTTGGTACCAGAATTCTGAGAAATCTCCTAAATATGAAGTCTGACTCTCTTTTAAGTCTTCCTTCTTTTTCCCCCCAACCTCTAACCTCGGGAAGCTTTCCAGCGCTTTAGCTGTGAGTAGATCATGCTTTCTAAGCACCACTGTTCTAGAGGGTGTAGAACAATAGATTGCAACAGTTTTTATTTGCTTGTGACCAGCCACTTTTCACTGACTAGCAGATTCTTTTATAAGGAGCCTGGATTTCCCGTAACTCTTAAATTACAGCCCACTTACAGAAGGGTAAATGAAAGCAGCCACGACAAGAGCTGTTTGGACATGTTCCCCTGTCCAGAGTGTGTAGGGCAGCCGCGTGGCCTGCCTTCTCTACCTAGACTCTCGCTTGACAGGAACCATTTGGTCCACGATCCTACAGCAGCTGTTCTCAGCTTGGGCTCACTTGCTGCTTCCCAGGGGCCCAGCTGTATCCTCACTTACTCTGCCAGCTGGCAACAATTGTCCAATCTTGGAAAAGCCCGTTTATTTATTGGTAGCTTTGGTCGTTAATAACTCATTCAACACTCCCTATATGCTAGGTTCTGTTCTAAACACTTTGCATTTCCTTTAATTCTCACGAAGTAGCTGTTCTCTCTGTTTTACAGCCGATGAAACTTTTTACGGTTCTAGAGAGATGAGCATGTCTCGAATCATGCAATTAGTGATAGACCTGAAGCCCTCGAACTCCGAAAGCTCTGATTCTCCCAGTGCCTGCCCCTTTTCTCCAAGGATGCTTCAGCCCTGCCATATGTTTTCTCTTTCTGCCTCTCTTACAAGTCCTAGGCTAGGCTTCCTCCAATGACCCACTTCCTTTTCCAGTTCTACAGTGAAATTAGGAACTAGAAATGGTTACAAAAGTTTATTCTCTGGTTACCTGAAAAGTACATGCCCTCCTTGATTAGGGGACAAACGAGAAACATACAGGATCAAAGTGTTAGATGACACTAGGGAAGCATCTCCTATTGGAGATGATGCAGAGTCCAAGAAGGAAACTTACTTGTTGGTAACTTGAGCTCGCATTTTGGGGGAAAAGACTGGTAAAATGTGTAGTAGTTGGGAATCATTTATAAAATTCTTTGCAGACTGAAAATTGCACGTAGGATTTTTGATCGGCACAAAAATATCTGCGTTTGTTTTTAAGGGTAACCAGTCCCTGTAAAGCTGTTATTTACAAAATGCTTTTTTCAAAAAAATAAATTCCTTTCACTGCTTTCTATTCATACAGAATTATTCCCTAATGGATGTTCAGCCTTCAAGAAAATTACTCCCAATATAGATGAAGAAGGAGCAATGAAAGAAGATGCTGGAATGATGGATGTCCATTATAGTGAAGTAAGATTCCAGGGCCTGCAATGCCAGTTACATAAATTTAACTTCTTAAAATTTATATTAAAAAATTATTACAGCTAACTTAATTGGGAAGGGAACTAAGGACCAATGAACTGTAAGCATGAAAACTGCCCAGGGCAGAGATGTCCCTATTTGGAATGTGGAACCCTGCCTCTGGAACTGTTCCTATTGTCTGGCTTTAGAGAGGTGATATTTATCATCTTCAAATAACCATCCCAGTAACCAGATCAGGGTCAACATGCTTTGGAAAAATTTCCATAAAAAATATAGCTCACAGTGTAACAGCTAAGCAGAGTATGCATAAGAGTCTTTTTAAAAATGGAACATTTCTGCTGTAAACTTCATAAGGATACTGAACGGCTTCGGTTGTCAGTCAACAAATATTTATTGACTTAGGAGGAAGGCTTTGGAGCTGGTGATGTAGGCGCTATAAAATAATTAGCGAGGGCCAAACCCTGACCTCCAATGTCTACCTACACGGAATGCGAAAAAAACAGAACAAAACAAGACCAGGCCATTTGAATAATACACACAGTGGACTGTTCCATGGAGAGTCAAAGGTGAGAGAGATGCCTTTGAGCTGAGGTAGAGCAGCGAGCTGTGATTAGAGAGGGGTGGGGTGAAGAAAGAGGACACCACGAAGGCGGTCTAACAGAGAAGGAGACCAGCAGGGACGAAAGCTACAAAGTGGGAAAGCGTAAGGCATTGGGGCAGTAGAATGGATCCTTTTGGCTAAACCCAGTTGGGTTCACAGAGAGAAGTAGTTGAGGTCAGATTTTTGAGAAACTTTGAATGTTTGGGCTTTATCCAGCAGAATGTTGAATTGCTCTCAAAGTTTTGGGGGCAGAACAATGGCAGGATCAAAGCAAGGAAGAGGAGAGGGTAATTTGGCGGTAACGTGGGAGCTAGAGAGAGGGCTGCCCAGGAGTCCAGGAATGAGGCAGTCAGGGCCAAAACCCACCTGCTGACAGAGTCAGGAAACACTACGAAGAAAGGAGGAAGGCCTGCTGGCTGTGGGAAGGGAAGAGTCAAAGGTAGCTCTGAGCTTTTGGGTTTGGATAGTCCAGAAAAACTACAGGTGGATGATTTTCCAGGGAAGATGATGAATTCCGTTTTTGACGTGTGTTGAATTTGAAATAGGAATGTATCAAGATGGAAATAACTGTCAGGCCATTAGAAGTTTGGAACCAAATCTGAGGAGAGAGATCAGGGTTGGAGAGCCACATCTGGAAGTCATCTGTGTGAGAACCAAAGCAGAGTGAGGATGGGAGATAACATAGCCAGTGGAAACCAGAGAACCAAAGACCGAACCACGGAGAAGTTTGCAAAGAATGGGAAGATGAAAAATGAACAAAAACAGAAATTTAAGGGTTTGTAGCTCCATAGAAATACATTTTTTAGAGTTGTATTAAGAAACGTAAGCAATCAGGTTGAAGTGACAGAGATATACTTTATGAATTGTTTTTTTTTTTAAGATTATATTCATTTATTTGTCAGAGAGAGAGACAGAGCACAAGCAGGGAGAGCGGCAGGCAGAGGGAGAAGCAGGCTCCCTGCTGAGCAAGGAACCTGGTGTGGGGCTCGATCCCAGGACCCTGGGATCATGACCTCAGCCGAAGGCAGCCGCTTACCCAACTGAGCCACCCAGGTGTCCCGAATTGTTGTTTTTTTTTTTAATACAAGACAATCTTAAGTTAGCTCTCGTTCATTTAGCTAAAATGACATGCCTAGAAGCTTTAACTATTTCTATATGGGTCTCTTGCCTCATCAGTAACATAAAGACAATACCATCCTGGTCACTTCAAAATAAATGTGAAAGCTCTCTTGGCTCATTAAGTACCACACAAATGTCAGACTTGATGGTTGACCTACTTGACAGTGACGTTACCTTTTACCCCAGAACCTAGAAGAGTAGATATTTACAGCATGCTAGAAACTTTGAATTTTAATTCCAGCTCGATTCTTGACTGTGAAGCCTTGGGTAAGTTAATTCACTTTTTTTTGGTCTTAGTTAGACTTAAATGATTTTCCAGAGACTTCCAGTTGTTATGGGCTGCCAGTGGAAAGACTCAGCGGAGTTCACGGAAGATAAATGGTTGAGCACAACTGAAGTTATATTCTTGTCTTCCAAATAACAGCTTCATCTTATTCACAGAAGTAGCCTTGAGCCTGACCCTAATACTTTCAAGGAGAGTGGCAACATTTCTTATTAGTCAAGAACTATAATCTGTTTTCTATGTAAACACATTTGTTGGAACTCTTGTGTGTTCTACAGTAATAGTTTATACATTTTATTTGATGTATACCCATAGAATCATGTTCAAAAATAGCCTTCGTATGTTTCAGCTTATGGAAGAAGGCTTCCTCCTCATGCCCGAGCCAAAGGAAAAATAACTGACACTGATTTATGAGCTTTATTGAAATGAAAAGTACAAATGGTTGTCTCTTTAGTGCCTGTATTTAAATATATGAATTAAACCAATAATAATGAAATTAATTTGTTTCTAAAACTGCTTTCCTGACCTTTGATTTGCAATAGTTTTTATTTTTAAAAAGATTTTATTTATTTATTTGTCAGGGAGAGAGAGTGAAAGAGCGTGCACAAGCAGGGGGAGCAGCAGAGGGAGAGGGAGAAGCAGGCTCCCTGTGGAGCAGGGAGCCCAATGCGGGACTCGATCCCAGGACCCTGGGATCATGACCTGAGCTGCAGGCAGATGCTTAACCGACTGAGCTACCCAGGCGTCCCATGATTTGCAGTACTTTTTAAGGATGTAATTAACACATTCCTAAGTGAACAGTTTGATGAATTTTGACAGTTGTATACATCCGTGTAACTTTCCAGCAGAAACAAGAAATAGAATATATCCATTCTCACAGAAGGTTCTCTTACGCCCATCTCTAGTCAGCCTCCCCTCCCCACCACCTAATTTCTATCACTGTAGATTACTTTTGCCTGTTTTGGTGTCATAAAAATGGAATCCTTCACTCCATTCAATACATACCCTTCTGTGTCTGGCTTCTTTTGCTTAACCTAATGTTTTTGAGATACATCCATGTTGTTGAGTATATCAAAAGTTTTGTTCTTTTTCGTTACTAAATAGTATTCCATTGTATTGATAACTGATTTTTTTTTTTAACCCATTCTCCTGTTGATGAATTTTGGATTGTTTCCAGTTCGGGGCTGTTATGAATAAGGCTGCTCTAAACATTCTTATCTATGACCTTTTGTGGACATATGCTTTCATTATTCTTGGGTAAATACCTAGGAGTAAAATTGCTGGATCCCAGGAAAGTTGTGTATTTAATCTTACAAGAAATTGCCAAAGAGTTTTTCAAAGTGGATGGACCATTTTATACTTCCACCAGGATTGGACGAGAGTTTCACTCGCTCCACATCCCCACCAACATCTGATGTGGCTAATCTTTTTTTTTTTGCCATTCTGTTAGGCATGAATTGGTATCTCATTGTGTTTTTAATTTATATTTTCCTTTTTTTTTTTTCCAATAGTCTCCACACTGGGCATGGAGCCCAACACAGGGCTTGAACTCACGACCCTGAGATTAAGACCTGAGCTGAGGTCAAGAGGTGGACGCTTAACCTCCTGAGCCACCCAGGCACCCCATTATTTATATTTTCCTAATAACTAATGATGTTGAGCACTTTTTCATGTGCTTCTTTGCCTTTCATCTACCTTCTTTGGTGAAATGTGTGTTCAAGTCTTTTGCCCATTTTTAGAAATGGCATTGTTCATTTTTTTATTGTTGATTTGTAGGCATTTTTTTTAATATATCCAGGATATAAGTTCTTTGTCAGATATATGTGGTGCAGATTTATCTTTGATTTGTTTATTCATTTCTTAATTGAGTCTTTTATTGAACCAAAAGTTTTGGTTTTGACGAAGCCCAATTTACCATCTTTAGTGGTTTGTTCTTTTTGTGTCTGGTCTGAGAAATCTTTGCTTACCTCAAGATTGCAAAGGTATTGTCTTACTTTTTTTTTTTTAAGATTTTATTTTTAGGTAAGCTCTGCACCCAACGTGGGGTTCAAACAACCCCAAGATCAAGAGTCGCACATTCCTCTGACTGAGCCAGCCAGGCGTCCCTTACCTTTTCTTCTATAAACTTTGTTTATAAGTTTTAGATTTAGGTCTGGAATCTGAAATTCATTTTTGAGCATGGAATTAGATAGAGGTCAAGGTTGAAAGCAGATATTTAGATGGTTCTCACCATATGGGGGAAAATGAAACTTTCCTTTTGCCTGATTGAATTACTTGGCACCTTGGTCAAATTTTAGTTCTTTATATGTGTGCAGCCTATTTCTGGACTCTGTTCTGTAGCACTGACCTATTTGTCCATCTTGATATGAATATTACACCATCTTGATTACTCTAAGTTTATAAGTCTTGAAATCAGGTAGTGTTAGCCCTCCAGCTTTTTTTTTTTTCCCAAGTCATTTTGACTATTCTACATCCTTTGAATTTCCATATAAAATTCAGAATCCTCTTTTCTGATTTCCTCAAAATAGCCTGCTGGAAGTTTTTTGGGGATTTTGTTAAGTTTACGTGGAGAGTGGCAAGCTTAACAATGTTGAATCTTTCAGTGAACCTTTATTTTGGTCATCTTTCATTTCTCCCAGCAGTATTTTGTGATTTTTCAGGGCTTTGCTGGATTTATTGTCTTTTGCTAGATTTATTGTTAGATAATTGATGTTTTGCTGCCACTGTAAATAGTATTGCTTGATTTCTTTTTCAATTTATTGTTGCTAATATATATCAATACAATTGATTTTTGTATGTTGATCTTACGATCTGCCACCTCGCTAAATACGCATATTCGTTTTAGTGGTTTGTGTATTCCTTAGGCTTTTCTATGTACACAGTCATGTCATCTGCACAGACAGTTTTACATTCGCCAATCTATATGCCTTTTCTCTCTTTTTGTTGCCTTGTTTCACTGGCTGGCACCTTCAGCATCATGTCGAATTCAAGTGGTGAGAGCAGGCATTTTGACTCGTTCTCAAACTTATGAGTGTTCAGCCTATAGGTTTCTTGTAGATGCCCTTTATCAGATTGAGGAAGATCCCTTCTCCTTCTTGTTTGCTGAGAGTTCTTTTTTAATATCATGAAGGGATGTTGCGTTTTTTCAAGTGCTTTTTCTGTATCTGTTGTTGGAGGTACCAATTTTCTCTTGTATCCTGCTTTGTTCTATATATTACAGTGGATTTTTCTTCCCTATTATAAACCAGCTTTACATTTCTGGGACTCACTAGTTTGTAAAAGATTTTTAATTCCCCCAAAGTCCTTCCTTCCCACTGTTGCTAGAAATTTTAATTTGGCATTAATGACTAAAGAAACCAATATAAATAAGATACTGTTACTACTCTTGAAGAGTCACAGCCTATTTGGAAAGTCAGATACATAGATAATGGGCAAGTCGAGGGATGTATATCCACCCAATGAATTCTCAGAGCAGGATAAAAGGTATCTAGTGTCTTGCTGGTCTGTATTGATTAGGAGAAGGATCCCAGAAGAGGTGATACCTAAGCCGTCTTAAAGGGGTTAACCAAGTGAAGTGGTGTAAAGGGCAGAGGGCATAGCATGAACAAAGGCACAGAGTGAGGGCAGGGAAACTACTAGTAGCTCATTGTTGTTGGAGCATAAAGTACAAGGCTGGCCATGGTGAATGATGAGATTATAGAAGCATCAGCCAGACTATTGCAAGCCTCGTGTGCCAAATGAAAGAACTTGTCCTTTGCTCTGTGAAAGAAGGGGCAGCCATGATGAGATTTTAAGAAGGGGAGAGGGACGTGGTCTGGTTTGCCTTGGAATCCGAAGCCTACGGCAGATAGATTTATAAGTGTCGAGGCTGGAGGCAGGAAGACCAATTAGAAAAAAATGACATGGTCTTAAACTTTAGCAGTGAGAGTAGAAGTGGAGGAAGAGTCAGATTTGAGAAATATTTAGGTAGTCAAACTGGCAGAAGTTGGCAACGAGCTGATGAGAGGATGAGTGGAGAGAGAGCACACTGGTTCTCCAGGGCTGCCGTAACCGAGGGCACACACGTATCGTCTCACAGCTCAAGCATCTAGAAGTCTGAAATCAAGGTGTCAGCAGACCATGTTCCCCTCTGACACTGTGGGAACAATCTTTCCTCGCCTCTTTCTGGCTGGTCTCTGGCGTTCCTTGACTTGGAGCTGTGTTACTCCAGACTCTGCCTCTGTAGTCACGTGGGGTCCTCCCTGAGTCCCCGTCTTCTTGTGAGGATCCCAGCCATATTGGATTAAGGGGCCACCGTACTCCAGTATGATTGTGCTGTAATTAATTATATCCGCAGTGACCCTATTTCCAAATAAGGTGACATTCTGGCCTTCTGGTAACTGGGGGTTAGGACTTCAACATCTCTTTTTGAGGGACACCCTTGAACCCATCCCAGGAGCTGAGTCAAAACTACTCTTAAGTTTTCTAGCTCAGGGCTCATAGGGTGTTGACCCGGCTGACTAGGAAAAACCCAAGTGAAAGAACCAGTTTAGGAAGAAGTTGAGTTCAAAATTGCTAAAGGGCATACAGGAAGAGCCGTTTTAGCATTCAGTTCTGTAAATCTCAAGAGCATGTCTTCGAGATAGAAACAAGATGTTAAGACTTAGGGCTAGCCGCAGTAATGGGCTTCATCTTCTTATTGTTGAGAACATGAGATGGTGGGTCATAAAATAATTTGTCGCAGCTGTTATCATTCTGGCACAGTCAGAGATCTCTATCTTGAGCTATTATCCTCTCAATCTCCCCAGTTTTAGGGCCAACAGTCAGGAAGGAAGCATTCTTTACCAAAAGCTTCATTTTCATAAACATCCATATCGCTAACACAAGAGCTTGAAAGTTGTCAAATCTTTTTTTTTTTTTAAGATTTTATTTTATTTATTTGACACAGAGAGAGAGAGACAGCTAGAGAGGGAACACAAGCAGGGGGAGTGGGAGAGGGAGAAGCAGGCTCCCGGCCGAGCAGAGAGCCCGATGTGGGGCTCGATCCCAGGACCCTGGGATCATGACCTGAGCCGAAGGCAGACGCTTAACGACTGAGCCACCCAGGCACCCCGAAAGTTGTCAAATCTTCTTAAGACTCTGTTATATTCTGTGTAAATATAACTTCAGTATAAAAAAAGAACAACAATGAACATTCATCAGCTTAGTGGGGTTTATCCCATCAGACCTTCATTCATTCTCCCATTTGGAACAAACAATGCCTCTGTAGTCACGTGGGGTCCTCCCCGAGTCCCCATCTTCTTGTGAGTATCTTAAAGATACTCCTTAATGGGTGACATTTGTAAGTACAGTTAACATCTTCATTGTGTGAGTGAACAAAATAAATAGGTACACTTCACTATGGTCAGGGATTACTCTCATATTTTTAAGAAGGGTTTCCATTTCAAATATTTCAAGTATTTGATTTAGAAAATAGAGTTACATAAGCCCTACTCCTTCGGTGCACGTTCTGTTTGTTCTCTGTGAACTTGAAATGGTTCAGGATTTGTTTGCCCAGAACTGTCAAACCATCTCTAATTCCTGATTGCATTTTGCTCTTAATGCAGGAAGTGTTGCTGGAGTTGCTAGAACAATGTGTGGATGGCTTATGGAAAGCAGAACGTTATGAAGTGATTTCTGAGATTTCCAAGTTGATCATTCCAATTTATGAGAAACGTCGTGAATTTGAGGTAGGTAATTTAAACATTTGCATCATTGGCCTCAACTACATTTTATTTTGGTCTTGGAAAAAAAAAACAGTCATGTAGTTATGTCACTATCCCTCTACTATGTGTCCTCTCAAAATTAGAAGGTTCATTGTATTATGGCATTTGTATTTCATTATAGAATATAGATACTTAACTGTGTCGTTTTGACACATTCGTCCAATTTGAAAGTTCCTATCCTTCAAAATCCTGTGAAATCCTAAAATGAGAATTCTACCTTACATTCATATACATTTTCCAAATGAAATTAAGGGTAAAACATCCAAAATATAAGTTTAAATTTTGATTATGTAAGTGGTTCTTAGAACATTTTAATCTAGCACTTCCCCCCCCTTTCCCCTCAGGGCATAAAAAATTCAGTGTTGTCTTCACCAAACCTTCATGGAAAAAAGCTACTGAATTTCCATGTTGCTCTGAGAAGAGGCATAGGCCTAGCCTATTCTCTGCAATTCCATGAGGAGACCAAAGGTGCTGGCAGCTGAGAATGGGGGAGGTAATTAAGACACTAGTAATAGTCCTGCCATGAGTTTTTCCAGTTTAGTCTGCCAGCCAAAGCTGTTGGTAAAGGGTAATTAATAAAGGCTAGTAGTGGGGCGCCTGGGTGGCTCAGTCAGTTGAGTGTCTGACTTCAGCTTGGGACGTGATCTCAGGGTCCTGGGATCAAGTCCCATGTCCGGCTCTCTGCTCAGCGGGGAGTCTGCTTCTCCCTTCTCCCTCTGCCCCTCCCCCTGTTGGTGCTCTCTCCGTGTCTCTCTCAAATGGATAAATAAAATCTTAAAAAAAAAAAAATAGACTAGTATATAATGAATACCTGTTGCCAACCGCACTGAATAGGAATGTTTTATATTCAAGTCTCTGAGTCTGTATCATAATTTCTACCCCTGCTGTGCTGGGAAGGGGTGATTTAGGATTCAAGCCCCCCCACCCTTTCCTTTAAAGCAAAGCCATTTATTCTTACGTATAGCAAGCATGCTCTCATTGTTGAAGAAGTTTCCCAGAGGGGAAACACATACATTTAATATCATCCGCATAGTGTTCTAATCTCTGCTTCAGACTGGCTCTGGTCCAACTCACTTTTTCTTCCCAGGATCTAGGCCTTTCTCTCTTTGCCATACTTTTGGTGTATATGGGACATGCCTGAAAAACCATAATGGAGTTCAAGTGATTCTATGAATAAGCAAGAGATGAATCATTAAACCTAGGTCATAGAGGTGGCAAAGAATAGCCCATGAGACAAGAAAAGAAATGGCGGGGGTGCCTGGCTGGCTCAGTCCATGAAGCGTCTGCCTTCAGCTCGGGTCATGATCTCAGGGTCCTGGGATCGAGCCACATGTCAGGCTCTTTGCTTGGTGGGGAGCCTGCTTCTCCCTCTCCCTCTCTCAAATAAGAAATAAAATCTTTTAAAAAAAGAAAAGAAATGGCATTGCTCCTTTTCTCAAAGCAT
The DNA here is from genome assembly GCF_002201575.2 of Neomonachus schauinslandi. Taxonomy (NCBI): domain Eukaryota; kingdom Metazoa; phylum Chordata; class Mammalia; order Carnivora; family Phocidae; genus Neomonachus; species Neomonachus schauinslandi. The sequence goes on along the minus strand of NC_058419.1, from coordinate 30,888,150 downwards.
TACATCCTAAGAACCTTTGTAAAATGTCCATAGTACCTACTTTCTTACTAGCTTGAAGATCAGGCTGTTAGAAACCCAGGGAGCATTTTGCTCCTCAATTAACTAACAGGGAAGAAAGAAAAATACATCTTCTCTACACGTGAGAGGAAACGGTATTTTCTTTTCTTTTCTTTTCTTTTTTTTTTTTTTAAAGATTTTATCTATTTATTTTGACAGAGAGAGACACAGCGAGAGAGGGAACACAAGCAGGGGGAGTGGGAGAGGGAGAAGCAGGCTTCCTGCGGAGCAGGGAGCCCGATGCGGGGCTCGATCCCAGGACCCTGGGATCATGACCCGAGCCGAAGGCAGACACTCAACGACTGAGCCACCCAGGCGCCCCGGAAACGGTATTTTCTATAGGGACACTACTCCTGTTTCCCTGGAGGCTTGTAAAGGTCTGTGCAGATCCCTTGGCGTTCTACACGAGGTGTAGTCGTTGTTTCTAGGACACTGATGTATAATTTTTCACTGTATCTTTATGGGATGGGCTGAAAAGTATCCGAGATAACAGCCATAAAGATAAGGAAAATTTCCCTCCAATTGAGCTCAACTGTTTCTGTGCTCCCCTTTTTTATTGAGGTGAAATTCACAGAACATACAATTAGCCATTTTAAAGTGTACAATTCAGGATCATTCAGTGCATTCGTGATAGTCCAAACCCACCACCTCTCTCTAGTTTCAAAACATTCTCATCACCCCAGGAAAACACCTCCTACCCACTAAGTAATCACTCTCCGCCTCACCCGCCATTCCCTGGTAACCACCAATCTGCTTTCTGTCTCTCTGGATTTGCCTATTCTGGATGTGGCATAAAAAGGGATTAATAAAGATGTGACCTTTTGGGGGTGCCTGGGTGGCTCAGTCGGTTAAGCCACTGCCTTTGGCCTAGGTCATGATCCCGGGGTCCTGGGATTGAGCCCCGCATCGGGCCCCTTGCTCAGCAGGGAGCCTGCTTCTCCCTCTCCTCCCCACTCATGTTCTCTCTTGCTCTCTCTCTCTCAAATAAATAAATAAAATCTTTAAAAAAAAAAAAAAGATGTGACTTTTTGTGTCTGGCTTCTTTCACTTAGCATAATATTTAGAGGTTATTCCAAGTTGTAGCCTGGATCAGAGCTTTATTCCTTTTTATGGCTGAATGATTTTCCATTGCATGGATATGCCACAATTTGTTTATCCATGCATCCATTGGCAGACAGTTGGGTTGTTTTCACCTTTTGGCTATTATAAATAGTTGCTGTTATAGACATTCGTGTGTACGTTGCTGTGTGGCCATATGTTTTCATTTATCTTGGGTATATACCTAGGAATGGAATTGCTGGGTCATAGGATAATTCTTTGTTTAACTTTTTGCATAACCACCAAACTGCTTTCCCTTTTACCTTCCCACCGGCAATGTATACATTCCACATTCTGAACAATGCTTGTTGTTTTGGGTTTTTCATTAAAGCCATCTTAGTGGATGTGAAGTGTTATCACATTGTGGTATTTGATTTGTACTTTCTTATGGCCAATGATTTTGAACATCTTTCTATGTGCTTGTTAGCCATTTGCGTGTCTTCTTTGGAGAAATGTCCATTCAAGACCTTGGCCCATTTTTAAATTGGGTTGTTGGTCTTTTTGTTGTTGAGTTGTGAGAGTTCTTTTTTTGTTAAATTTTTTTTTTTAAGATTTTATTTAGAGAGAGAGAACATGAGCATGAGCGGAGGGAGGGGCAGAGGGAGAGGGAGAAGCAGACTCCCCGCTGAGCATGGAGCCCGACAAGGGGCTCGATCCCACGACCCTGAGCCGAAATCAAGAGTTGGACGCCCAACCGACTGAGCCACCCAGGTGCCCCTGAGAGTTCTTTATGTTTTCTGATAGTACACCTTTATCACATCTGTAATTGGCAAATATTTTATCCCGTTTTATAGGTTGTCTTTTCACATTCTTAATAATGTGAAAATAACCTACTCCCTTTTTCTGGGTGCTCTTTGAAAACTTCTGTAAGCTTGTATAAAAGCAGTCCTCACTGAGACGTATACTCATTTTTATATCTGCATTTTTTATTTTAATTTAAAATTTTAAGATTATTTATTTGAGAGAGAGAACGTGAGTGGCAGGGAGGGGCAGAGGGCAGAGGGAGAAGCAGACTCCCCTCTGAGCGGGGAGCCCTATGCAGGGCTCAATCCTATGACCCCGAGATCATGACCTGAGCTGGAGGCAGACGCTTAACCAACTGAGCCACCCAGGCGCCCCTCTACCCTTAGACAACATGGTTGAGGAATTTTGTCTAATTGTGACAAAGGGGCAGGGACCCCAACAAAACCATTTTGAAAAGGAAATAGCATTGCTTCCCCAAACCTCCCCCCCCAACCCAGTGCATGTATCTTAGCCATTTAGTAATGAACCAAAAGACAAAGCTGATTTGTATATTTTCCTTTTTCAGAAACTTACTCAAGTTTATAGAACTCTTCATGGAGCTTACACAAAAGTTCTAGAGGTTATGCATACAAAAAAAAGACTTTTAGGAACTTTCTTCAGAGTTGCCTTTTATGGCCAAGTAAGTATACTTCCGTTCATAAAGTTGTTTTTCTTTTTAAACATTCACCTTTGAATTATTAGATTGCTCTAGCAGCGGGTACTGGTTCTTGGAGTGTGTCTAGATAGAGGGCTGATCACAGCAGGCCAGGAGGCTCTGTAAGTGTAAAGTTCACTTTGGTTTCCATATCTAAATCCATTAGGTCAGAGTACAACATAGAAGATTTGAATTTTCCCCTCAGTTTCATTTTTCTGTTGAACTTCTTAAAGTATATATTTAATATCTGGCACTGCAAGCTTTCAAATAAACAGGTAAGCATGACAGGGAATAAGAAGAACCCTAGTATGGAAATCTTCAGGCCAATTTTATGTCCCTATGATGGCGAATTTGAAAATTCTTACTTATTTGAAGTTAAAAGAGTGAATACACGCCACGTGGCTTTCAGTACTATTTAAAATGTATTTCAAATATATTATTGCTAGCTATTTTGTACACTTTCTTTAAGTGCTGTGCTTGCTCAGACTATTTATAAGTGATTGTGTGTTTCACTCTACAATAGTCTTTCTTTGAAGAAGAAGATGGGAAGGAGTACATCTATAAAGAACCAAAGCTCACCGGCCTCTCAGAGATTTCCCTGAGACTTGTGAAACTTTATGGTGAAAAATTTGGCACAGAGAATGTTAAAATAATTCAGGATTCTGACAAGGTAACATATACCCTGCATTTCGAAATCATTGTTTGTGAGTTCCAAACGTGGTACACTGCTGACTTTTTCCTTTTTCAGCTGGTGGGGAAGAAGTATGGAAATAGAGCCTGTCCAGATAGTGAAAGAAAGGATGGGGGTTTTGGAGTCAGAGCAGGATTCAAATCTCCATTCTTTCTCTCTCTTTTTTTTTTAAAGATTTTTATTTATGTATTTATTTATTTATTTGTGTGTTTATTTATTTATTTATTTATTTGAGAGAGCATGAGAGAGAGATTACGAGCAAGGGGCTCCATCCCAGGACCCTGGGATCACGACCTGAGCCGAAGGCAGATGCTTCACCGACTGAGCCACCCAGGTGCCCCAAATCTCCATTCTCTTGCCATTTGCTAGCTAGGTGACCATAGGGAAGTTACGTAACTTCTCTTGTGCCTCATCTTTCTCGTTAGTAAAATGGAGATAATAGTGCATTTCCTTCTAAGCTATCCTTAGTTCAGTAGTTACATGTGCAATGAAGTAAGTTTAGGAGAGATCCCTTGGCCTTGCTCTGAAGGTTACCCATCCCACCAGGCCCTGCCAGGCCAGGATGAAAAAGGTTCCAGCAAGAGAGGCTCTTTCCTAGAGATGCATCGTGTCCCATAGGCGACATTTGCGGAAAGCACAGTAGGAACGCCTGACCATTCCTAGTCGCCATAGATGTGCCCAGAATGAGAGCTGGTGGTTAGGGCAGTGCGGGATCTGCAGGCCACAGCGATATTTACGGAGCGACGAGGGTGCAGGCGACTTAGCAGCTAATAGACAGCATCGCTAGAGCGAAAAGCTCCCGGCCATAGTAAAGACACTTCACGGTCCGTCATGAAAATGATCTCTTCACTTTGTAGACTTAGCTCGTCTCCCATGGAGATGGTTTTACCTTGACTCTGTGCCCGAGACATTTAAAAGTAGATATGCTGGGCGCCTGGGTGGCTCAGTTGGTTAAGCGACTGCCTTCGGCTCAGGTCATGATCCCGGAGTCCCGGGATCGAGTCCCGCATCGGGCTCCCTGCTCGGCGGGGAGTCTGCTTCTCCCTCTGACCCTCCCCCCTCTCGTGTGCTTGCTCTCTCTCATTCTCTCTCTCTCAAATAAATAAATAAAAATCTTAAAAAAAAAAAAAAGTAGATATGCTGGTGGGTTCCAAATTCATTAATATTTGGCACTACCCCTCTACTTCTTTCTTTATCAGTGTCACTATTTTGTGTTGTTTTATTCAGTTAAGACAACAGAAGATTTTACCTCCCTGTAGCCAGATAGTTTCAGGCTCGTTGCCACACGACTGATACTATAAATGGAAAGTTAATGGAAAGCCAGGCTTGCTGAGCAACACGCAGTTTTCTGCTTTATTTTGCCCCTGACCACTCGGCGAGCCGGTGCTAGGGACCGACCACTCTCAGGCAGGTGGACTCCTGGCATTATTTGTATGCACAATATGTGAGTCATTCTCCATTGGCAACAGACATCATAAGCACTTGCTACTTTGAAAGTCCTTATTTCTTTCTTAATGTGTGCAAATAAAGATTAAAAACACTCTTCTATCTTGCCAAAGAACAAAATCTGCTTAAGGACACAGTTCGAAGAGCCGCTTGGCAATATTTTCCAGTATTTTAAACATACATTTCCCTGGACCCAACAATTTCACATTTAAGGGTTTTTTTTTTTAAAGGTGGGGGAGGACAGAGGGAGAGGGAGAGAGAATCTGAAGCAGGCTCCATGCCCCCAGCATGGAGACCAATCCGGGGCTCACTCTCACTACCCTGAGATCATGACCTGAGCCTAAATCCAAAGTCAGACGCTTAACCCATGGAGCCACCCAGGCGCCTCTCGTGTTTAGGATTTTATTCTGTAGGTGTACACTACGATAAAGATGGATGATGAAAGGTGTTCACTGTTGCAAAGTTTATATAGCAACCTGGAAGCAATCTAAATGTCCATATGGCTAAAGAAACGGTGTTATCCACACGATGGATATAGTAACCTATGCGTTAAAAAAAATTGACATAGATTTAGAAGTGTTGATTTGAACCTGTTAAGATATATATATATTTTTTTAAGATTTTATTTATTTATTTGACAGAGAGAGACACAGCGAGAGCAGGAACACAAGCAGGGGGAGAGGGAGAGGGAGAAGCAGGCTCCCCGCTGAGCAGGGAGCCCGATGTGGGGCTCGATCCCAGGACCCTGGGACCATGACCTGAGCTGAAGGCAGACACTTAATGACTGAGCCACCCAGGCGCCCCTGTTAAGATATATTATTGAGGGGGGAAAAAGTGAGGTGCAGGAAATCATGGATAGGATGATCACACTGGTGTAAAAATTGATATTCACAATAACTTGTATATGCTTAGGAAATTTCAGGAATGATACATACAAAATTGTTAACCATGCTTACCCCTGAGGAGAGGGACTAGAGTCTTACATGGCAAGAAATTGTTGACTTTTCATGTATACCCTTGTGTACGGTTTGAACGTTTTACCATATACATATTTTACTTTTATAAGGTTAAAATCAGGCTTGACCTCTTTTTTATTTGCCTGCTATATTTTGTCTTAGCCTAGATAATTACCTCAGCCATCTCCTGAGGGCCCTTAAGAGAAATCTCACTTTTTTTTTTTTTTCCTGAGTCTAGTTGACACACAATGTTACATTTGTTTTAGGTGCCCAACATAGTGATTCAACAAGTTTATACCTTAATGCTGTGCTCACTTGCAGCCCCCACCTGTCACCATACAACGCTATTACGGTATCATTGACTATATTCCCTATGCTGTACCTTTTATTCCCATGACTTATTCATTCCATAACTGGAAGCCTGTACCTCCCTCTCTCCTTCACCCATTTTGCCCATCCCCTACCCCTCCTCCCCTCTGGTAACCATCAGTTTGTTCTTTTTGTTAAAGATTTGTTTATTTATTTATTTGTTTATTTGAGAGAGAGAGAGCACACAGAGGGAGAGGAAGAGGCAGACTCCCCGCCAAGCAAGGAGCCCGACACAGGGCCCGATCCCAGGACCCTGGGATCATGACCCAAGCCGAAGGCAGACGCTTAACCGACTGAGCCACCCAGGCGCCCCCTGTTTGTTCTCTGTAGAGAAATCTAGCTATTTACTAGGAGAGAAAAGAAGGTTAAGGCTTCTGGAGAAATAGGCTTTTAGATTTTTATGTAAGATCAAATAGAATGGGTTTGAAGAAGTTAAGAGATGCTAAGAAAATTTCTATCACCTAGCCATCCTCTGGTTTCTGTGGAGAAAAAAAAGGATATAGAGACTGTTCCCCGAGAGGTTTTTGTTGTCTTTTTTTGATTGTTTGTTTCAATTTTTGTTTTCTACACCAAACACGAAAAAGGCCTATCATAAATTACAGTGACATTGACAAAGTCACCAACAGCCAAGGCCCAAGTCAGATTGAGTTGGGAGAACACTGAAAGAGGGGCCTGGGCATAGTTTCAGGTTAGTGGGGAGACTGATGGAGGGGAGGGTATCCAGGGCCCACAGATGGAATGTCCAGCAGGGACAGCTCTGAGATTTGCCTCCAGCAGCGTAACTTCTTAGCATGGAATTTTGGCTCTTCATGAAATGGTCCATAACTACCATAATTTCTGTCTCTGGAAGAGAACCATTCTGCTTTCCTGTGGTCCCTTTGGAGGACCAGAGGACCTAAGATAGGATTAATGTCATCAAGAGTGCCCACTCTTACAATGTCAGTCACTTCTTGTGGATGTACAAATTGGTAAGCTTTTCTGTAGGGTAACTGTGTCGTATATATCAAAATCCTTAGTACCATGTAAATCTAACAAAGCAACTTCTAGGAATTTATGCTGCGGAATAAATCAGAAAATCATGCACATAGTTTTAAATGTAAGGATGTTCATCAGAGTACTACTTGCAATTGCAAAACGTTGAGAAACAACCTAAGACTCTATTGATGAGGGACTGATCCAATAAATAGTGTCTATCCATATATCCATTCAAAGTCATGTTAATGACCAGGGCGCTTGGGTGGCTCAGTTGGTTAAGCATCTGTCTTTGGCTCGGGTCATGATCCCAGGGTCCTGGGATCAAGCCCCGTCTTGGGCTCCCTGCTCAGTGGGGAGTCTGCTTATCCCTCTCCCTCTGCCCCTCCCCCCTGCTTGTGCTCTCTCTCTCAAATAAATAAAATCTTTTTTTAAAAAAGTCATGCTAATGACCATATAGAACTATAATAACTATGTTTTTTGTTACACATAACATAAAATTTACTATTTTGACCATTTTTAGGTATACAGTTCAGTGGTGCTTCCAGCACCATCTTGGAAAAAAGCGGCAAAAATGGGCATTCTTGCTTTGTTCCTGATCTTAGAGGAAAAGCTTTCAGCCTTTCAGCATTGAGTATAATGTTCACTGTGGGTTTCTCATAGGGGCCCTTGATTGGATTGTGGAAATTCCCTTCTGTTCCTGGTTTGTTGAGTATTTTTTTTTTTTAAAGATTTTATTTAGTTATTTGACAGAGACAGCGAGAGAGGGAACACAAGTAGGGGGAGTGGGAGAGGGAGAAGCAGGCTCCCCGCTGAGCAGGGAGCCTGATGCGGGGCTCGATCCCAGGACCCTGGGATCATGACCTGAGCTGAAGGCAGCCGCTTAACCGACTGAGCCACCCAGGGGCCCCGAGTATTTTTATTATGAGATATGTTGAGTTTTGTCAAATGCTTTTGCTGTGTCAATTGAGATGATCATGTAGGTTTTTCCCCCTTCTTTCTGTTTATGTGGTGTATTACATTGATTGATTTTTATATGTTGAACCATCCTTGCTTTCCAGGAATAAATCCTACTTGGTCATGGCATATAATCCTTTTAATATGCTGCTGAATTCTATTTGCCAGTATTCTGTTGAGGATTTTTGCATCAATGTTCATAAGGGGTACTGGTGTAGTTTTTTTGTACTGTCTTTGTCTGGCTTTGGTTTCAGGGTAATGTTGACATTATAGAATAAGTCAGGGTGTGTTCCCTCCCCTTCAGTTTTTCAGAAGAGTTTGAGAAGGATTGAGGTTAGTTCTTCTTTAAGTGTTTTGTAGACTTTACCAGTGAAGACATCAGGTCCAGAGCTTTTCTTCATCAGAAATTTTTAAAAATATTTTATTTATGTATTTATTGGAGAGAGAGAGAACAGGGGGAGGGACAGAGGGACAGAATCTCAAACAAAGTCTGCACTGAGTGCAGAGCCTGACGTGGGGCTCAATCCCAGGACCCTGAGATCATGACCTGAGCCGAAATCAAGAGTCGGATGCTCAACTGACTGAGCCACGCAGGCACCCCAGAAATTTTTTTTTTTTAGGTAGGCTCGAGCACGGAGCCTGACATGGGGCTCGAACTCACAACGCTGAGATCAAGACCTGAGCTGAAATCAAGAGTCAACCGACTGAGCCACCTGGGGGGTCCCAACAGAAAATTCTTGATTACTAATTCAGACTCCTTACTAGCTATAGATGTATTCAGATTTTTCTATTTTTTTTTCATGGTTTAGTCTTGGGAGGCTTTGTGTTTCTAGGAATTTATTCATTTCATCTAGGTTATCTAATTTGTTGGCATACAGTTGCTCACAGTACTCTCCTATAATCCTTTTTATTTCTATAGAATTGGTAGTAATGTCCTCATTTTAATTTCTGATTTTAGTAATTTTGAGTGTTCTTTTTTTCTTAGTCCATCTAGTTAAAGATTTGTCAATTTCATTGATCTTTTCAAAGAACCAAGCTTTGGTTTCATTGCTTTTCTCTATTTTTCTATTCTCTATTTCATTTATCTCTGCTTAATCTTTATTTCCTTCCTTCTGCTAGCTTTGGGTTTAGCTCCTCTCTTTCTAGTTCCTTAAGTTGTAAAATTATGTTGTTGAATTGAGATCTTTCCCATTTTTTAATGTTGTGTTTATCACTATAAATCTCCTTCTTAGCACTGCTTTTGCTGTGTCCTGTAAGTTTTGGTATGTTGTGATTTTGTTTTTGTTAATTTTTATTTTTATTTCTATAGAATTGGTAGTAATGTCCTTGTGATTTTTTTCTTTGAACCATTGATTTTTTTAAGTCTTTTTTTTAGAAAGTTTAAAAAAAATGGCTACAGCCTCTTTGTACCTCTATGGTCAGAAACAGCAGTAGAATTCAAATGTACAGTTAACCTTTTAAATATATTTTTAAAGAATCAGATTATACAACAGTGTTTAGTATGACCTCAGCTTTGTAAATAATATGTGCCTAGAGAAAAGATTGGAAGGAAATATGTGAAAATGAGAATAATGGTCCTTACCGAGTGGTAGGATTGCGATTTGTGTTTTCTTCCCCCATTCCTATAATTTCTGAATAGGTTTCTGTAACTTCTTTATAATCAGAAGGACACGATCCTTAAAAAAAGAACAAAGCTCCCCTCTGGGTGTGCATTCAGCTGGGAACACAATCATAATGACAACGTTCCTCAGTTGATCTCAAGGGAGTTAATGGCTTACCTGTTCCCCCTCTTCTCTTCCACTGAATAAAACCCAAAACTTTCTTACTTTATAGGTGAATGCCAAAGAGCTCGATCCAAAATATGCTCATATCCAAGTCACTTACGTGAAGCCCTACTTTGATGACAAAGAACTCACAGAAAGAAAGACCGAGTTTGAAAGAAACCATAATATCAACAGATTTGTTTTTGAAGCTCCTTATACATTATCCGGCAAAAAGCAAGGTTGCGTAGAAGAACAATGCAAACGCCGCACAATCTTGACTAGTAAGTAGGACTTTGCATGATAACCTTTTGTTTGACTTGGTTCTTTTTGATACACACAAGTAGCAGGTGGCAAGCAGGAAGACATAAGCTGCAGTTTTAATCCTGCGTTGTTCTGCTATTTACCCATGAGCTTGCACAAACACGGCAACATTATATACCATAGTCACCCCATATGTAATTCGTGACTGATTGCTCCAGGGTGCCCCATAAAGAGAATTTCCCCCTCAATCCTGAACTAATAAGGTGCTTTCTGGTACCCTAGGGTATTTTCTAGAGAATGCATGATGGGGGCAATTAAGCATAGTGGAGCTTTTCCTTTGATTTGGCTGTTTGCACGAATGATTTTTTTTCCAAGATAACAAATCAGTGTGAACCTTTTAACAGCTTCCAACTCCTTTCCATATGTGAAGAAGAGGATCCCTATAAACTATGAGCAGCAGATTAATTTAAAGCCCATCGATGTTGCTACTGACGAAATCAAAGATAAAACGGCAGAGCTGAAAAAACTTTGCTCTTCTGCTGACGTGGACATGATTCAGCTCCAGCTGAAATTGCAGGGCTGCGTCTCAGTGCAGGTATGTGGTTGCTGAAGGGGTCCTGAACGGTCCCTGATGTTCTTGCTTTCATAAGGGCACGGAGCAAGCATGAATTGCAGTTGTGTAATCTGCTTGTGCACTGTTCTCGGTGAACTGAAAGAAATTAGGCTGAGACGTGTCCATCAATTTTGCATTATGGCAGAAGACTTTAACATAAACCCCTGAGACAGTAGCCACGCTCTGTACTTCCATAGCTAAAATTCATTAAGTAACTTGTTTGAATACCATCTTTGCAGATTATTTGCTTTAGTCATTGTTTTTCAAGTAAACTTCTAGTAAGAATAGTAAATATGGTCCTCGGGTAGAGATTTTTAATGTATTTAGGGTTTTTTAAAAAATTATTATTTTTTTTAAAATATTTTATTTATTTGAGAGAGAGATAGTGAGAGAGATCACGAGCAGGAAGGAGAGGGAGAAGCAGACTCCCCGCTGAGCAGGGAGCCTGGACACGGGGCTCGATCCCAGGACCCTGGGATCATGACCGGAGCTGAAGGCAGACGCTTAACCGACTGAGCCACCCTAGGAGCCCTAGGGTTTGTTTGGGTTTTTTTAGAGATAATGCAGGGGCGCCTCTTGCAAGTCTTGATCTCAGGGTTGTGAGTTTGAGCCCCACGTTGGGAGTAGAGGTTACTTTAAAAAAATGAAATCTTAAAAAAATAATAAAAATAAAAAGAGAAAGGCAGAAACTACTTTTTGATTACATTCTAACAACTCTCTCATTTTTCCCCCTTTGTACTTTAGGTAAATGCTGGTCCATTAGCATACGCAAGGGCTTTCTTAAATGATAGCCAAGCTAGCAAGTATCCACCTAAGAAAGTAAATGAGTTGAAAGACATGTTTAGGTAAGTGCTGTGTCCTTTTCCCTTTAGACCTCTATCCTTTTACTCCCATTTTCTTCTTGAGAGAAACCAAAATATTCACTTAATAACATCCCTCCAAAAAAGACATTCTCCGTTCTCTTTTACAATATTTTAAGTGACCTGCCAACAGTACTTTAAGTAGCGAGGAAATGCACAATCTCTTTCTGGCTGCAGGACATTAACAATGAAATATGCCAATTTACCTAATTGCTTTGGATAGTGCAGCACAAATGGAAGCCTACATTCATTATGTGCTTTCCTCCTTTGCCTGATCGACTTCATCTTACAGCATTTCAGACCATTTAGGGTGGGAATAAAAGTTGAACTGGAAGGGTTGGATAGGCTTGCCCCCCTGTCCTGGGTTCTTACTTTCACTTGGGATTCTGCTGGTCCAGGGCACATGATCCCGTGGCTCGAGGGAGCATCCCTGTAAGCTAAGGCATGTCTGAACAGTCTTGCATTAGAAAACAATCTGTTTAATATATATAAAAAAAGTTCACATTCAGAAGAGAGACAGTTGAGTAAAATAGGCTAAGAGGGAAGATGATAACTCATCCACTCGTTTGCTCCCGACTTCATTTACTTTTCCTGTCTGTGTGTTAGCAACTGTTCCAGGCTGCAGAGTAACCAGTAGTCACTCATTCACCAATATTTATTAATGCCTGGTGTGTGCAGAAAGATTCTACTAGTTGCTATGACAGGGATGCAAACCAAATGGGGCAATGAGGTACTTTGTCCCCTAAGACCTACGCTCTAATTATGGACATCACACGCAAACGCATGAATGATGGACAAATGCTCTTACAATAAGTCATCAACTCTCTGTGACTTATTTATAACAAGAAGTCTGTACCTCTTAATCCCCTTCACCAATTTCACCCATTCTGCTCCCCGCCCCATCTATGTCCCCACTCCCAGCCCAGGGCAGATAATTCCTACCTATAACACCCAGCCCCGTACTGGGTACATAGTAGCCCCAAATAAATTATGTTCGAATGCATAACTCATTATCTACAGGTGCAAATTAACATTAGCACAACTTTAGCTGATTTGATATCATGTGGCTGAGCAAATAGTCTTTCTAGACGGTCGATGTTTTGAGCCAGGTTTTAAAGGAGGTGAGAAACCAGAGGGAAAAGGTGAGAAAGAAAGGAAAGGTATTTCGGACTTAGGAAGTGGCATTAGCAAAGACACAGTGAGAAAATACAGGATTCCAGTCTTCCCTCTAGGCAAGCCGCGGTTAAAGTGAATATCAAATTGATGGTCAGTGAGACTTTCTAGGAATAAATGATGAAACCCTTATCTTTGCTCTTTTTCCACAGGAAATTCATACAGGCATGCAGCATTGCGCTTGAACTAAATGAGCGGCTAATTAAAGAGGATCAAATTGAGTACCATGAAGGGCTCAAGTCAAATTTCAGAGACATGGTGAAAGAATTGTCTGACATTATCCACGAGCAGGCAAGTATTAGGGTAGTTGAAAATGAAAACATGATCTGGGGCCCCTGAAGTGTTACTTAGCAAAGTCTGTTCGTTCGAAATGCATTACCTTGAAATTACTCCGTCTGTGTTTTCAAGTTTGCTCCTATTATCTTTAATCGTTTAAATGATATAATGCAAATCGAATTTGGAATAATTATCTGAAGCAATTGCTAAAGCAATTATCAGTAATAAGCCCATTTTGTTCTTTAGGCCGCAGTGCTATTAGAAGTAACTAGCTGAGCCAATCTAAATTGATCTACTGGAGACATGGGTAAGAGTCTCTCAAGAAGGGTCCTAAAGAAGTGAGATGATTGGCACAGGAGCCAAATCCCTAAAAGAATATCTCTGTCTTGGCTGTAAGAAGCTATAGATTCTATCGTTTAGGTGAGACACTGAGGGGCTTCCAAAATTGGAGAAATGTCTTGGCATTTTCATCTACGACTGAGTGTTCATGACAATTGCAGCTAACTTAGTAAAGCCACAACCTGAAAAATATGGAAGCCAAGACCTGTTCACCACTGACAGCCACATTATGTCACAATCAGGTAGTTAGGACTTTCATACGCCTGAGCCAGCCCCCAGTCCCCAGGCACCTCCGGGGACTTTTATACACCTGTTTGCCTTCAACCCGAGTACTCCTGGGTTATCCTGGTAAACTTCATTTTTATGCTGGAGTCCTGACCACTCTACACATGGATTGTCACTCAGGTATTTTAGTGTCTTCAACACGTTTGTAAAAGTCCCAGCACGATGGTCTAGTCCCTCAGCGACTGAGCCTATTAAGCTTCATTTCCTTACTAATGAAAACAGCCAATGAGATAAATACTTGCTTCAGAAACTCTTCAAACCCTGAATTTTGAAGAAAGCAAGGCTTTCTTCCGAGAGACAAGGATAACTACAACCCTTTAGAGAACACATTCTTAAAGCTCGTTCCAGAACCTTCTCTGTCCTGGTAGCTGCGTTTCAGCAATTGCTCGCTGTGGGAAATTTAGTTAGTTAGCACAAGGTTGCGCTGAATGACCAGGAGTCTCATTTTCCAACCATTGTCATCTTCTCAGCCTGAAGAAGTCAGCCAGCCAGACCTTCATCATCCCATTTGGTCAGTGAGACTGCTTACCCCCCACTCTCCTACCCGCCCGTTCTCCATGTCTGGGAATCTCGTTGGCCCGAGGAGTCCGGAATCAGTGTTCTAGTTCTCCTTTTTGCCATCTCTACTTCTATTAGCCCATTTAGGAAGGAGTACAAACTGTTCCAAGGCATCCCTCTGCTGTTCAGTGTTCAGAGATCCTTTTTTGTCTCCTTCCCAAAGCAGCCAGGTGATCAGGACTAGGAAGGTAGGAAATCATTCCACTTCCTTTGTTCCCTGTGTCTCGAGCTCAGCCCATGGGTAGTGGAGAGCCATATACCTTTCTGTGCCATCACTGCTCTGACGCAAGTAGATGATGTAATTTGTTCCTAGGAGCTGTCCAGTGTATGCGTTTCTATTCTTCATAATCCCTAGAAAATCAGCAAAAACTCCTTCACAAAAATACGACAACGACAGACGTAGTTTTAAGCCAATGTGTAGTGCGCTGCAATTATTCCATTTGCATGCAACTGCATGACGTAGCCTTAAACTCTAAAGTACTCAAATGGAAAACAAATTATTCAATTTACTGTTATTACAGTGATCAAGATACTTACAGCAGTCATTTTATAATGTTCTTCCCCTCTCCCCCGAAGCATGGATTTTGCAAATCTGCTGTCCCACTTCCCACCTGTCTCTCTCATTTGATTCCCATAAACTGTGGCTATTTTACTGAGTTGGAGAGACCAGTATTTTAGACCCTTGATATTATATATAGATAGGTAACCAAGAAAAATCTTAGTTTCTTTTTTAAATTTAATTTTATTTATGTTCAATTAATTAACATATAGTTCATTATTAGTTTCAGAGGTAGAGGTCCGTGATTCAGTTGCATATCATACCCAGTGCTCATTACATCATGTGCCCTCCTTAATGCCCATCACCCCATTTACCCCAGCCCCCCACCCCCCTCCCCCTCCAGCAACCCTCGGTTTGTTTCCTGTGGTTAAGAGTCTCTTTTGGCTTGTCTCCCTCTTTGATTTCGTCTTGTTTTATTGAAAAATCTTAAGTTTCTATTGGTTTATATTTATGCATGCTGTCCCGTCATAATGCATCGTATTTAGGTGTGCCCTAACTGTTGACTTTATACTGAATTTTTATAATTTAACGTTTCCTATTAGATTCTCACAAAAGAGAGCCTTTTTTCAGTCCTACACTTTGAGATATGTTATTTCCCAAAGGAAAAGAAAATAATACAAAATAAGGTAAAATATAGCTGTAGAGTGCAATATAAATTATTCTGTTGTGCCCCATAAATGATTACTTGACAAAAGATATATGGCCTGGATATTCTTCACCCTCTTCATTGTAATCTGTTACAGTATACCAAAATATACAGTTCTTTGTAAAACTTCTTCAAGCTTTTGACTTTTAAAAGGAGACTTAAATAAATAAAATCTTTAAAAAAATAAGAGGGGATTTATATTATCTTAAAATGATGAATTGCAGATTTCTTAATTAGGTAGAGTTAGTGGTGGCCACTGTAGGGTCTGGTATGTTTTGTTTTCTACACAATGAGTCCCATATTGTCTTGTCACATCTGACAGGTGTGGATAAACAATTAGTCATCTCTTAAACCTCTGCTTGGCTTCCAGATTCGTGTCATGAGTTACGATTTTTGTAAGAGGAAATTTCTCTATTACGGACTTTGTATAAGACCTAATTTGTAGCAACACAAATGATATGACTCATTACTGTCACCGTAGACCAGTTTGTGGGCTTAATACTGAAGTTTCAAAGCTAACTTGAGAACCAAGTATTGAAAGCTTGAGACCTAAGCTGGGATCATACAGTAAAGAGGTTGGATGTGATGTGTATGGTATTCTTTTCTTCCATCTTTTTTTTTTTTTTTTTAAAGTAGGCTCCACACCCAATGTGGGGCTTGAACTTACGACCCCAAGACCAAGAGTCACATACTCTCCCAACTGGGCCAGTCAGGCACCCCTTCTTTTCTTGCATCTAATCAAGCATATTTGATCACACAAAATGGAAAGTTTTAAAAATATCTATACCAATATGAATATATATGTTTATATACTTATGGGATATAAAATTTACATGTTATATGTGTGAAGTTCTTCATTTCCATGAAAAGCCTTCTGTATCAATTAGCTTATATAGTTCTAGTGGGTCTTTAGAATAGAAATATGTACTTGTGACTTTATTTAAGAATATTTCCCAAGTCTCCAGGGAAGGAGCATGGGTATCTGTGTGTTTGAAAAGCCCCACTGGTGATTCCGAGAACCACTGTTATGATCGTTCGTTTAAAACAAAATTTTTTTAAAGATTGCATTGCTTCTCCCTTTTTCTTGAATTTTGCATTTTACAATCTTTTGTTTTTCTTATTGAGTAACCAGATCTTTTCTGCTTTTTTGCTATGCTGCCTTTGTAATACAGCTTTGAAGACTTAAGTCGGTAATGTTATTCTTTGCTCTTTCTGTTTTATGTCATTTTAAATAGCTACGTGTCGGTGACAAATTGAAATATGCCTGTAATTTCATATACACATACTTTTTTGACAGCGGCTATTTTGCTTCATGATAAACATGCAGGTTTTTTTTTCTTTGTTTTAGATACTACAAGAAGACACGATCCATTCCCCCTGGATGAGCAACACATTACATGTATTTTGTGCAATTAGTGGTACATCGAGCGACAGAGGTTATGGTTCCCCAAGATACACTGCTGAAATCTGAGGACATGCAGATGCAAAGTGACAACGAGACTGACCTTTCTCAGGAATAATCGGAGCTGTGCAAATGTTAAAATTTAAAGATTTGATATACATGGAGTGTTTCTTCCTGACACCAAAATTTTCATGCTTTCAAACAGGGTGCTTACATATTTGTAAATATTTAAGCAACTTGAAAGTGCCTGGAAAATTGCACCACTGTGCTTGGTTTGTACTTTTTTAGGTAAATCTATATACGGAAAAGTAGAGCTCAAAAACATTAATTCAATTTGCTTAATTATTGCTTCAGATAATAATGGTACTGTGTAAAATTGTATAATGGAACACAATAAAAGGTAAAACTTATTTGTAATTAGAAGTGAAGGAAATAATACTTTGAACTTAGCATTTTTCTTGACAGGAAGCTCAATTCATGATCATACTGATCCTTGGAGAGAAAAAAAAAATGGATCAAATTTGCATAAAACACGGATATTCCAAACTGGGGAGGTAGTCTGAGCTCCTGCCTGCTAGTAGTCAAGGCGAGGCTAAAGGAAACAAAAGGGTCATTTTAAAAGGAGGATTTCACAAGGAAAGGCAATACACAGAAATACCAAACTTACTGTTCCTTCAAGTTTTGAGCCAGTGATGCCAGGTGATCAAGTTGGTCTCTCTCTGCCTTCCAGGGCAAGGGATTCATATGTGACCTAGCTCTCCCTGGGAAGTGGCATTGGTTTGTTCCCAGAGCTTTCTGGGGCTATCCAGAGGCCAAATAAAATAGTTGCGAGAATTTACAGTCAGTACATCCTATGCAACTTCAGAGCTTTCAAAGTAGCAGAATCAGGGAGGTATTTATGTAATGACCATTTTTCTTTTCTGTGTACAAGATTAACAAGTACCTTGAGAGAAGTGGCTGGTTGCAGCATTTGGGGGGGTCAGGGGACGTACCCACTGCAGATCTGGCGACTGCTAGCTAGGGATTCCATTTCTAACTATGAAGACCTCTCAGACTACCTACATCATTCAGGAGCCGCCAAGGTGTAAAGAACTTTTTTTTTTTTTAGCTTGAATTATCCGTATAATTTTGGCTGCCTTTCGTGTAAACTTTAAGTTCGAGACGTATTTTCCTTATAGAGTTTAGCCAGTTTTTCAGAGAGAGAGAAAAAAAAAAAGACACTGAAGTCTAAATGAATCACATGGAGACTTGGCTTTTTTAATGCTTTGTGACCAAGACATCTTAGAGATGATGCTCCTGGCTTGCCATTTTTCTTTACATGTCATCTTGAAGCTTTTAGGGGAGCATGACATTATTTATTGAAGGTTTAATTTTGTATTTTCATAAGGGATTCAGAAATATTTCAGAAGCAGTTTGTAATTCCTTAATACCTTGGAGTAACCCTGTAGAGTTCATTTCACCTTTGAAGTGATTAGGTGTGGTTTGGATGTGTAAGGAGCCATCACCTAGACCAGTTGCTGCTACCTGAGAATGAAGCATCCCGGGGAAACTGGAGTGCTCTTTAGTCAATAACTAGTCCCTCCGTGGCCCCCAGCACAGTGTTATGTGCCGTGGGTACACTTTGGTCAAGTGTAAGAAGTGACCTCTGTGTTCAAGAAGCTTGCAACGTAGTGAAGGCAAGATGGACACAAAATTAAACATGATGCAAGAATTGACAACATAAGCCAAGAACAATTGTCTGGGAGCATCGCCAGGTGAAGGCCACTGTCCATAACTTGTATCACCTCCAAGGACTGAGAGGTCACTGGATTGTAGTGTTCAGGGATGGTTTCGTGGACGGAAGGGCATTCTGAACAGGCTTTCAAAAATGCGCGGGTATCCCAGGCAGGAGGAAGACGGCGTGCAAAGGCACGAAATGAATTAGCAGAAGTTCAGGGGATGGCAAGGAGATGAGTTTTGTCCAAGAGAGTGGCAGATGACATAAATCTAGAATGAAAACTTGGCCCTAGGTGGCGGAAGGCCTTGAATGGCAGGCTAATCGTGTTTGGACTTCACTCGCTAAACATGGGGCAGCAAGCTGTGGAGGACGAGGTGGGCTCCACTGGAGGAAGCCAGGAACGCGCGTTTGGACACAGCATATGATTTCATGAAGTGATTTAGCCTCTACAGATTAATTCACATCAAAGAATGCATTTCTGCTATACCGACCGTTTCACGGTTCAGCTGGAATCCAATTCCCCCTGGAAGCTTCTTCATAGAACAGGAGCAAGTCACCATCGGTAGTGTTTATCCCTACGGTGACAACCCAGAGAGACAAAAGTCGATGCAAATTTTCCTAGTAACCAGCTGTTGCCAGTGCCACCACATCTATGGACGAGAGTGGTATCATATTTGTGGGCTCTGCCTGCCTATATAAACATTGTAAACAGCTTTTTAAAAACCGAAATAGAAAGCAGCAGTGGTAGCAACAGTCTTGGAACCTTGACCACCTTATCATAGAACTAGGGGTGACTCACTGGTTAATTAACAAACTAAATAGGTCAGCGTAACGACCCAGCCTTTTTACATATAAATACTAGTTGGATCTGAGATGAAGAATCCGAGCGACGTATTGGGAAAATAGGAGTTTCCCAACTCTTCAAAATATTAATAATCAGCTAAGTATTTTAGGTCCCTGACCCACAAAATGGCGGGCTCCCTTCAGCCTCAGTCTTGCGCTAAAAGTACACTACTTCAGCTATCAAAACACAAAGGGAAAGGAAGAGAATAAAAGTTGGTCGGGGATGGGGAGTGGGTTTGTGCAACAAGGCTCTTCCCCTATCCTGAGAGTTGGCCAATGAGAGTGCTTTGTTTATCTGGTTCCAATTATAATAAAGGTTTTCTTTTTTCCTACTCCCTAACCACGTAACGGTCGCTCTCTAAGCATATGTATGTTTATCCCACTCCTGGTTGAAGTTGTGACTAAATTCAACAAAGAGTTTTGCCTCTGTGTATGGCATTTGAAGACTTACTCTGATACGTTTTTTCATCCCCATTTTTCCTCTTCATCGAGCTCTAATTCACATACCATACAAGTCACTCACTGAAAATGCATGAGTCAATGGTTTTTAGTATATTCAGAGTTGTGCAACTATCAGCACACTTAATTCTGGAGCATTTTATCACCCCAAAAAGAAACCCCATACATCTGAGCGGCCACTCCCCATTGCCTATGAATCACCCCCTTCCCGGCCCCTGACAACCACAAATCTACTTTCTGTATCTGGCTTTGCCTATTCTGGACATTTCATATAAATGGAATCCTACAATACGTGGCCTTTTGTGACTGTCTTCTTTCATTAACATGTCTTCAAGGTTCTTTCATGTTGTAGCATGGATCAGTCCTTCGTTCCTTTTTCCAGCTGTGTAATACTCCTTTGTATGGATACACCACCTTTTATCTGTTCATCAGTTGATGGACATCTGAGTTATTTCCATTTGGGGGCTGTGATGAACGCTGTGAACACTTCTGTACAGGTTTTTGGGGAGACAGGCTTTCAGTTTTCTTGGGCATCTACCGAAGAGGAGAATCACTGGGCCAGATGGCGACTCTCCATTTAACCTTTTGAAGAACTGCCAGGCTGTCTTCTCCAGCAGGAGGTGTATAAGGGTTCCGGTTTCTCATTATTCCCTACAACACTTGCTATTATCTGCTGCTTTGATTATCACCTTCCTGATGGGTGTGAAGTGGTCTCTCATTCTGGTTTTCATTTGCACTTCCCTGATGGCTGATGATGTTGAGCATTCTTTCATGTGCTGATGGGCCATTTTGATATCCTCTCTGGAGCTGTGTCTATTCAGATCCTTTACCAATTTTTTTTTTCTTTTGAAAATTGGGTTATCTTTCTATTGTTAAGTCATAAGGGTTCTTTATATATGTTCTAGAGTCCCTTATCAGATCTAGGATTTCCATATAGCTCCAATTCTTGGGGCTGCCTTCCTACTTTCGTGATGGTGTGCTTTTTTAAGTTTTTAATTTCGATGAAGTCCAATTTACTTCTGTTTTCTTTGGTTGCTTGGGCTTCGATGTTGTGTCTAAGAAGACTTTGCCTAAATCAAGGTCATAGAGATGTACACCTGTGTTTTCTTCGAGTTTGACGGTTTTAACTCTCACTTTCAGGTCTTTGATCCATTTCAAGCTAATTTTTGTATATGGGACAAGTTAGGGATCCAAATTCATTCCTTCGTGTATGTTTATCCAGTTGTCCTTCCACCATTTGTTGAAAAGACTATTCTTTTCCCCCATTGAATTGTCTTGGTACCCTTATCAAAAATCAGTTGGCCCTAAATGCATGGGTTTGCTCTGGGCTCTCAGTTCTATTCTATTGATCTATAGGTCATCCTTATTCCAATACCACAGTCTTGATTACTATAGCTTTGTAGTAAGTTTTTCAGTTAAGAAGTGTGAGTCTTCCAATTGTATTCGTTTTCAAGAATTTTTGGTTATGCTGGGGCCCTTGAATTTTCTTAAGAATTTTAAGATCAGGGGCGCCTGGGTGGCTCAGTTGGTTAAGCGACTGCCTTCGGCTCAGGTCATGATCCTGGAGTCCCGGGATCGAGTCCCGCGTCGGGCTCCCTGCTCGGCGGGGAGTCTGCTTCTCCCTCTGACCCTCCTCCCTCTCATGCTCTCTGTCTCTCATTCTCTCTCTCTCTCAAATAAATAAATAAAATCTTTAAAAAAAAAAAAAGAATTTTAAGATCAGAGCAGCTTGTCAATTTCTGCAAAAAAGGGGGGGGCAGGGAGAGCTGGGATTCTGGTAGGATTTGCTGTGAATTTATACTACCATTTGGGGAGTATTGCCATTTTAACAATATTAAGCCTTCCATTTCTTTCAGTAATGTTTTAGAGCTTTTAGCGTACAAGTCTTGTATTTTGTTAATTTTGTTCCTTAACATTTTATTCTTTTCAATGCTATTGTAAATGGAGTTGTTTTTTTATTTCATTTTCAGATTGTTCGTTGCTAGTTTATAGAAATACAACTGATTTTTTATTTTGACATTGTATTCTGAAACCTTGCTAAATTCATTTATTAGCTTTAATATGGGGTTTTTTTGTGAATTCTTTAGGGCTTTCTATATAACATGTCATCTGAAAATAGAGATAGTTTTCTTTCTTTCTTTCCAATCTTGATTCTTTTTATTTCATTTTCTTAACCTACAACCGGGCTAGAACTTCCAGTAGAATACTGAATAGCAGTGGGGAAAACAGACATCCTTGTCTTATTACTGAATGTTCCACGAAAGGGGGAGGTATATGCAAAATAACCTCCAAACGCTGAAGGAGCCATAAGACTGAAGAAAAAGGCTGACAAATCCAGCCTGACAGGAAATGGTGTATTAAGAGAACTTGTGGTTAGATCTCTGCAATCCCACCTTCCTATATAAGACCTGCTTTTATAGCCCTAGGGGCTAAGGAGTCCACATTAGGGGACCATCCAGGAGGAGTCCTATCAAGGACATGATGCCGCAAGGGTGTACTTAAGGGTATGGTTAAACAAAGAATGTGGGAGAAAGGGACAGTGCTCAAGAAGGCTTCAGGTCACAGAGAGGTCACCGAGGCAGATTTGTTCAAGATGGCGTTAGTCTGGTTCACACACTAACTTTGGTTGAAAGCTTTCAGTCTTTAACCTTTTTTTTTTTTTTTTAGTTTATATTTTTAGTAATCTCTACACCAAACTTGGGGCTCAAACTCATGACCCTGAGATCAAGAGTTGCGTGCTCTTCTGACTGAGCCAGCCAGGCGCCCCCGCAACCCCCGCCCAGTCTTTCACTTTTAAGTATGGTGTTAGCTGTGGGTTTTTCACAGATGCTTTTTATCAGGTTGAGGAAGTTCCCTCCAGCATGATTTGCATCTTTTCTGATCCAGTTCTCCCAGTAACCGTGTGATGCCTATATGACATATGGTTAAGAAATGTACTTAAGATACCCATCAAATTAGGGATGAGGCCAAGGTAGATCACAACTCGTAGTCCAGTGTTTTCAACTCTCTATACTATTTCCGATGATCTGCTACAACTTCCTGAAACTTCCCAGAGAGACACCAAAAAGTTTCTATCTCCCACTTTTTTACAGAAAAGGTAAGCTCCATAAAGGTGAAGTCTATGTCTGATTTTTCACCTGTTTCCCCAGAACCAAAAAGTTTCCTGGCATGGAGTAAGTGCTTGATGAGTCTCAAAGCCAGTTTAGATAAGCAGATACTTCTGAAGGCTTCCTTGTATGCAAGGCAATGTGGACAGATATCAAAGCCCTCAGAGGGATTGTGGTTGAGGGAGATAAGACTTACATAAAAAGATTATATGAAGAGGTCTGATAATAGCAAATCAGTGGTAATGACAAGTGCTTGAATAGGTCAAGACTTTCTAGATGCGAGACAAAAAAGCTTTGTGGTAGTCCCTGGCTGGCTCATGATCACATGACTCATGATCTTGGGGTGGTGAGTTCAAGCCCCAGGTTGGGCATAGAATTTTTTTTAAAATTTTTTTAAAGACTTTGTGGAGGAGACAGGGCATGAACATGGCATTGAAGGATGAGTTGGAATTAGCATGTGTATGTGTGTGTGTGTGTGTGTGTGTGTGTGTGTGTGTGTGTTGAGAAAGGAGAGTGTTTAACAGGAAGCAAAGAAATTCACTTCTTCATTTTAATTGTTATATGAACTCTGACCACTAAGACCAATCGCTACTATTTGCACAAGGAACGTGCAAATAGTGCATACAAAATCAGGCAACGTTCTTCATCTCATTTTTCCCAGATTCCTTTATCCTTTGGTCTGAGACTCAAATGGAATAGATCAGCCTTTTGTTGTTGTTGTTCAGAAAACTAATGCTCAATTTGCCTCATTCCCCTGAGAGAACTTTTTCAGCCAACCTCAGTAGATTTCTCATCTACAAGTCTCATTCTTTATGTACTGCAGGATTTTGTAATAATCACTGCTTCAGTAAATCTCTTAGGGTTGAGTCTTGAAGGCTCTGGACTCCTCCTGCCTGCTGACTGCATGTGCCTTTGATAGAAAACCAATGGAAGTTATCCTATGAGCAGGTCAGGGCTGCAGTCGGGGAACTGTAGATCATTCATCACACATGTGTTTGGGACCCCATTGTGAGCCAGGTGTATGAATGATCAAGGCAGGAATCTGGGGGCAGATAGGCAGGTGGGATATGATAATCTAGTAGGTAATCCAAGGGTCGTCTTTTTCTGTCACTAACTGGACTGAGTCTTCTGAATTCTTGAAGGGAAATTCATCTTCTGGGTTCTGGAGGGACGTATGATGGTGCCTAGCTCTGGCAGATGTGAACGTTTAATATAGCAAAGCAGAAACAAAGCCAATATAAATGTGGAGTTATGTTCGATGCAAAGCTGACCAGGTCCTATGGTACTCATGCATTATTTCAGGATTTTTCCATAGCATAGTGAGGATCCGAGATGCCTCCAGAACCACTGTAATAGCACGATAATAGTACCATGTCCTCCCTCCTCATCCTGAACTACATTGAGACACACACACAAAAGAAAAAGGAGAAGGAGAGAGGAGGAAGGGCTGAGTTGACAAAATCACCTCCATCAGAACAAGTACAATGACAACAAAAGACTTCCAGAGGGAAACCTTGCTGTACTTCGTTCCCCCACCAGCCCCAAGTAGTTACAGGAGCGGCTGAATACAATTCAAGTCACATGTAAGAGCTGATTTTCCTGGGAATAATTTTGGATATTTACACAGAATGTCTTGTTTCTGAAAATAAGGTAACCCCACTCCCACCACCTCCTCTTCCTTTATTATAGGAACAGAACTCAATCAAAGTTTCAGCTCTCGAAAGAGAATCTTCAGGAGGGAAAATTCCAATGCCCTCCTCATTGGTTTAACCATCTTGTGATTTTTCTCATTTCTTTGAATTGCCGCTGCCATGATGGCCCCCAGGGATGTTTCCTCGTAACTGTGCTTTTAGATGAGACTCTTTCGTGGGGATGGGCTAGTTCGGGGTCCCCATAGCCTACCCAGGAGCTTTGGTCGCTCTCTAATGATGGTTCTCATTTTGAGAACTTCGGCATTTCTTCTTTAGAGCATATAGTGGTTAAGCACACGGACTCTGAAGCCCAACCGGCTGACTGAGAATCCCAGCTCGCGCCGAGCTGTGGGACCTTGGACACGTTAACCCCTCTATGCCTTCCTTTTCTCATCTCTGAAATGGAGGGACGAGTTATACCTACGTCCTCACATGAAAATTCAACAAAGCACATAAAGCATAGAGAATGAAATCTGGCACGTCTATATAATTGTTACACTCATGTACGTGTTAGCTAGAACTATAATCTCCCCCGAAGCATAGCAGGATTTTGCCAGCCGCCATACCTTCCATATCTCTAGACCCATCCCTCCATTCTAAGTGGAAGTAGGGGTGGGGACAATGGATGGGTCAAGGTCAGGCCATTTTTACCATTTGGTATTCCGCAGATCACCTCTGGCCTCACTAGACCTCGCCATGTGATGGAGATCTGTGCCCTCCTGAAGGGGCCCTATCGCCCTTGTGGTCCAAGTGCCGACAAATAGGTGCTGGCTGGTAAGTGCGGCCATATTGGTACCTCCTGGCTGAATATCAGCCTTGCCCCGGGTCTGTCTTTCTGAACAGAATCCACTTATTTAGAGGCTCCATACACATCTGAGCACTGACGAGTGCTCCCTCATGCCCCCGCGACTGTAGGGCCTCTCTGCTTCGTGGGATCTCCCCCGACCTTCCTCCACTATGAGGACTACCCAAAAGTGATTCTGGATTTGAAATTGAACTCGTGCCGTGTGCCCCCTCCGTATTCCCTCTCTAGAGTCTCTAACACACAGCCTCCTTCACCTGAGTTTAATTTATATCTCTCACCTGGATTTCTGCTGTCAACACTCACACGTAACTATTGTAACTATTCGGCAGCTCTCGAGGCACCTGGGGGGCTCGGCGGTTGAGAGTCTGACTCTTGATTGCGGCTCAGGTCAAGATCTCAGTGTTGTGCGATCGAGTCCCATGTTGGGTCTGCTTGGGGTTCTTTCTCCCTTTCCCTCTGCCCCTCCCCACTGCATGCTCTCTAACAAATAAATGAAATCGGGGCACCTGGGTGGCTCAGTCGTTAAGCGTCTGCCTTCAGCTCAGGTCAGGATCCCAGGGTCCTGGGATCGAGCCCCGCATCGGGCTCCCTGCTCGGCGAGGAGCCTTCTTCTCCCTCTTCATCTGCTCCTCCCCCCACCTCCCCTTCGTGCTCTCTCTCAAAATAAATTAAAAAATAAAATCTTATAAATAAATAAATAAAATCTTAAAAAAAAACCCCATTCTGCAACTCTCTTGAAATAGATCAGAAAGGTTCTCAGAATTCCCCTTCCCCATCTCTTACTCATTTCTCTGTAGCTATAGAAACATAGAAACCCTATAGGGGAAACTTTGCCCAGCCAAGCTTGTTGGAAGACATTTTATTCTCACTTGGGGTGATGGGGCTTGGAGCTGAGGTCTACTGGTTCCTTCCTGCATTTTACTTATTTTTTTTAAAGTCCTCTCTACCCCCAGCATGGGGCTCGAACGCACGGCGAGATCAAGAGCCACAGGCTCTGCCGGCTGAGCCAGCCAGGCGCCCTTCCTTGCATTTTAGTCAAGTGCTGGCCCCTGCCTCCCAATCCCCTCCTCGACTCTGTCCTCCCGTGCTCAGTTCTTTCCTTTCGTCAAGGGCACCTCCATACGCTTATGCTGTGCACGCTCCTCACGCTAGGCTCCCGCCGTCCGCTGTCTAGATGACCCAGTCTCCACAACCATGACCCGTGAGTCCCGCTCAGCTCACCTATGGGCATTTCAGTAAGTCTGCAAGCTGCTGCAACTCAGGGACACTGACATTTAGCCAGGATCGGCCGAGTCTTCACCAGGTAAACTTCTTGAGGTGGAAATGACCATAATTTCCCTTTCTTCACCCAAGAATCTGAAACCCTTCTCAGAGATGGATAGCTTTCTGCCCTCCGGTTCCCTACCTGCCATGCATTCCCCAGCAAGGGTTTCTTCCTTCAGATGGTCACGAGCAAATCTGTCTCTGCCCCTGCTCTGCTGCTTCCCCCTGCATGGACGTTGGGCCATCCTTGGGAAGTCAGCGCCCTCACCATCCCACCCCCTCTACCAGGATGTGGCTGAGTGGCGGTGGGGATATCTCGCACTTCGCCTTTCCAGGAGGCCAGTGGCGCCTTCACCACTGGGCCCCTGCTGGCTGATCTCACGTGCTCACTTTGGTTATTAGTTTGCTGACTCGGGCTGCAGGTTGGCTATGCTTGAGGTCTGCTTCCCGATCTCTGTAGCTATTCCTTCCCCTTTCTAGTGAAGTCTTTCTCGCTACCAGCAACCCTCCCAACAGTTCCAGTTCTCTTGTGGCTGCCGCCTAGGAAGCACTTTAATTCCCTTAATAAAACAACACCCAAGACCTCTTAAGATATTAGCCCTGAAGGAAAAGCAGTAGGTTGAGAGGACTCTCTACTGAAGGATATAAAAATCAAGTCCGTCCTGGGGGCGCCTGGGTGGCTCAGTCGGTTAAGCGTCTGCCTTCAGCTCAGGTCATGATCTCAGGGTCCTGGGATCGAGCCCTGCATCGGGCTCCCTGCTCAATGGGGACTCTGCTTCTCCCTCTGCCTCCAGTTCCCCCTGCTTGTGCTCTCTCTCCCTCTCTCTTTGTCAAATAAATAAATGAAATTTGAAAAAAAAAAATCAATCGAGAAACATACCTTGTTACAAT
This sequence comes from Neomonachus schauinslandi, assembly GCF_002201575.2. Taxonomy (NCBI): domain Eukaryota; kingdom Metazoa; phylum Chordata; class Mammalia; order Carnivora; family Phocidae; genus Neomonachus; species Neomonachus schauinslandi. Next base: position 30,860,655 of record NC_058419.1, on the reverse strand, counting down.
TATAAAGATGCGACTTCTTTCCTAAATATCTGTAAATTCAGTCAACGCTGCCCCCCATCAAAATCCCAAAAGGGTTGTTTTCAACTTGACAAAACAATTCTAAAGTTGGTCAGAAAGAATAAAGATGCAAGAATAGCTAAGAGGATACCCCCTAAAAAAGTGGAAGGTCTCGCAGACATTAAAAGGAACAACATGGCTAATGAAAACTGGGCATTTCCAGAAGAACAAAGTTAGAGGACTGACATGACCCAACTTCCAGACTTACTATGAAGTGATAGTAATCAAGACATGTGATATTGAAGAAAGAAGAGACAGAGAGATCAATGGAACAGAATAGGGAGCTTAGAAATAGACCCTCATAAATAGTCAACTGGTCTTTGACAAAGGAGCAAAGGTAATACAACGGAGTAAAGACAGTCTTCTCAATAAATGATTGAGGAATAACTGGACATCCACATGCAAAGAAACAAATCTAGACACATACCTTCCACCCTTCATAAAAATTAACTCAAAATGGATCACAGATCTAAATGTGAAATGCAAAATGGTAAAACTAAGAAAGTTTAAAACTCTTAGGAGATAACATCGGAGAAAACCTAGATGAGGGATGCCTTTTTAGATACACCAAGGACAGATCCATTGAAGAAAGAATTAATAAGCTGGACACATCCTATGTCAACACGAAATACAAATTTCACCAGCAGTGAGATAACACTACACACCTATTAGAATGGCGAAATCCAGGACATGGGCACCACGAGATGCTGGCAAGGATGTGGTGCAGCATGAACTCCATTTATTGCTGGTGGGCATGCAAAATGATACAGCCACGTTGAAAGACAGTTTGGCAGTTTCTACAAACTGCACATACTCTTACCATATGATCCAGCAATCACACCCCTTGGTATTTACCCAAAGGAATTGAAAACTTATGTCCACACAGAAACCTGCACATGAATATTTATAGCAGCTTTATCCATTATTACCAAAACTTGGAAGCAACCAAGATGTCCTTCAGTAGGTGAGTGGAGAAACTGTGATACATCCAGACAATGGGAGATTATTCCAGGCTAAAAAGAAATGAGCTGTCAAGCCATGACAAGACACTGAAGAACCTTAAATGCTTATTACTAAGTGAAAGAAGCCAATCTGAAAAGATTGCATGCTGTAGGATTCTAACTATGGCATTCTGGAAAAGGCAAAACTAGGGAGACGGTAAAAAGATCAGTGGTTGCCAAGGGTTAGGGGTGGGGAAGGGTGAAACTACTCTGTATGATATAATGATGGACACATGTCATTATGGATTTGTCCAAACCCACAGGATGTCCAACACCAAGAGGGAACCCTAATGCAAGCTATGGGCTTTGGGTGACAATGATGTGTCAATGTAGGTTTAGCAGCTGTGACAAATGTACCCCTCTGGTGGGGGATGTTGATAATGGGAGAGGCTATGCATGTGTGAGGACAGGGAATATATGGGAAATCTCTGTACTTTCCCCTCAATTTTGCTGTGAAACTTAAGATGCTCTTTAAAAAAGTAAGGCTCAACAAATGTTTTAAAAACTGGGCATTTGCTAATATAGAAATAGGCAGAAAGATGTAACAGAATAGATCCATGTGTATGTAAAAATCTATATGACAAAGGTTGCATTTCAAGAAATAAATCAATAAATTGTGTTGGGATTATTCAATAAATAGTGTTGGAATAATTGGCTAAGTATTTGCACGAAATTTAAGGGATTCCCTACCTTACCATTTACACAAAAATAAATTTCAAGTTGATCAGAGACTTAAATGTGAAAAACAAGACCCTTAAAAAAATAGAATTGAACATGTATTACCATGCGTACAATCTTAAGGTTGAGAAGGTCTTGCTAAGGAAGACTCAGAATCCAGAAGTCAAAAAGGAAAAGCAACTAATACATTTGATCTCATCAAAGTTAAATTTAAAACATAAGTAAACTCAAAGGAAAAAATGACTGAGTAAAATATTTGTAGCACGTATGATAGATTAAGGATAAATATCCTTAATATGAAAAGAGCTCTTACAAATCAATAAAACGAATTTCCAAACAGAAAAATGGGTAAAGGACATGAATAGGCCATTTGCAGAGGAGGAAATGCAAATGGTTGATAAACATCCATGTTTACATCATTTTAGTTCAGGTACTTGCCCGTATTGCTTTCTGACATGGACAGTTAAGCAAAATTGAAGTCTGCAAGGAAAGATCCTCTACAGCTAGGGCACATGGAAGTGCACGTGCTTCTCATATTTTTTAAGTTCCTCGCAGTGTGAAGCATAAGTTACAGATTAGTTTGCCTCTTCCTTCATCTGGCACTGGAGACACAATATGCTAATGTATGCCACCATTTTCTGTGATGGACTGGGAGAGAAGTAAATGGTGCTCTATAATCTAGTCCCATTGAAGGACTACAAAAGGAATGGGAAAGACAGCTTGGGTGCATGCTGGCTCTGTCTGACCTCAGGGACTGGCTAGACTAGGTCGGGCCTCTTTTCTCTAGTGGTCTCCAGACTGGACACTCAGATCTGCTCTAGCTTGGAGCCACACCGTCTGCATGTGCCGAGGACCCAGAACATCTGCTAAGGACCTCTGAAACATTTGCTCCTCAATTTCTAGTCCTCTGCCCTGTCTCAGTGTGGCATTGGGCAACAGCGTTCTTCTCTGGAAACATGACCAGAGGCCAGACATCCTGGGAGTTCACCCTGCCTGCTTGAGAGTCGCCAAGTCTTGGTGGGAGCAAGGAACGTTCGGTAAATCAGTCTTTGATGTCACTCCTCCTGTGTCAATAAGGGGAAAGCATTTATTTATTTATTTATTTATTTTAAGATTTTATTTATTTATTTGACAGACAGAGACACAGCGAGAAAGGGAACACGAGCAGGGGGAGTGGAAGAGGGAAAAGCAGGCTCCCCGCAGAGCAGGGAGCCCGATGCGGGACTTGATCCCAGGACCCTGGGATCATGACCTGAGCCGAAGGCAGTCGCTTAACCGACTGAGCCACCCAGGCACCCGGAAAGCATTTATTTTTATTTTGTTATTTTATTTTATTCATTTTTGAAATTTAAGAAACATTTTTAGATTTTCAATTGTTCCCTTTTTTTTTTTCTTTCTATGTTGCCTAATAAGTTAGTTTCTTAATAAAGCATCTTTGGCTTATTTTGGATAGGATGATTGTAAGTAGCTACATGTCTTTTCATTTAAAGGACCTCAGGCTGACTGGGTGGCTCAGTTGGTTAAGCACCCAACTCATAGTTTGGACTCAGGTCATGATCTCAGGGTCCTGGGATGGCGCCCTGCATTGGGCTCCACATCGAGTGCGGAGTCTGTTAGAGATTCCCTCCCCCTCTCTCTCTGGCCCTCTCCCCGCTTGTGCACGAGCTCTCTCGCTTGCACTCTCTCTCTAAAAATAAATCTTTTGGGCGCCTGGGTGGCTCAGATGGTTAAGCGTCTGCCTTCGGCTCAGGTCATGATCCTGGGGTCCTGGGATCGAGTCCCGCATCGGGCTCCCTGCTAGGCGGGGAGCCTGCTTCTCCCTCTGCCTCTGCCTCTCTCTCTCTCTGACTCTCATGAATAAATAAATAAAAACATTAAAAAAAATAATAAATAAATAAATAAATAAATAAAAATCTTTTTTTTTAAAAAAGAGGAACTTTTTCCTCATAAAAGTGAGCTATGACAGCAAACTGCTCACTAGATAATGCAAAACTCCTCCCCACAATAAACACCTATAAATGTTTTATAAAATATAACATCACAGGGGCACCTGGGTGGCTCAGTCAGTGAAGCGTCTGCCTTTGGCTCAGGGCATGATCCGGGGGTCCTGGGATCGAGCCCCACGACAGTCTCCCTGCTCATCAGGGAGCCTGCTTCTCCCTCTCCCTGACCCCTGCTCATGCTCTCTCTCTCTCTTTCAATAAATAAAATCTAAAAAATAATAATAACATCACAAAAAATAAATAAAATATAACACCACAGGGGTGCCTGGCGGGCTCAGTCAGTAGAACATGTGACTCTCTTTTTTTTCTTTTAAAGATTTTATTTATTTATTTGACAGAGAGAGACACAGCGAGAGAGGGAACACAAGCAGGGGGAGTGGGAGAAGGAGAAGCAGGCTTCCCGCAGAGCAGGGAGCCCGATGTGGGGCTCGATCCCAGGACCCTGGGATCATGACCTGAGCCGAAGACAGATGCTTTACGATTGAGCCACCCAGGTGCCCCGAGAACATGTGACTCTTGATCTCAGGATTGTGAGTTGGAGCCCCACAATGGGCATGGAGCCTGCTTTAAAAATTAATCAATTAATCAATTAATTAATTAACATCACAGATAGATATTATACCATCTCCCCTGTCCTCAAGCCTCCAGTCTCCTCTTCACCATCTCACCGCCAGCAAATGATCTTCTGATTTCACTGAAAAAAAAACAGGAGGAATCAGAAGAGAATGTTCTTGTCCTCCGTGTTGCCTAATCTACCAAGCTCCCTGCTGCCTTGCCCGGTGATCTCATCCAGTCTCATGGCCACGTATGTGCTGATGACTCCCGAATGCGCACCTTCAACCGAGATTGCTCTAAGCTCAAAAGTCCTATGCCCAATTGTATAATGACCTCTCCTCTGGCATGTGTCAAATTTAACCTGGTTGAAACAGGACTCTCGATCTCCATCCCCCAAACCTGCTCTTTCCAGTTTCCCTTCTCAGTAAATGGCATCGCCCCTCAATCAGTTGCTCAGGCCAGGAACCTAGGAGTCGGGTCTACTGCCTCTCTCCTTCTCTCACACCTTGCTTGTAATCCTTCAGTAAATATTTTTGGCATACCTTCAAAATATAATATCACCCTTTCTCGCCACCTCCATTACTACCATCCTAGTTTAAATAACATACTTCCCCTGCCTGGCCAACCACAGTGGTCTTCTAACTCTTCTAACTTATCTCCCTGCATCCATCATTTACTAACTTAGGGTCTATTCTCAACTCAACAGCTGAAGAAATCCCTTTAAAACATGAGGCAGGGGCGCCTGGGTGGCTCACTCCGTTGAGCATCTGACTCTCAGTTTCGACTCAGGTTATGATCTCATGGGTCTTGGGATCGAGGCCCGCGTCGGGCTCCATGCTCATGGAGAGTCTGCGTGGGGATTCTCTCTCTCTCCCTCTCCCTCCGCCCCTCCCCCTCCCCCCACTCTATCTCTGTCTCTCTAAAATAAATAAATAAATCTTAAAAAAAACATGGGGCGCCTGGGTGGCTCAGTCGTTAAGCGTCGGCCTTCAGCTCAGGTCATGATCCCGGGGTCCTGGGATCGAGCCCCGCATCGGGCTCCCTGCTCGGCGGGAAGCCTGCTTCTCCCTCTGCCACTCCCCCTGCTTGTGTTCCCTCTCTCGCTGTGTCTCTCTCTGTCAAATAAATAAATAAAATCTTTAAAGAAAAAAAAACATGGGGCAGATCATATCATGCCTCTGTTTAAACACTCCAGTGGCGTCTCTTCTCCCTCCAGTAAAAACAAAAGCCTACAAAGCCCTAACTGATCTGGGCCTTTGCTACCCCTGGCACACCACTGCTATCCCTCTCCACCGTCCTGTCTGCTTCGATCACACAGGCCACCTTGTTGGTCCTTGAACACGCCGTGTCCACGTCCACTCCAGGGCCTTTGCACTTGCTCTTACCTCTGCTCTTGGCCAAAATAACCCCCTAGCTTTCTTCCTCATTTCATGCAGGGTTCATTCAAATGTCACCTCACCACAGAGGTCTTCCCTGAAATAACTGCTCACCCCACTGCCAGCACTGTCCATTCCCTGTAAGCTGCTTTATTTTCCTCCATACCAATCCACACTCTCCAACATTACATTTCCCAGTTCCTTTATGGTCTGTCTCCCTCAACTATAATGCAAGCTTTGTGAGGGCAGGCCCTTTGTCTTGTTCACTGCTATAACCCCAGCTCTGAAAACAGTTTCTGGCCTGTAGTAGGTGCTTAGTAAATATTTATTTGATAAACGGCTGAAAGGCACAGTGGAAAGTACAAGAAAATAAGGTACCAGAAAGAACAAGAGAACTAAAAACTAGAGTGGCATACAGGTCACCTGCAAACCACTGACTTGAGATTTGACCATTGTGGCCAAGACTGTTCTCCCCCAACATCCAGTTTCTGTTGGATACATGGCCACCCAAAATAAAACCTACTGTGACTAAGTTCTGACCAATGGGATATAAAAGCAAATGTCATATGGAAGCTACTAAGAATCTTCCTTAAAAGCGGCCATGTCCCTTCTTTTTTTTTTTTTTTTTTTTGAGGGGGGGAGGGGCAGAGAGAGAATCTTAAACAGGCTCCACACCCAGCATGGAGCCTGACATGGGGCTCAATCTCATGACCCTGAGAGCACGACCTGAGCCGAAATCAGGAGTCCAGCACATAACCAACTGAGCCACCCAGGTGCCCCAATGTTCCTTATTAACCTCTTACTCTTTCCTGCTGGCTGGAATGTGAAAATGAAGGCTAAAGCTGGAGCAGCCATTTTGGACCATGAGGTGACCTGAGAAACAGAGACCACATAGAATGGAACAACAAGATATACGAGGGCACCTGGCTGGCTCAGTTGGAGGAGCGTGCAACTCTTGACCTCAGGGTTGTGAGTTCCAGCCCCAGGTTGGGTGCAGAAATTACTTAAAAATAAAATATTAAAAAAAAAATGATATAAAAGCCTCGGGTGTCTGAGAGGACGGTGAGGGCAAACACTCCACAGCAGCCTAGACTGCCTTTCTCTGGACTGTTACGTGAGACATATTTTTCTCTTGTTTATACCACTATTATTTTGGAGCTCTGCTGCTCTCAGCTGAACCTAACACTAATCAGTATAATGTACACACAGAAAGAAGCCAAGGCCTGGGAACCAAGAACCTTATCTAAATCCTGGACCCTCAATTAGCTATCCCTCACTGAACTGGCAAATTAGGAAAATAGCTGTCCACTGGCCGAAGAGACTTAACTAAAAGATTGCCTACCCAGGCCCAGATTCTGGGCAGAAAAATAGAGCCCCCTTGAGAATTCATAACCACTAATAGGGAAGGATTTTCTAGACAAGCTATAAAAAGCACAACCCAAAGGGGGATATGATAAATCGAGTACATTAAAATAAAAAGTAAAGTTCCAAATGACAAAAAGCACCATAAATGAAAGTAAAGACATGCCACAAACTACATAAGCAACAAAGGATTCATGCAAGAATATATATATATATATATATTTTAAAGATTTTCTTGATTTATTTGACAGAGATATAGTGAGAGAGGGAACACAAGCAGGGCGAGTGGGAGAGGGAGAAGCAGGCCTCCCGCGGAGGAGGGAGCCCGATGCGGGGCTCGATCCCAGGACTCTGGGATCATGACCTGAGCAGAAGGCAGACGCTCAATGACTGAGCCACCCAGGCGCCCCAAGAAAATATTTTTTAAAACCTATAAATTAATAAGAAAAAGACAACCTTGTAAAAAAAAAAAAAACAATGGAAAAAGGAGATGAAGAGGCACTTCACAAAAGAGGAAACTTGAATGACCAGTGAGCAGATGAAAAGGTGCCCAATGTCCACATCGATTATGGAAATGTTAATTAAAATAATAACTCAACCTCACCGAGACCCTACTATGTGCCAGGCAACATTCTAAAAGGCTTTACATAAGACACCATTTCATACCCATCAACTTGGCAAAACTTTTAAAAGCACAACAAAGAAATTTTGGCAAGGATGTGAAGCAATGGAAACTTTCAGGTACTCCTGGTAAGATGCAAATATTACCTCTTGACGGACACCTAGAGAAATCTGCCCTTCTACCCAAGAATTTCCATAGCAGCTATTTTATTGGTAATAGTGAAAAAATGGAAACAATATATACATCCTCCATCAGGAGAATGGATATGGAAACACATACACACTCTGGAATATTCTACAACAAGGGAAATGAATGAACTACAACAGGCTATATGTATGGACATAAGTGATTCTCATAGACAACATGCTGAAAGAAGAAGGCAAGTTCCAGAATGATATAGATACAGATTACCATTTGTATATAGTTTTAAAATATGCAAAACAGTTCTACATATTTATGAATATCCTCATTGTAGTAGTAGTATAAAAATATTCAAGATCATGTTACCTCTAGGGAGACATGGTGTGGGACAGACTCGAGGAAGGGTTCACATGGGGTGTCAACTCTGTTTATAATGTTTTAATTCTTAGAGAGGAAACTCAGATAAATATGGCATAGGATTAGTTTAATAAAGCTAAGTAATGGGCATGAGTGTTCATCTTGTTGGTCTCTATACATTTCTGTATGCTGAAAATATTAAGAATAAAAATGTAAAAACAGAAGTAATCAGTCATTTTGAGAAAAAAATTAGAAAGTAGCAAAAATAATATAATCTCATCATCCAAAAATGTTAACATTTTAATGTAAATTTTTTCATTACCTTCTAGTACTTATTGAATCCCTAATTTGTGCCCAACCAGGATACTGAACATTCTATTTTTTTTAATGTCTCTCTCTTTTTTAAAGGTTTTATTTATTTACAGAGTGCACGAGTAGGGGGAGAAGCAGAGAGAGAGGGAGAGAGAGAATCTCCAGTCCCGCATCGCTTCTCCCTCTGCCTGACGCTCCCCCTTGTGCACATGCTTTCTCTCTCTCTCTCTGACAAATAAATAAATAAAATCTTTATAAATAAATAAAATAAAATAAAGAACCCCAGCATGGCATTGCCTTGATTAATCTGATTTCATGTGTGTATGGCTTGTCTCCTTAATCAGAGAGTGAGCTTCTGAAAGGCAGACACTGTATTTTTTAAATTGAAATACATCTGACATACAATGTTATATTTGTTTCAGGTGTACAACAGAGCGATTTGACAATTCTGTGCATTACAAAATGCTCCCCACTCTAAGTGTAGTCACCATACAAAGTTATTACAGTATGGACTGTATTCTTTATGCTGGACTTTTCGTCCCTGTGACTGATTTATTTTATAACTGGAAGTCTGTACCTCCTAATACCCTTCACCTATTTCCCCCAACCCCTTCCCTTCCTCCCCTCTGGCAACCCCCAGTTTGTTCTCTGTATTCATGAGTCTATTTCTGCTTTTTGTTTGTTTGTTCACTTATTTCGGTTTTTAGATTCTACATGTAAGTGAAATCATATGGTATTTGTGTTTTTCTGTCTGACTTATTTCCCATAGTACACTAGGTCCATGCATGCTGTCACAAATGGCAGGATTTTATTCTTTTCTAAGGCTGTGTGATATTGCAGTGTGTGTGTGTGTGTGTGTGTGTGTGTGTGTGTGTGAACATACACATACCACATCTTCTTTATCCCTTCATTTGCCGATGGACACTTTGGTTGCTTCTATATCTTGGCTATGGTAAATAATATTGCAATAAACACAGGGGTGCATAATCTTTTCGAATTAGTGTTTTCGTTTCCTTTGGGCAAATACCCAGAAGCGGAATCACTGGGTCATAATGGCAGTTCTGTTTTTAACATTTTAGGAGCCTCCATACTGTTTTCCATAGTGGTCACACCAACTTACATTCCCACCAACCGTGCACAAGGGTTTCCTTTTCTCCACATCCTTACCAACACTTATTTCTTGCTTTTTTGATACTAAGCACTCTTTGTTTGTTTTTTAGAGAGGGAGAGGGAGGAAGGGGCAGAGGGAGAGGGAGAGAGAGAATCTTAAGCAAGGTCCACGCCCAGCACAGAGCCCAATGTGGAGATCGTTTCCATGACACCGAGATCATGGATGAAGAGTCAGATGCCTAAACGACTGAGCCTCCCAGGTGCCCCTGGTATTAACCATTCTGACAGGTGTGAGGTAATATCTCATTGTGGTTTTGGTTTGCATTTCCCTGATGATCTGTGACGTTGAGCATCTTTTCATGTGTCTGTTGCCCATCTGTATGTCTTCTTTAGAAAAATGCCTATTTCTCTGCCCATTTTTAATCAGATTATTTGGTGGGTTTTTTTGGTGTTGAGTTACATGAGTTCTTTATAATAGTTTAGATATTAATCCTGTATCAGATATATATATAATTTGCAAATATCTTCTCCCATTCAGTAGGTTGTGTTTTCATTTTGTTAATGGTTTCTTTTGCTGTGCAGAAGCTTTTTAGTCTGATGTCGTCCCAGTAGTTTATTTTTGCTTTTGTTTCCCTTGCCTCAGGAGACAAATCCAGAAAAATATTGCTAAGGCCCACATCCAAGAGATTACTGCCTAGGTTTTCTTTTAGGACTTTTATGGTTTCAGGGTGCCTGGGTGGCTCAGTTGGTTAGGCGTCTGCCTTCAGCTCGGGTCATGGTCCCGTGGTCCTGGCATTAGGCCTAAGTCAGGCTCCCTGCACAGCAGGGAGTCTGCTTCTCCCTCTCTCTCTGCTGCTCCCCGAGTTTGTGCTCTCTCTCACTCACTCTCTCTCAAATGAATGAATAAAATCTTTAAAAAAAAAGAGTTTTATGGTTTCAGGTCTTATATTTAAATCCTAAGTCCATTTTGAGTTTATGTTTAGTATATGGTGTAAGAAAGTGATCCAGTTTCATTCTTTTGCATGTAGCTGTTCAGTTTTCCCAGCACTGTTTATTGAAAAGACTGTCTTTTCCCCACTGTTTATTTTTGCCTCCTTTGTCAAAGATTAATCGCCTATATAAGTGTGGATTTATTTCTGGGCCTTCTGTTCCATTGATCAATGCAGACACCATATTGTTTTTAAAGATTATTTATTTTTTTGAGAAAGAGGGAGAGCACAAGCAGGGGGGATGGTTAGAGGGAGAAGCAGACTACCTGCTGAGCAGGGTGCCTGATGCGAGGCTCGATCCCAGGACCCCAGGATCATGACCCAGGCCGAAAGCAGATGCTTAACTGACTGAGCCACCCAGGCGCCCCCAGCAGACACCATATTATAAAACAATATTTTTTTTGTAGATTGCTCTGTACCTTCAATAGTATTTGCCCACAGAAAGTTTTCAATAAATATTTACTGAATGATCGAAGGGAAATACAAGAAAACCCATCAGCTTTTCCACACTGGGGCATCAAAGTTTAATTTCCTAGGTCAATTAGGAAAGATACTCCTCTAGAGAGTCTTTCTATTATTGTGGTTTTGTTAACCTTTTTGTTAACAGAATTATTGAGATATAATTCACTCATTTAAATTGAATTCAGGGGCACCTGGGTGGCTCAGTCGTTGGGCGTCTGCCTTTGGCTCAGGTCATGATCCCCAGGCTCCTGGGATCCAGCCCTGCATCTGGCTCCCTGCTCAGCGGGAAGCCTGCTTCTCCCTCTCCCACTCCCCCTGCTTGTGTTCCCTCTCTCGCTGTGTCTCTCTCTGTCAAGTAAATAAATAAAATCTTTAAATAAATAAATAAAATAAATTGAATTCAGTGATTTTCAGTACATCCATTGTGTTGTATGACCATCAGCACGATCAATTTAAAACATTGTCATCACCTGCTCCCAAAACCCTTGGGTCCATTAGCACCATTAGCAGTCATGGCTCTTTTCCTCCCACGTCTCCACCTAGCCCTAGGCAACCATTCAACTAGCTTTTCTCTCTATAGACTTCTCTCATCTGGACATCTCATGTAAGCGGAATCGGACAATAAGTGAACTTTTGTGACTGGCTTCTTTCACTTAGCCTAATGTTTTCAAGGTGGTATATCCATACAATGAACCATCATTTGGCAATAAAAAGGAATGATTCATTAACTATTTAATGCAACCCTTTTACTAATGTATTGCAAGATTTCAGACATATTTGTACTTTAAAACTTGTTTAGGGGCGCCTGGAGGGCTCACTCGTTGGGCATCTGCCTTCCGCTCCGGTCATGATCCCAGGGTCCTGGGATCGAGCCCCACGTCAGGCTCCCTGCTCGAGAAGCCTGCTTCTCCCTCTCCCTCCTGCTCATGCTCTCTCTCACTAGCTCTCCCTCTCTCTCAAATAAATAAATAATATCATTAAAAAAAGATTTATTTGAGAGAGAGAGAGAACACGAGTGGGGGGAGGGGTAGAGGGTGAAGCAGACTCCCCACTAAGCAGGGAACCCAATGCGGAGCTTGATCCCAGGACCCTGAGATTATGACCTGAGCCAAAGGCAGATGCCCAACCAACTGAGCCACCCAGGTGCCCCTAAATAAAATCTTTTTTAAAAAAAAACTTGTCTACATTTTTTATTGTGGTGAAATACACATAACATTTTCCTTTTCAACCATTTTCTGTTTTTTTTTCATTTTAACCACTTTAAGCGTATAATTCAGTGGCGTTAAATAGATTTACATTGTTGTGCAACCATCACCACCGTCCAACTACAGAACTATCTCATCATCCCAAACTGAAACTGTGAGTATGAAGCAATAACTCCCCACTTCCCCCTCACCCCAGCCTCTGGCAGCCACCATTCTGTTTTCTGTCTCTATGAATCTGACTGTTCTAGATACCTGAGAGAAGAGGAGTAATACTGTATTTGTCCTTTTGTTACTGGCTTATTCCAGTTAGCACAATATCTTCCATGTTCATCTCTGTTGTAGCGTGTGTCGGAGTTGCCTTTCTTTTTTTTTTTTTTAAGATTTTATTTATTTATTTGACAGAGAGAGACACACAGAGAGAGGGAACACAAGCAGGGGGAGTGGGAGAGGGAGAAGCAGGCTTCCCGCCGAGCAGGGAGCCCGATGCAGGGCTCGATCCCAGGACCCTGGGACCATGACCTGAGCCGAAGGCAGATGCTTAACGACTGAGCCACCCAGGCGCCCATGCCTTTCTTTTTAAGACTGATGAACATTCCATTCCATTCCACGTGTATACCACAATTTGCTTATTCATTCATCCGTCAGTGGGCCCTTGGGTTGCTTCCGTGTTTTAGCTACTGGGAATAATGCTGCTCTGAACCTGGGTGTACAAATATTTGTTTAAGTCCCTGCTTTGAATTTTTTTTTTTTTGGATATACACCTAGAAGTGGACTTGCTGGATCATACAGATGAGGGAACAGAAGGCAAGCTGAGGACAAAGCAGAAGCTGACACCCTGCAAACTCCCCCCGCACCGCCACTCCCAGGTGGGACATGTGTGACATTCCTCGGGCACCCCTGGCTGCCCTAAAGCTAAGGAAGGGAAAGCAAATAGGTAACTGACAGAGATCACAGTCGTGCCAGACCTGAGTCTCCATCTGTTTACCAATGACTTAGTGATTTACAAGGAAAAAGCATTCTTATCAATAACCTAGCTTCCAGAGACCCATAACTCAATTTCCTGGAGCCCCAACGTCACCCTCCCATCCATCCCTCCGTGATGTGGGAAACCGAGGCAGAAGGGAAAGGGAACAAATTTAAATTTCTTTACCACCTGCAGCCCATTGACAAGGACCTGAGAAAGGCAGAGTATAACATTCCTCCGGGAAGCTCCCAGCTGTCTTTTTTTTTTTTTTTATAAGATTTTTTATTTATTTGAGAGAGAGAGAGAATGAGAGACAGAGAGCACGAGAGGGAGGAGGGTCAGAGGGAGAAGCAGACTCCCCGCCGAATAGGGAGCCCGATGCGGGACTCGATCCCGGGACCCCAGGATCATGACTGAGCCAAAGGCAGTCGCTTAACCAACTGAGCCACCCAGGCGCTCCCAGCTGTCTTAATGTTAATGCCTTAGTAGAAGGAAAAACAACCTTAGCTTGACAATGACCAGGCCTCCAGTATCCCGTGTCTTCTTTAGCATATGAAAGTCCTTTTGGACACCCCCCTTTTTCCTTACCTCCCCCAACTCTCCAGTATATAATCACCCACCCCTCACCACCCCGCTGCAGCAACCCCTTCTGCCCACGGGTCCTGTCCCTGTGCTTTCACAGAATCACCTTTCTGCACCAAAGACGTCTCAAGAATTCTTTCTTGGCCTTCGGCTCTGGACCCCACCAACATTCCAAAACGACATCAGTACAAGTCCGCGTTTAAGTTTTTTTTTTTTTTTAAAGATTTTATTTATTTATTTGAGAGAGAGAATGAGATAGAGCATGAGAGGGAGGAGGGTCAGAGGGAGAAGCAGACTCCTTGCTGAGCAGGGAGCCCGATGCGGGACTCGATCCCGGGACTCCAGGATCATGACAT